>NW_027468609.1:24138141-24238141 GCF_046254945.1 Alosa pseudoharengus
TTTTCATCACTATATGGTAAAGAACCATGACGTGTTGCATCTTTACATCTTGAGAGAGACTATTTTTCATACCTTTTCTTAAATGATTTTTCACCTTGAGGGTTCTTAAGCGCGACAAAAGGTTCTTCTATATCAAGATGCACCTCTTGACAAGATGAATTCCCAGGCAGTATGGGACTGCAGTTGGAGACAAGGAAGAGGAATGCATTCCTGATAATAGCAAGTCGATCTTGTGTCTTAGCAGGGTCTTCTCTGTCAAAAAATTCCACTGGCAAGTGCAAACATCTGCACTTCTTCTTATTGTTCTCTTTATTGTTTTTTCTCTCATTCAGAGTAGCTTCATGAGCCACTGTCTGATTCAACTTTGTTTTCTTATGCAACCCATCTAACTGACCTTGGTCAAGACCATGTTGGAATGCCAGCCTCATTAAATATGTACAGCGTTATTATCACTGAAAGCCATCTCTTTCTTGCTTCTAGATGAGAGACGTTCAGTTCAACCACCTGACCAGGTTCATCGGTGCTTGCATCGATCCCCCCAACATTTGTATCGTGACCGAATATTGTCCCAGAGGAAGTCTTCAGGTAATGTACCTCGCAAGCATCATGTAAACTCCCTTCGGAAATATCTTGTGCCCTCCTATTCTCCCGGCCGTATAAATAACCTATTATGTAATGCTACCAGCATCCCAGTGATACAAGATATAATGGCTCTTTGTGAAGCACTCGAGTCAATAGTCTAAATTTATGGTTATTCCACACTGAAATGTGCCAAGAAGGAAACTGACATTTCCCTCCAGCAGAAGGACTTCATGCTATTGATTCCATTGTTTGTAAGATGGTTTATGAGAAGCCATCATTGCAGAAAACATATACTTTGAAAGCAGGCTCTCTGTTTATGGGCATAGGGCTGGTTTCTGGGAACCATTTGGCAGTTGTTGCTGCTAGCTGGTCAAATTATTGGTGCCCAGCTCTCTGGCCTATATTTTTTTTTACAATGAAATGCCATTCTTGTGATTTCAGAGTTGGGCATGTATGAACAAATGTTAAAGCTTTTAACATCGATCACATACAGTAAATGATCAACCAGCCAAGTCTATTTGCATTTGCTTTTAACCATTTAGCAAAAGCTTTTATGCAAAGCTAGATGTAGGTTAGTGACATGATTCATTTTATTATTATCTGAGCAGCATACAAATTGAACATCTGACATTGATGTAGCCAAAGGACCCTACCAGTTTAACATAAACTGTTGATGACTGGGAATATGCCCCACTTGAACAATTTGACCGTACATGTTAAAGAATGTTAATGAATAATTTTGCTTTTTAATGGAAAAACTAATGCTAGGTGATTTTATTTTTTTTCATTTATAGGATATACTAGAAAATGAAAGCATAAATCTGGACTGGATGTTTCGATACTCTCTCATCAATGATGTTGTGAAGGTACTGTGCAATGCATTTATCAGATCTAAACAGTGCAGAATGAAGAGCTCACTTAGCCACTGACTTAGTAGACTACAAATTCAGAGAAATTATTTATGTACATCTTAGCTCAAGAAAAGCGAATGAAAAGTGGCTTTCTGTTTGATGCTGTCAGTACAGCGGGCAGTAAAAGGCTCTATCTCACAAGATTACCAGAGTTTCAAAATTTAAAGGGCATTACCAGATGGGAGCCTCGTCAGGGAGAGGGGAAAAAACGGAGGTGCTGGCATCAAAGACATCAACGACCCCTGGACAAACAACCTCATAAAAACCCAGGCTGGAAGTGCGCCCAGCCCTAATCCAAACCAATCATCTGGCCGTCTTCTGTGTCTTGCTGCGGCACAGCTGAAAAAAAAAAGATCCCTGTCCCATTCTCCGCCTTGGCCACAGCATCACAATCATTGATTTCTATCACAGACTGAGAGGAGGGAACGATTTCAGCACACCAGCATCCGGCACCTTCTCATTTGGAGGGAGAAAATTGCCACAGAGTGCCCATGTCGTTTTAATGGCATTTGTTGCCTGTTAGAAACATTTCGCTGTGTGCTCCTCGCCAATGCTGAGGGCTTATCAAACACACTGAAGTCCACGGTTTTGGAAATTATATAAAAGCTGCTGGATGAAGTCAGTGCTATGTGAGACTTTCTCTAACATTCTGTTTTTTTCCCCTGAAAGTGATTACACGGTGTATATCTCCACGAGACACCATTCCATTACCCCCTATTTAATTGTGCATGCACCCCCTGCCACAGTATGTATTCCCCAGCCGCACATAGATTACCCCAAATATTGCTTTCAAATATGATGTGTTTTATTATGTTTTGTGTTTTTTCAGTATATAATTCCTTGCGGCTCTGCTACATTTGCCCCATAAACTGTGGGCGAAACGTCTTTAACAGTCAATTTTATGCTTCTCGGTGCCAGGGAATGAACTATCTGCACAATAGCTACATTGGATGCCATGGAAACCTCAAATCGTCTAACTGTGTGGTGGACAGCCGATTTGTGCTGAAAATCACTGATTATGGCCTGGCAAGTTTTCGGTCATCGTGTGAAAACGAGGACTCGCATGCATTATACGCAAGTAGGTGAACGTGCTGCGATGGCCGGCCCACATGTGGCCATTTTGTGTGTTGTGACATTGCTGTGGTTTGTTTCTAGGCATGACTGTGACTCTTAATATGTCAAAATATTTGTATTGCAGAGAAGCTGTGGACAGCTCCAGAGCTGTTGATATATGATAGGCATCCACCACAGGGAACCCAAAAGGGCGATGTGTACAGCTTTGGCATCATTCTGCAAGAAATCGCCTTGAGAAATGGACCATTCTATGTTGACGGCATGGACCTCAGTCCTAAAGGTAACAGTAAAGCTGAATACAGTTAACAGTTACCATCTGTACGATTAAGTATTACTTGGTGTGAATTTGTAATGTAGGATGTTTGTTCGCCCAGTTTATTTAGTTTTGTTTTCGATTTACTTTATGGAGACCAATAAATATGGAATGTTTGTCATGCTGTTTCGGTCTCAGTATTTATATTCTGATTAAAATATATTTGTGTATGCATAGCCCTGTATGTAATGATTTGCCAGTGGCACTGTAAAAGTATCTACAAAACCTCTATGCGTGTGGGTATGAATGTATGTGTGTGTGTCTGTGTGTGTGTGTGTGTGTGTGTGTGTGTGTGCACATGCACACGCTCTCGCTCCGGAGAAAATCTGTTTTGTCTTAGTTGATTTATTATATATTCCTAATAGGAAACATGCAGCATAGCCCCATAGTTAACAAAGGCCCTCCTTTCCCCCCCTCCCCTGCGATTCCTTATGACAGAGATTGTTCAGAAGGTGCGTAACGGTCAGAAACCCTACTTCAGGCCCAGCACTGATAACAGTCGCCACTGTGAGGAGCTGACCATCCTGATGGAGGGCTGCTGGGCCGAAGACCCCGCCGAGAGACCCGACTTCAGCCACATCAAGATCTTCATGATGAAGCTCAACAAGTGAGTGTAGAGTCCAGTAACATGGTCCAGTGTCAGGTGCCTTCAGCCACATCAAGATCTTCATGATGAAGCTCAACAAGTGAGTTCTGAGTGAGTTCTGAGGTAGATGTAGGGCAGGTACCAGTGGTGGAGAGTCCAGTAATATGGTCTGGTGTTAGGCGATTCTATCAAGTCTAAATGTAAGTGGATGGTTCACTTGAGAATCACAGGGATCAAAGCATTTGTCGAACACATGTATGTGGGCATGGTGAAGCTGCACTACCGTCGTCGTCTGACAATTGGTCGCCTGGTCGGCCCTGGCTCGCTGTGGCGAGTCTGCGTTGCTGGGGAAAAAATACCAGTCACCTTAAAAGCACCCTTAACAGGTTTGTTTTACCTTAACATAACGGTTCCAACATCATTTTGATGTCACATAACCTCATAACATGGCGAAGGGCACTTCCCCCATGGTCTGAGCAAACTCTGGGATCCTGAGATTATAAAGGCACCAATGAGAGATGCTCTCTAATCTGCATTCGCACCAAGTTGATAGTTACTTGTGTGTGGCAGCTAAAGACCCTGCACCACATGTCAATACATGTAAATAAGACCAAAGGAGTGGTGGGACACTCCGATGTCTGATAGGCCAGATGCACTGAACCGGAGCCACAGATGGTCCTTTGAGGTTGTGTGGTTTCTGTGATGAAGTTGTCTAAATCTCCCCTGTGGCCCCTCCTAGTAAGTAAGTAAGTATATATACTCTTTTGATCCCGTGAGGCAAAATTGGTCTCTGCATTTATCCCAATCTGTGAATTAGTGAAACACACACAGCACACAGTGTACACACAGTGAGGTGAAGCACACACTAATCCCGGCGCAGGGAGCTGCCTGCATCAACAGCAGCGCTCGGGGAGCAGTGAGGGGTTAGGTGCCTTGCTCAAGGGCACTTCAGCCGTGCCTACTGGTCAGGGTTCGAACCGGCAACCCTCCGGTTACAGGTCTGAAGTGCTAACCAGTAGGCCATGGCTGCCCTGCCCTAAGCTATCAGCATTATAAAAAAGAACACTTTAGAGTATTTTAAGCTAAAAATACAACATTTTGTAAGTCTTTGTGAGCTCTGTTTTGCTCTTAGCAGCTTGGTCTTCTGTGAGAACATTTATTTGCAATGCAGAGTCCCTCAAAACATTTTAAAGAAAAGAGCAGTTTACAGTGTAAATGTATGTATTGCATGTCTTTAGGCTAACCTGTTATCAGATACAGTGTGCACAGATGAAGTGGCCATAACATAAGGGGTGAACATGAAAAGGTTTTTATTCAGATGTTTCTAACATTGACAAGCATATCTGCCATAAACACAAGGACTTCCAACTGTTGTGAGGGGAGGGAAATATTATTATTTTGCCTTTCAACAAGTTGTTATGGATATGAATAATGTCTATATATGTTATGTAATATTTCGCAGAGGTAAAAAAGGCCAGAAGGCCTTTTTGTAGAGCATATTCTTTGATGGTCATCCGTCAAGTGAATCTGCCTGACTAGAATAGGAAAGGTGCATTTGATGCAGATAGTATTCTTAACAGTGAGTGATTAAATCATTTCAGTAAACCATTCTAGTTTTTTTGGAATGTGAGTTATCCTTTAACATTTCAAAAGTAGAACCTGTTCAGACAACCTTGATATTGTCAAGCCTGACTGTTTTTGTCTTTATGATATTGTTCAAAACATGTGCATAGTACTCACATAACAATAACGGTTCCCAATATTTCTTCCTGTTTATGATGATTTCTCTGAATTTCTTCCAAGCACTTATATAAACAACATTCCTTGTTTAACAGATGGCTTTGACATAGAGACACCCACACAGGGTGCGTTTCACATGAATTGAATGGAAGCACAGCTATACTAGGGATGGGCCATATTCAATCATTATCTCAATAGTCTACCGGTAGAATTCCTCCTCATGATAAGATTTTGTGATATTGCGAGATAAATGATGTAGGTGATGACATGTTTACTGACATGTTTACATGTTTTACTGCAAGGTGGGCAACTCACATGTAACATGAGAACAAAGATGAGTTCAAACTATATATGAGGATGTAGAAGAGTTCATTGCTAATAATGGTCAGGATCAACTTTTATTTTTTTTTGTTTTTGCACAGCTCTCAAGACTGTAAGCTGAAGTGACTTGTGGCTGAGAAAACTGTTGGATAGTACTATTTTCACATCATCATGTATATTATTATAGCCAAAAACATCATGACATATCGTGATTATAGTTTGAAGTCTATATTGCCCATCTCTAAGCTATACTGCTCATCATGAAGAGCAATGTCTCTCAATGTCAGCCACACCGAATGCAACGTTAACTGGCATCCCGTTGATCTGCTGTATCCAAATATACCACTGAGGAGACACATGCACAGATTGATGTTCTCAGATGAATCAAGGCCTCTCTGATGATAGATGGATCTTCCTCGGAGGGTGAAGCCTTGGATCTTCCTGTAGCTGTCTCTTCTCTGTCTCTCCCTCTCTCTCTCTCTCTCTCTTTCTCTCACTGTCTGTCTATCTATCTACATCTGTATGAGCATGCACTACTCCACCTGGTATATGGTTGGCCTTATAGGAAACCAAACCATTTTAAAGGAACAAAGTTACAGATGATGCGTACAATAGAAAGATTTAGGGTCTGGCTATGAGTAATGAAAATGGCCCAACTCGAGGGGCGGCACCAAGCATGCATTTAAAAATATCGTCATATGTTTAGCTCGCCTCTGGCTCGCCTATAATGGTGCAGCTCGGCTCCAAGGGCATGGGTAATGAGCATCATTATTGATTGCCAGAGTGACTCATTGAGGAAATTCAAATTGTGCTCTCGCGAGAACTCTGGATTTCCAGGGTATGAAAATGTAGTCCATGGAAACAGATCTCCCACGCTAACGTGGTAGTGTATCTATCGTCATTACATAAACGCTTGTTGGCGGCGTGTGTGCGTTTGAGGGTGGATCTGCTATTCTAGGTTTTTGGCGCATGCTGAGGGGGTGAGTGCAGGGAATGCAGCATCCTCAGTAGGGTCCACTGTATTGTCAGTCATCCCTGGGGTCATGCAAAGTTTCACTTTAGAGAGAGACTTTGTAGCTACAGCATTCGCATCACAAAATCTCTCCCATCCTAGGTCAAAGCCTTTTCATCCCACGTAATGGCGTCAAGCCATCCATCACCAGAACCAATTTCTTTGATGAGCCGTAAGAGGCTGTGGCACTTTAGTCGCTCCGTGCATGTAGTTCATCATTCTTGGTTGTGCCGGCCTGAATGCAAACCTTCGACCTAGCCATGGTTTTGTGTTGGAAGATTGCATTTTTCTCACAAGGTCAGCTTCAAAGCAGCGGTAATTGTGCATGTCTCCCCTTTTCCTCCAAGCGTGTTACAGTTTTGATCTGTGCTCGGGGCTTCTCAAAGCATGTGGGATGGTGATTTGTTGACCGTAGAAAGATCTGAAATTCCACACAGTTTTTTGTGTGCAAATGATGACTCACTCAGACAGTAGAACCATAAGATGAGAGCAGGCATTTTTTTTTACTCTTTGTTAAAAACATTCAGCTGTTTTCTGTTTTCTGGAAGTCTGTAAATACATGGAATTAGTGCTTCAAAAAGAGAACTTGTACAAACAAGACCCCTTATTCTTCCAGAGGAACAATTTAGAACGTTCTGGAGAATATCAGCTTTGTAGCAAAGCTCTCTTGAGCCCTTCCCCTCTTGTGGAACATCTTCAGATCAGAGGCCGTAAACATTATGGGATGGCATTGCCAGGATACTGAAGAACTTAACAAAAAACATTCTAAATTATTCTAAGTTGAACTCTTAAGGGTTATTGTGGGCTTAAGAACATTCTTCTAAAGAAAAGACCATGGTCATCTTTTTAGAAGAGTGTGGTATTTTGTATTCAAGTGACATGTAATAACAATCAACTTTGCCATTTTGTGTTGTTGCAGAGAAGGAAGCACAAGTATTCTCAACAACCTGCTCTCTAGAATGGAGCAGTATGCCAATAACCTGGAGAACCTGGTCGAGGAGCGTACTCAAGCGTACCTGGAAGAGAAGCGAAAAGCCGAGAATCTCCTTTATCAGATCCTGCCACAGTAAGATCCCCGATCCCTCTGTGTGACCCCCTGTCTCCTCCCCCTTGAAATGTTTCCAAATTCAGCCATCACAGAATTGAAACCCTCTTCTCATCCTGTTTGCAGTACAAGCGTTAAACATTTGATTGCAAACAACTTGTTTTTTAAATGTTGTCTTTAAAAAGAGAAAAGATCAAAGGCATACCCAGATGAAAACAACTAGGAGATTCATTACTGAGCTTCAAGAGCAGAGTAGGATAACATTTTGAAGCTGTCTGACAGCAAAGAAATGACACTAGACAAGAAAATGTTGCCTATCTGTTGCTAATTTAGTTGCCCATTGTCTGCTTAAATTATCTCTGTCGCGCAAGAAGAAAAGCCTTGAGAAGCAGAAGAGATGATTTTTCCCAGGCTGAGATGTTCAGTTCTCTTACTCAGGAACAGTTCCGATAATAACACTGCTATACAGAGATCAGCTATTTTTTGTTATAAAAAAAATAGCGAAATTACTGACAGGCTGTTTTGGTGGTTTGGCATCGGCTGTTAAGACCTCCCTGAAGCGACTGATATTATTGGGTCCTCACCCTTTTCTCTGTGAATTGCCAGTGCTAAAAGTTTCCCGTTAATTTAGCAGCTTGCTCCCATCAATGCACATGCAAATAATAACAATTTGCATGAGGCCGGAGGCAGGTATGACTCAAAATGGAACTCGGCTTCTGTTAATTATAGATAAATTAATAGTCTGCTCATTTGAATATGCCAGGCGAGGCGAGTGCGAGAGAGAGAAACAAATTGAATGCCTCACATTGTGTGTGTGTGTTTGGTGTGTGAATCCACTCGACTCTGCGGTTCGGCTCCTGGCCTCAGGCCTCTTCATTTCTGTCTCCCCGCAGTTCGGTAGCAGAGCAGCTGAAGCGGGGGGAGACGGTCCAAGCCGAGGCGTTCGACAGCGTAACCATCTACTTCAGTGATATCGTTGGCTTCACATCAATGTCAGCAGAAAGCACACCGCTACAGGTAGGACTCTCACGGCACGGCACACGCTCACCGCTGCTGCTGCTGCTGGCAACCAATGTTTCACCCATCAGCTTTTAGCAAAGACACAAAAGGGAGCCTTATTCCTGAAAGCGCTGTTCGAACAGTCTGGTCAGATTTTCAAGGCACACAAGCCACTTAGAGGTGAACTGCTCTCAGATAGTAGTACTCTCTTTTGTTCAAACAGTATACGCAGTCATGCAGAAGTAAAGCTGATTTTACTGTTTCATTGAAGTTACAGCAAAATGGGGTCTCAGGGGACTGCAGTGTCTCTCCCTAAATAGCCTGGTACTTTTAATGAACTGAGCGTTTCTGGAATGAGTTTGATATTTTGAGTTTCATGAGGTCAGTGTCACCTTGCAGAGAGCCCTCGATATGCAAATCTCTCTTACTCTCTCTCTCTTTCGTTCTCTCTCACCAACACAGTATGCTTATATAATGCAGATGTCCGAATCCTAGATAGTGCTTGTTGTTAGGAAAACAACTGCTCTTTCTCACTTTGACGCAGAAGTGACTCACTGGAGGCAAGCGTGTTATTTTTTTTCTCCATTCCTTCCTTGATTTCAATCCTAAAAATATACCAGTGTGTTCCTACGTGCCTGGAACACCCTCTTGCCTCTTGCGTACGCCTGTTCGTGATAAAAGGCGTATTGACCTTTTGGGGAAGAGGGCGGATGGAGAGTGCATTGCCCCAAAATGGCCTTGTATTCCGCCCTGTCACTCCTGTCCTCGAAAGTGCACTTTCCCAGAGGTTGTGACCAGAGCCAAGAATGCCATCAAAAAGGTTTACGGAGCAATATGTTACGGATGAAAACCATAAATCACATTTAATAGAAAAGCATAAAGTTAAAATATGATTTATTTATGCAGCTCAGCTGCTACTTCAAAAACATATCTAGTCTATTAATGTTTACCAGTTGGGCCACTGGAATCAAATTTTTTTAAGAAAATAGTTCACACACTCCTTGGTACTCTTTTTTGAGTTTATTTACTCATTATTTGGCAGATGACGTTTCGACCTTGCGGTCTTCCTCAGATTCACTTCCACTGGAATCAAAACCCAGAGATAGAGTGCTGTGTGCATAGAATCAGACCTGTGGACACTGTTCTGTAATAGTTCTTCTTGCCATAGTTCTTCTTGACCCTGAAGCAGATGATGCTAGATAAGACATAGAATGCATCCTGTGTACATTCCGAGATTCTGTTAAATAAGTAATGGACGACTTGGCGTTCGGTTATCAGAAAAATAATGCATGTTCGAGTTAGTTATGCAGCCTTGATGCACAGCAATGTTATTGTCCTTATGGTTAGAATCTGAAAGCTCTCTTCCATACTCGATATTATAGGTAATTGTGAATTAGACTGATACAGATGGTCTGTCCTTGACGGGCGTTCGCAAAGCTTTGTGTCAGTCTTCTCATTGTCGCTGCATTGATCAGCTCTCATTTGATCTGTATGCCTAATTCAAAGTCAAGCTGTTCCTAAATGATTCCTCTAAGGGGGTGTTGTCATGGTGTATTACTGCAGTCACCAAATCAATCAGTTGTGTTTAGAAATAGAGAAATAAATCTCTCTGTGGGGCTACAACTCCGGGGCACATGCCTCCATAACTTTTGCTGTAACTTGGTTTGGAGTTTTTTTGTTGTTGTTCCGAGTCTGTTGTCATTGTTTAAGTTCATTGTCTTCATTTTTAACCAGTCCTAATGTATTGCTCAGCGAGGACTGTTTCTGGGAAGACATCCAAAGAAAGGGGGAGGTAGAAAATATTTTAATTTGACCAAGCGCTGGGACTTCGTGCACTTAACACATTGCAGGAGTCTCTCAGCAGACCTCAATGGGAGATGCCAGGCGCTGTAGACCCAGTGAAAATATTGCACATTCCAAACGCTCATCTCCCCAGATAAGGCACACACACTAACTTTTATATATATATATATATATATATATATTAGGCTTTTTATGGCTTTAATGTGATAGGACAGTTGAGAATGACAGGAAGCAAGTGGGAGAGTGAGTCAGGGTGGGATCCGGAAAGGACCACGGGGCGGGAATCGAACCCGGGTCGCCGGCGTACGGTGCAGGTGCCCCAGCCAGTTGCGCCACGGCCAGGGCCACACACGCTGCAAATTACACTGGGTTGTGTAACTTTACCAAAAGCACTCAATTGTTTTGTTTTGAAGGAAACTGGTCATTGCTGATGTTAACAGGAAATTGTAAACTAAATTGTAAAAAAGACAACTTCTAAAAATCACTGTTTTGTTAAGAGTGCATAACCTATTTATTTGCAGTTGTTTTCCCAGTTATTATCAAGCTTTGATTAAATAATTTATCACTAGCACATAACACAAAGATCTTGTGTAGAATTATTGTTTAACATGTGTCGTATGTCCCTTTTTGTTTTTTCATCCAGGTTGTGACATTGCTGAATGATCTGTACACGTGTTTTGATGCCATCATTGACAACTTTGATGTGTACAAGGTGAGTCACCGTGTGTTTACACTCACCTCTCCACACACAGCGGGCGCCTCTTGATATTTAACGTATCGTCGGAGCAGTCACTTTCACCAGCAAAGTGAGATCCCTGTGCTGTTAACTGAGCTTACGTGTGCCTTGAGTGCAGTGACGGACTGGGATTAAAAAACGGCCCTGGCATTTTCACCAACCAGCGGCCCACACGGGGACGCGCATGCACGCGCGTGCATGTGCCCGCAACACACAGATATAACTTCACGTGCACGGACATAACACGTTTGTAGCCCCATTGGTGATGAACTCTAACTTTAATATGCATAAAGACTGAACCAAGAACATAGATATATCAATGCACAACTCCAAAATGAATGCAATATGAAATATGAAAATGAAAAAAGAATAGCCTAGAATACATGGATTTATATGCAACGTCACGAAAACATGCGTGCGCAAGAGGCAGAAAGCACCATAGAACAGCATAGAGCAGTGCATGAAAAGAACAAAATAAGTTTTTGTGCTGAAAACTGCACCAATTCGAAATCACGATGGTTAGAGAATGTTCAATATGTTCAATATCCCTAAAGGAATGCATGTCTTCGCCAAAAATGACAAAATACGATGTTCATGCAAATGAACGGCAAACTCTGAAATAATAGCCTGAAATGAGATGTTATTATCATTGAGACAACAGGGGACCAGGGGTATATAAAAAAATCCGATTGTAGCTTACAGCAGGCGACTATTTAAGTCAAGTTTATAACGTTGTGGCACCAAGCGTCTTCATGCCCCACGGCTGCGCGCGAATGTAGTTTTGTTGGTAAACGGGAAACCCATCAGAGCAGCCGCTCCACAAACGTGTCTTAATTAACGTCATGCAGTGAAAAAGGTGCGAAGGAGCTTGCTCTTCTGCGCAACCCTGTCTATCACGTCATCAGCATCCAAGTTCATTATAGGACCTCTTTCTCTGTCGCCATCAGCATAAAGGCCTCCAAATTATCCTGTGACAATCGTGTCCTTAGGCGATTCTTGATGAATTTAAGAGTGGAAAAACTCTGTTTGCATGCCACTTGAGTACATGACAGTGTTAGTAGGAATTAATTTGCTAACCATATATAGTTGTAGGCACAGGTAAAGAGGTTTAACTGCTGGAGAAGGAAATAGCAACAGATTGCACAGTTCTTGCAGGTAGCACATTTCTTGCTCACCAGTCACCAGGTTTATTTCTGTATCTTCCTATATCTCCGCGTCATCATCAAAGTCTGACGCTTTGACTGTAGGCCTATACTCGTTTAGAGGAGACTTTTTCAGGCTGTCCCAGTGCGTGGCGAGATGTGTCAATTCCGACTGTAGATTTTCAACCGTAGCACCTTCACTGAATTTAAGCAGACATTCTCTTATGTTTCGAAGTGCATTTGGGGGCAGTTTATTAGCTTTTATAAGGGGAAAATTCCGAGGATCAAGGCATGCTATATCGGCAATTGCCCGTGCTGAAGGAAGTAGACGCATTCGGTTTTGAAATTCCCAGAAGTCATTGCTTCATGTAGCCTAACTTTTGTAAACCAATAATAAAATAAAAGATACAGGCAGCATATGTATTCCAATTTCAAACAATGCACTTTTAAATCATTTGATTGAATAAGGTTACAAAAGAATGTAGACTGATGTAAATATTGAGGGTTACCATGACTGTAGTGTAGAGACTCATGTCTGATATAAATACTGATCAGGTTCCTACTATGAAGGAGGAAAAGGGAGTTTATTCGAAGCCATGTAACACTATTGATGCTTGTGGGCCGAGAGATATTGTAAAACCGTCTTTACGATAAATGGGCCGCGCAAACCCAACAAGCATGCCGCTCCGTGATTGGCCAGGCCCAAACGGCCCACGAGGGGCCGCGGCCCTTCTGGCATCTGCCCAAATGCCAGACCGTCCAGTCCGTCACTGCTTGAGTGAGATAATTTAATATTGTGCGTGCAAGGAATGACACATGCCAATGCTACTGGGAAGGGAAGGAATTATGTTTACGACTGTGATGTGCTTCTGCATCCTTTTTAATGAATCATAATGCCTTGAGAATGAGCGATGTTAAAATGAGTTCCCTAATATAGAGAATAAACTGTAAAAATGTATTTATTCTTGCATGTCACACTGTTAATCCCGATGCCCTGGCAGAACCCTGTTGAGGATCTCACGTCATGTCAGGAGGGTGGATGGCATGTGCCCCGTCAGCCTGATGAGCGCTCAGATTTCCACCTTTACCTTTCTCCCCAGGTGGAGACGATCGGAGATGCGTACATGGTGGTGTCAGGGCTGCCGGTCCGGAACGGCAAGCTTCACGCCCGAGAGATCGCCAGCATGTCATTAGCCCTGCTAGAGCAGGTGAGGACATTCAAGATCCGACACCGGCCCAACGACCAGCTGCGGCTCAGGATAGGCATCCACACGGGTAAGGGTGCCGCGCCGCGCTCCGCCTTGTCATGCCAGCCTCATTCCCACCGCTGTCACTGCTATTTGTGGATGCCAGGCTGGTTAAATGCCAAATGACTCACCTGTTGGCTTGGGCTGTCATCTTTTTAACCTCGCTGTTACACAACGTTTCTTCTGAGGGAATATTTTCGTCTGCTGCTTTCGTTCCATTTCTCTCTCTCTCTCTGTCTCTCTCTCTTTTTCTCTCTCTGGTATGAATAGACAGTCCCTTTTCCCAGAGTGTAGCAATCACATTGTGCAATAATTGGTTTCTTAATCCATAGATAATTAAATTAGCTGTTTGAAATGCTGTTTGCCTTTAGAGATGTATGGAAATGTACACACACACACACACATTTATATTTATCCAGTCTCTAAGACAGACAGTATTAACATCAAGTGATTCCATATTCATTTTAAATATAAATATATAGAACACGTATGGCATGTTTATATTTCAGCCTATTAAAACAATATCTGTTGAAGCTCTATACCTGCTAATCACTCAATAGTGTTGGAGCAGATACTTCAGAAGTTTGTCCCTGCCAACAGAGTCTTACACCTTGCCTCTGAAAACTATTACACTGGCATTTGACACTTCAGTAAGCAGACAGAACCTCCACTGAAAACTTTTGTGTGAACGCTGTCAGCTGTTCTCCACTGTTAATCCCTGTTTCACAAGAGCAGTGCTCCCCAAAGCCTTGTGTACTTAACGCCTTTCTCTCTTCTCTGTCACTGTTTTGCCGATGTTGACAGCCAAGCCTGCTAAATCCTCTCTCAGTCCGACACTTGCTTGAATGAATAGCAGAGCCGGATCTGATTGGAAAGCGTTGCCTTAGATGTGTGTCAGCCATTGTATATGTTAAAGGGATGCTGCTGCCGTGGCTTATAATGAGCTTACATTCAGAACGTGCCTATTGTTCCTTGTAGAGTTCTCCTGGCTGTCAGATTTTTTTTTTTAGTTGTCGTAAGAAGACTTAACTGCTGCAGTTCGTCCCGAGGGTCTCATTTACTTCCCTGTTTTCAGACACATTCTCTTTCTCTCTTTCTCTTTATCACACTCATACTCTATCTCTCACTTCCTCTCACTATTGTCCTCTCTCTCTCTCTCTCTGTAGGACCTGTCTGTGCCGGTGTGGTGGGTCTGAAAATGCCAAGGTATTGTTTATTTGGAGACACTGTCAACACGGCGTCTCGGATGGAGTCAACGGGGGAAGGTGCGTGTAACAATGTGCCCAGCTGTCAGAATGTCGTGGTGGCACAGTTGTGCTGCTTGACAAACTTATAAAAAGATCAAATGTGTTCTCAGGACAAGAGAAGAAGACCCTTTAATACCAGCAGTAAATTAGACATTCCTCTTGTCACTGCTGCATTTATTCCGTAATTTGTCATGTCCACCCTCTCAAGTGGCATTTATGTACATAAAACATTCTATGCAATCATGTCTAACATGTTTGCAATTCCCATACTTATTTCCAATGATTGCCAAAACAATATGGAATCAATTTGATTTAGACTTACAAATCAAGAGATGTTGAATGTTACGTTAGTCCTAAAAGACTTCAGAGACACTTTTTCTACTTATATAATGTGTTTACTTGTCAGTCTTTGCAACATTCCCATACTGTCAGCCCTGTGATGTATGTTGGGGATAAATCAGGGTCTTAACATGAGATTCTGTTCCCTGTGAGCTCACTGCCTCATGACGTATACCAGACACTTGAGATATAGTTACACCCATGCTTTCATTCATTTAGTCATTCTTGATTGATGAACAGTTGTCCTTACAGTAGTGTTATCATTAATGTAAATAACTCCTCAAGATGAGAGAATATCACATCACATAACACTCTGCATTCGCTTCCAGCAGCTGTATCTCTGACAGCTATTGATAAAATGTCAACCTCCAAAACCTTAAGCGAGGTGTTCGCCACACTTCTGTGGTCTGGTGTGGAGTGGAGAGCCATGCTCTCATAGCGTCCCTCCCCCCCGGCCACCCTCAGACCGCCGCCATGTCATTCATACCCGCTCCCCGATCACAACGGATCGACTTACATGCCAGCTTCCTGTTTAGGGCTTTCATGTGCTTAATAGCGATTAATAATTAACTACAGCCATGCTCTCACTGCTCTCCCCGAGGGTTTTTATTATATAGCATGGCTAGGATCTTCACCATCTGCTGAGGGGGTCTCCTCAGCACATGGCTTCCAGAAAGTGAGAATTATCAGGAGGGGCTCTGTGTTAGTCATCGCAAAGATGTTTCCAGTTTGTGGAGCGCTGATTGGCCATATGGAAAAGACTATCATTCACTCAGTGCCATGAGTCAGTTCATATATTGTAACTGTCGTGGGCCATGTGGGCGCCTCATAGGGGTGTGCTTTATGAATGGATGAAAGGAGACGGTGCACTTAGGTGATTGTCCTGTTGGTATTTATTGATGTGTGTGTGTCTGTGTGTGTGTGTGTGTGTGTGTGTGTGTGTGTGTGTGTGTGTGTATTTACATGCACATCTATATGTGTCCGCAGCCTTAAGGATACACATGTCCTCGGCCACCAAAGAAGTGCTGGATGAGTTTGGCTATTTTGACCTGCAGTTACGAGGTGACGTGGAGATGAAGGTAAGTAAAGACAGCGGCTGTGACGACTCTCACTCCCGCCACTCATTCATAATCCGCGTAACGATCCGCAGTCCGGAGGGGAAGAGTGAGGACATTGCAGCGAGACAATGTTACAGCGCCCTCCCTCCACATTCACAATCAATTCACTGGGCTCCCTTTCCCACTGATTGCACTGAACTGTGTCTTTGTTTTGTTCCCCGGGTCAGATGAAATAACAGGCCACCCCACCCCTCCCCTCTCACACTCCACCTCTAAGAATGTCCTGTGCTGTTGTCATTGCACTTCTCTTAGCTTCTCACATTACGAAAAAAAATGTGTACCTCATGAGCAGGTCACAATGGACCCTGAGAGTCGCTGACCCCGAACCCGATCTGGGCAGACTCGGTACTGAGTCATAACATGCCCGGACCTGTTCTCGGGTCAGCAGCAATCTGGACCTTTCTCTGCACTCCTTTGTTAGCTCGAGTTCATCTGGCACATACTGTGCCTTCTAACGTACTGGCAAATATGATTGATTAGCACTAAGATCACCAGTCGATGCCACTGTCATTTATAGCCCCTGCCCCCTCTCTCCGCCCCTCCTTTCTCTGTTGATTACTCTTGCCAGTGAGGATGCAGAGTGCTCATCAATGATGCTTTTATTGATTGCTTCCCTTTCGTCCCCTTTCCAGGGCAAAGGCAAAATGAGAACGTATTGGCTTCTGGGGGAAAAGACAGATGTCTATGTTATCTGAGACGCTGTGCTGATGAGCAGGAAAATCGGCTGACTGCTGTGGACGAGGAGCCAGCGTCGTTCAGTCCACCCCAACCACCGTCCATCCCACCTCCCCCATCACAATTGGGACGGGAGGTTTTTCCTCTGTGCAAATGAGCAGAGGTTTTTAAAACGAAATACCTTTTGGAGAGAGGTGATTCCAGGTATATTTAATTACCTGCTTAATTGCAAATAAGAATAAAACTCAAAGAAAAAAAAACATGATATAAAAGCAAAACCGATTAAAACACTATTGTAAAGACGTTTTTATGAAGAAGCTTTGTGTCTCAACAAAGGAGTACTTTTCAGAGATGAACCCTTATTTTCTGTGCTTTCTATATTCAGATTTGTATCATGTGTTTGGAAATCAGTGAGCATATACTTGGTGTTTCCATTCAGCGTAGTGAGAGAGTGAGAGAACGAGAGAGAGAGAGCACAGTGTCTTAGGGTGAATGGTTTTGTCAATGCAAAGGTACAAGTGAAGTTCCACAGTGGCACTATAGACAGATATTTGTATATATGTATAATCAAGACATTGTAAAATATTTTGTTCAATAAACTGAATCAAATGCTCACTCTGTGTGTATTTGTTTATGTATTTAAACAGTATTGTTTTAATTTACCTGGCAATCTTTTCTAATGTAAGATTGGAGAGTCCTGTCCACCATGTTGTATTGTATAGAGTATTCTTGGTATATCGTTGGTGCTCAGCAGAATGTCATGTGTTATTTAGCCTTCTCTGGCTCCCATTTGCATGTCAGATGGGGAGGAGGGAGGAGACAAAAAGGAGCCAAGTAGGAAAGGAAAGGATGTACAGAAGCTAAAATGTGGATTTGATTGATTTGTACTTTTAGGAATTCAAGAGGCTGAATGATTTAAGTTGGGAACATTTAACAATGTTGTTCCATGTGGTTTTTCATTTATTACTATATAGGCTAGCTATCACAGAACAACAAACATGAATATTACAAGGCTCATGTAATTGAATGTTGTGAATATGTCTGCATGATAAGGCTGAAATTCCACATAGTGGCTACAATGTTATTTGATATTTACTTGTACCATTTTCGCTAGAAGAGCCTGTATAGAATGTGTTGTATTAAAGGCCACAAAGTTATAGGCATATGGAAGAATGAAGCTCATGAACCATTTTTGTTAGTTTGATTGTTTTAGCTGTTGTTTTTATGAACAGGCATCTTAAGTAGGCCTACCATTATGCATAAGGACAGGCATGTGGCCATACTGTGTGTGTGTGTGTGTGTTATTTTCCTAAATAGAGTCCTAAAAAATACTGTTCTATTTTCCTAAAAAAGTGTCTGTGCGTCCCTCCGTGTGTGTGTGTTACCGCGCCTACGTAGGCTACATGCGTATGTCTCATGTCCGCCATCTGACAGTGCCAGTGTTTTAGTGATAGTGGCGCAGCCGCAGCGCAGCTTCCCTCCTCCGTGATTCTTAATTACCACCCACTCCGTGTGCTATCGCTGTGGAGGATGCTGCTGTTGCCAGGAGGTCACTAAGCAGTGTGCTGGCATGACCATTTACACTGTCACACGGCTAAGGGCTTCTCTGAAAATGGCTCAGGGAGGAAAATATGCTTCCAAATGAAAGCAGATACAACACCACCAGCCCAATTATTTTGTGTTCAGGTCAACAGGGGGAAAATCTTTCAATGGTTCAAGTGAAAAGTCTAAACATTATGAAGATGGTGGTGGAATATGCAGAAGACACAACAACTTGAAAGGAGTTTGCTCCATCTTAAGTACCTAAACAAACTCTTTAAGCCTATTAAAGATAATTGGCATGAGTTTCATACCTAATTCGCACTGTTTTTGTCTTATTCTATGAGATGATGAATCGTAGAAGCTGGTTGAAGAAGTCTAAAAATGACTTGTTGCCATAGCTACCCAGCTAATCCCCGTCGAAGCGCACCAGGATTGAGCGCGCAGAAGAAAGGCTTCCCTGACTGACAAAACCATGTGAGCCGTGTGAGACATCGACATCCATCACATCAGTCGATTTGTCATTAGCGCGGCTAAGCCTTTCTTCTGACATCGAGCAGGCGAGGTGCCTGATGTTTCTATCCAAGATGAAGGGAGTGTTCGTCCTCTCTCCAAAATACAAAAGCCAGAGCGCATTTGTTGTCAAGCTGAAAGTGGATTGTATGTTACCTTTGTGGTCTTTCATAATAGCCACAATTTGATAACAGGTCTCTTCACAAGAAAATAATTGGTTACAAAATGGCTCAAGGTGTTTTGATGTCTTTTTATGGGCAAATCCAGAGTGCATTAGCTGCTAGAGTGGTGGGGATAGTACTATAGTTTATTCTAGTTATAGCAACCAGGAGCTTACAACTGACTTGTGTGGTGAAAAGCACAAATCAGTGACCACAAGCAAACTGAATATTGAACAAAACTCACAACTACCCTTGTTATGTGAGGCAGCAGGCTCATGGACATCCTCTTTAAAAAAAAAAATAATTAAAAAAAAAGTCTCATTAACTCATACATTCAGATCTCTCCAACTATTGCCTGTAACTTCACAATTAGATATTGGTGCCAACACCAAAATTGAACCTCAGTAAAGCTCAACAATACAACTGCTGTTGATTTGAAATGTGCTATAAATAAATGTGACTTGACTTGCGAGAGAATACATATCTATAAAGTAGGCTAACTTTTGATAAATGTGTTTCCTGAATAAACAAATAGGCCTATTTATGTTTTTAACGCTGTAATACTGTAGCCTATACCAGACAATGCAATGACAGACTGTGTGTGTTTCATGAATACGTATATTCTGCCTCATCCACAGAAAAAAAGAAAAAAGCTGTGCTGTTTTTCTGACACTTGTTGGCACGTCACATGAGCATGCTCGTTGTTTGTCTGGGCAAGGGTCTAATTTTTTTGGACAGTTCACATTAATCTCACCAGCTGTTTTTTGTTTGTAGCCCTTAATTATTACCAGTTGATAGAGAAATCACGGCTGTTTTTTGTTTAAGTAATTCTAGGCTGACGTTTTTAGAGTCTTGTTATTTTAAAAAAAAAACACTCTGCTAAGGCCTCCATTTTTCCCTTTGAATGAAATGGCAAACAGCTTAACTGTCACACTTCAAGCATATACTGTATATCTGGACCATTTGGACTTTGTTCAATTAGCTTCTAGGTCTGTTAGCCTTGTTGTTTCATATGATCTGTATTATATTTCATAATAAAGTGTTAATCACAATGTCTAGCTCCAGAAGCCATGTAAGCATGGTAGACTCTCGCTCCTATTAAAATGTACTACAGACCTTGGGCAGTTCTTAGGATTATCACACCATGAATATAATTGGCCATTTATGCAAGTGATATTCATGCTTATGATTGACACTGACAGCTAAATAAACACCAAACTATGCACTTTAATTACCTTATAAAAATGCACAACCGTTGTTTATCATTTCCCTATCATAACAACTGTAAAATACAAGAAAATATAATTGTAGGGAAAATATGAAAAGAAACTGTGCACATGAATGAATACTGCTATTTTGAATACCATGATAGTGACCTTTCACAAAATGGGACTAGGCTTTTCTAAATTGTCTACAGCATAGCATTATCCAACTGTTCACTGATAGGCTTGCTGAAGGACGCGTTCTTCCTGAATGGTGCATCTTTGGTCGTGACCGCTGTAACACCCTGTGAGGGAGGGAAAAGTGTAAACATGTTTACAACACTACGACAGAGTATAATACAATGCAATACTGCGTATATACAATACGATAAGGGGGAAAATGCTATGAGGGCATCAACATTCTAGGGAGGCAGTGCAGAGCGGGTCCTTTGGGTAAGCAGCAGAGTCACCACTTGTTTCCAAGCAACTAAACACAGAGGTGACCATTTTACCAGCACAGACAGCGAAGCCATTCCTTTTGTGTCTGTCATAAAGCTCTAAGATATGTGAAGTTCATATAAAGTTTCCGTAGCCTACTATAGCCTATACACACACACAAGGCTAGATTCTTTCCACACTGTGGGCTAAGACTCAAACAGGTCTTTCTGTTATGACAGGTAATGTGAACTAAGTATCCATGCATTCACCTAAACTGCTCATGTCATGGAAAATGTTTTAATTAATCAGTGCTAATTGGTGTAAATTCAAGTGATAAGGTATTAAGCTGACCACATTTATGGTATGTGGTTTGGGAACCATTACATTTTGCAGAATTAATGCCACCAGAGCTTTTTGAAAGATTATTGGCCTAGTGTTAAAAATATGTCTCTAATATTTAATTGTGCTATTAAAGACTGTGACAGCTTTGACAGTGTCTGAGACAGCTCATTTTAATTTAATTAGACTCCTTTAGAATATAACCGAATGGACAACAGGAAATATTAAGAAAGATTATAACCATTGGATTTAATTAAATTTGACATGGCAGTGAATTGTTGTGGTGAGTACACTAATTATATTTTACAATGGTGGCCAATTGTCAAACATGTGGCAAATGCCTCTCGAACAGCACGTGCTGTATCAACAGTCAAGCGTTAATGCAGACTAATGAGCATGCGCTCATCTCAAATTGGACTTCAGTGACATGGGCTTCTCAGAAGACGGGCCAGGCGCAATAAGCCACTGCAGCCTTCTGCGTGGTCCAGAAGTTGCTTGTCACGCTGAGAGCAGCTTTTTTAAAAAAGGAGTTGTCATCAGCACTTGGGTGGTTTTATTGAGGCCTGTGAATGTGGGAGGTATGGAGGAACTACAATATAATGTGTGAAAAAGGGGTTCTAGGAACTGCAAAAAGTTCCTACAGTGTGAAAGGGCCTATAATGTGATTCCCCTTGTTGCATTCAAGGATCTGAAAGCCTCTGCGTGAATAGATCCCTAGATGCTGAAACCACTTGAGTGAATCCCGTGTGCTCCCACAATCAGTATGCCCTTCTGATCATTAATCAGGGATTTCAATGTGACTATGTCAATAATCAGCCCTGGGAAGGGCTGTACACTGACCTGAAGACGGTGGTAGTTTTCATTCCACAATGTGATGGCCTGGTCTGTTTTGTAGTCATATTCCTAAAAGAAAAGAAAAAGATAATTTTTACAAATCAGTCAATGGCTTACATCAGGTTGCCAGCATAACAAACTGGTATATGTTGTTATTAAACTAATAACTAAACTAAACTTTACTAACAAGTCTGAATGACATCCCTACAGTATAATCCTTATTCATGAGTCAACAATGGACATCGCCAGGACTCTTCCAGCCAGAGCTGCGTTGTAATGATTTTAAGTGGCTTCATATGATGATAGTCTGATAAAAAGACAGTGAATGAAGCCATGTAAAAGTTAACTTATATTATATAAAATATCCCTACACTGTGCGGAATTGTCAGCATTTCAAAAGTAATATAAGTTCAAGTTTGCCTAGCCTACTGAGACTGCAATAAGTTTACAGAATGGTCGGAAGATGAAAACCGGAACGGATGTCTCCTACTTATGTTGAAACTGTCAAAATGTCCATACAGAATAGGATATGGACAGGATAATGAAAGTGCATAGAAAAAAACAAACATGCAATACACTTCAGGGCCCATGTATGGGCACAGCAACTGACCTGGGATAGAATCGTTGGGCTGACGCATCTAAAGCCCTCCATGGTGTAGTCTGCCTGGGTGGTGGAGCAGAATTCAGTGGCTGGTGGCTCTGGATTGAACTCTGCCTGGACCTCCGCACTGTGGGATAATATTTTACAACATTGAAATTGTGATATGATGACATATTGAATGATGAATGTGAGTTGTTATAATACAGTAGTTGGCTCAGGTAGGTTTGTGTCCAATGGAGACAGTTAAGTAAGTAGTGTGGCTTCTTATGAAACCATTTAAAAAAAAAAAAAAAAGCTGTGCAAAAGTACTCTCTCGACCGCCTTGATAACTCAGATTTGATGCCACAAATTGGCATCTTTTTCAGTGGAGGAGAATGTGTGATTTTGTGAGCCATCAAGCATCCTTTCAAGCTCCTCTAATTGAAAATGTAAGGAGCCACCACAAGACTCAAATTCAGAGAAAGGACATCATTTTAATCAAAGCCTTTTCTTCAAGTAGGACCCTTGTTTTTAACAACAGCAACCACAGTTTGCACCGCAGTGGGGTGAGATATTTCAATGACAGTTATATTGCATTTAAATTGTAGATTTTTATGTTTCGTTGGATGCTTGCTTATTTATTCAATCATCCATTCATTTACAACAAGTGTAGAGCCAAAACCACTGTTAGATGTGGGTTGTATTGGAGTGAACAGACTAGTAGCAGTAATAAAAATAAAAATAAACATATATATTTGTCATTACTCTGATTTGGCCTGCTTAGAAATATTATAACACTAATTTTAGGCTATAGGCATATTGTCAAGCCCACCACATTTTCACAAACATCAAGCTGACAGCACTTACTAAAAGGCTTTAATTACTAAGAAACTGACCAGTAGTTCTAGTCTCTTACATCATTTTCTGCCCACTCCTTCCTCCCAGACAAAGACAGAGGGAAGCTTAAAAGTTTATCCTGATTCTCAGATGACTCTGAGGTCAGCTTTATTATTTAAATACAGACCAGACTGGAATAGTTTAGTAGTGTAGAGTAGTGTGTCGTTTCTTTTACCTTATTTTCTCAAAGAGGTATTTCTCCAGAAGCTCTCCACGCAATCCTATGAGCAAACGATAGGTAGCCTATATCAGCAGATACCTCCACATGTGTCACCATTCCATTATGCTTAAATGGGTAGGCTACCTAAAATAGGCTAGTAGCCCGCTCAGTACATAGCCCAATGGATAATCTGAATGCAATTTAGAAATCAGTAGAAGCATGAATTTAACTTGAGTTAATCAGATGCCATTCTTGTGCTCTGTGCCGTAGAGTCTAACGTTACTTGTATCAACCCCTGATGCCCACAAAGAGCCCTGCCTACCCTTCTCTCTTATGCCAGGGCCTTTTGGAGGGGTGTAGGAGGACTTAATCGTGCTAAGCCCTTGCACTTTAGCAGTCATGTCCAGAGTCAGAATTCCCCTATGACCGTTCTTGTGGATACGTGTTCTTGGCATGGAGTTGTCCAGTAGCGCAGTGGCTCGCTAAAAGTTAAAAGATCGAAAGGGTGCAATCATTGGGGTGCAATCAGTAGGTAGCCTATGTTATGGAAATAGGCCACATCTAAAGAGTGGTTCAACCGATCATGGTTAGCCTAACCACAAAGTCGCCACGTTTTGACTGGTTACAACGTTTTTCACTCACCTCCTCAACCCAGTTGTCCAGTAGACATCTGCCAACAGATATCTCGTTATTTTCCAGCGGCTCCTCCACGGGAACATTCATGTTGACGTTTGTGTGAGTTTTTTTTCGTGATTGCACTCACTTCTCAATCTCAAACGCTTCACACACAACGACTTGAGTTCTTTAATGTTACCATGGCAACAGTAAACAGTAACATTGTGACTTCACTGACATCACCAGAGAAGCTTGAGCATCCTCCTCAGGTTAATCCTGTCTTTGGCTTTCAGTCCTTCTATCGTCTGTCATCTCTCTCTCTCTCTTTTTTTTTTTATCACAATTTCGCAACACAGACATAGATTAAAATAAACTCTAGACCTACTTAGCACTAGGATAGACAAATTAATTTATAAAAGGCTAAGGGAGAGTGGGGTGAGTTGTGCCAGTTTTTACTTAAAGTGACTTTAAAGGGAGGCCATGATAGTAATGCTTCCAACTACAATATGAACATATATTTCAGGATGTGGTGCATCTCTGGGAACAATCACTTTCAATCTGAAATATAGTATTTAAGAGATATAGCTTTCTGAAAAAAAGTGATCTTGTGGCACAACTTGCCCCCGGTGCGGGGTAAGTTGTGCCTTTGAAGAGAATGCATTGGGGTAAATTGTGCCATCGATTATTGAAGTAAAACAGTATATTTTGATCTCAGACACTGTAATGCTTTATAAAAGCTAGACAAATTCAATACAAAATTACTCATTTAAGGTTTATTTAAAGTTATTTTACAACATCAAAGGCCAATTTTCTACAAGCCTATTGCGCCACACGAGCACATCAAAGGTCATTTTCCATTGTCACACCAGTTTCATCCATGTTGTAGATCTTGTGTGGAGGGAAGTCATACCTGAAATGAGATTAAAGTTTTGTTGATCAGAGAAGTTTACAGCAGATTTAGGTGGTTGGATGTGGTTGTGTAGATGTCAACTCTGCCACTGATGATGTTCCCCCTCTCCTTCCCAGGCTTCCTGGTCAGTGTGTGTGTGTGTGTGTGTGTGTGAAGTTCACAGCATTTCATGGGACTTAGACCGTGGAACATTACTCCTAGTGCCTTTATATGTTCTGCCAGCTCCTTCTCCATACAGTATGCCCTGCCTGTCTTCCTCTTATAACTCTGTGGCATGATGGTATATTTCTATTTTTGGTCTAAAATTAAGAATGTCACATAGTTTTAGTGATAAAATGTAAGAATAAAATGCACAATTACAATAAAATAATATGTTTAAAACATTATTTATAAGTGGGGCCACTGGCACAACTTAACCCAGGCCCTTTGGCACAAATCACCCCAACCCCACCATTTTGGAAAAAATGCATCATTCATCAGATTTGAGCTAACATCATGCTAACTGTATAGACTCATAATGTAGCTTACCAAAGCACTAAAACATGTGTGAAATGTTTCAAACTTGTCTATAACTGTTTTGACACAACAATCAAAAAACATGATCATAGAAATTTTACTTTGAAAGGCAAAAAACAGTTATTTTAACTTAAATGTGCTTACCTCTCATGCAATGAGGCTCTCTTCTCTGCAGGATGATTGAAATGGCTGAGTCTTCAAAAATTTGTGGTCACATGACCAATTTCTTCTTTTTTTTCCTAGAAATAGGGGGTGGCACAACTTCCCCACTGGCACCAATCACCCCACTCTCCCCTACACACAGATGGCATATTTAGTGTTGAAGTTTTACTGAAAAGATATCAGGGTGACACTTTCCAGCAGCACTTTTATTGGCTTGCTACCAACAAAGGCTGTTTATTTATATTTGTTGTGTCTTTTTTAAGCTGTTTATTTTTGTTGTTTATATCACAGCTTCGGCCTAAAATTTAAAACTGCCAATTGGCTATAAAGATTAAGCAAATCCTTGGAGAAGTGTAAATAATGTCTCCTGTCACTTTCCAAAAAAACTTGGCTTTTCAACATGGAAAATGAAGGAGTAATGAGATGTTGATGCATCCTTTTCTAGCTGTGCACCCAGCGGGCTGCCAGTGGGAACATCTTGAATCTGGTGAGAACCATTGCTACACAAATTGTAAGTTAAAAGACCATTTTTCTCAGCCTGTTCTTTTCTCTCTCTCTCTCCCTCTCTCTCTCTCTCTCTAGCACATTTTTGAGTGTTCGTCTCTCCACATGTCTGCGTCCACACCCTCATCTCCTAATCCCAAGTCGCTGTACTCACATAGCACGGTTGCATGACATATCGTCACCACGTCTGCTAAAGTTGACTTGACAAATCGCCCCTCGGATGCACCGGCAGGGCTTCACAAAGGGACCAGTCAGTGCGGCGATGCCCCTGGAGAGGGTGTGGGCTGTGGAGGAGAGAGATGGGGAAGGCAAGCCCCTGATTCCAAACAGCTGTCTGCGGAGTGGAGTGGAGAAGAGACGTTAAAATGTTGCTTCCTGTCTACTGCGCTCCAGACGTGTTATTTAATGCAATCGCCAACACTGTCCTTTTCTGCCGAAACCACACAGCCCACTACAGCTGAGCGGCCAAAGTGCTGAATGAACCACTGGGATTAATGAACATCATTGCTTCACATGACTTCTCTTTCTCTCTCTCTCTGTCTCTCTCTCTCTCTCTGTGTGTGTGTGTGTGTGTGTGTGTGTGTGTGTGTGTGCGTGCTTGTACGTGTGAGTGTGTGTGTGTGTGTGTGTGTGTTTTTGTGTGTGTGTGTGTGCATGCGTGTGAGTGAATTGTATGTCATTGCCTATTTTGTTTTGGGGGTGTTGGGTGACCTCCACAACATTCAATTAGTAACACAACAACCCAATTCATCCAAGAGACGTACAACTATCTCACGACTACAAGTTACTCACGGACCAAAATAGCTGGCTCAAATGTTTTGAGGTTTAGAACATGTCACACGAACCAAGCCGAAACACTACTGTGATGAGATCAACGACTTCGCTTTGTAGGCTTCACTGACATGTGGATCAATCACTAGACACTTAAACGGCAGTCATTGCCATCCGATGAGGGTTGGGATCACAGTCTGACAAGGGAATGAGCGTCTGAAAACAAGCTCAGTGGAAACAGCGGAGGAGACAGCTTAATGGGAGATATTTTAGAATAAGACGCACATGTACTGCTGATTGATTAACAACTTGTGATTTGACGTTGGAGGCCTTCCTGGTGGTACTTAAGATAAGCTCCCATGAGCCATGTTCACTCGCAGGATTCATTTGCTTATGCAATAGGCTTGCGTGTTGTCTTACATGAAGGGTTACACCCAAGAGAAAGAATGACTGCTTTTATTCACATACAAGACTTTAGCCTCGAGCAACTGCATGATTTTGAAATTATAGGAATACATCTTAAAGAGAAAAGGCAAGAGAAACGGGCAGCCATCATGACACATCATGTAGGATCCATCTGCAGTCTCTAAATTGAACTTAATTGAACGGCGATTTCACCTATCATCATTGAATTGTTTTCAGAGCTAGCATCACTGTCACAGATAGTGTTCTTTCTCACTGATCAGTAATCAGTATAACTTTCTGTCTGTATGTCTGTGTGTAAGTGTGTGTGTGGGTGCTAGTGAGAATGAGAGTGTGTGGTCATAGACAATGCGTGCTTCAACAATGATGAAATGTATTGCTTGAGCTCTTGAGGAATTTGAGTCCCCACAGAGCAGATACAATATAAATACAACTGTGTCAAAGTTGTGAGTACAGAGAGAGACTAACTCCAGGCACGGCTCACAGGCCAAACACATGTGGTCCCACCACAGCTTCTTCTGGGATCATATAGTAATGCATTGCAACTATGTCCTCCACAACTTCCAAAGTGTGAAAATAAGATATAATTCTCACACCATAAGCTATATACAGGGAACGAAAGTCTGCACTGTACTCATACTAGTGAGTTATTGTTTTTGTATACCAAGAGACGTAAATAGAATGGATGATCATATCTCCTTTGTTAAAACAAGACATTTTTCCCACAACCTTTCCCCTTGGTAACACTTGCAGAACTTCCAGTCCTTACAATGGAAATGGATGAATGGATAAATATAAGCAAATAAATGGCACTTTATCAGAAGCATCTGTTGACTTCAGGGAATTGTCAACATCACTACGCTCCCATATTTATTACTGGCCCAATGAGATATAGAAACAATGCAGACAAGCAAACGACGGCCTGAAATGGCTCAGACGTCATTGGAAGCAGACCCTGAGAAGGCAACAACGAGGGGTTTCTTGTATGGCTTTTGCTAATAAACAGAGTTTCACACAGGCTTTGCCTCCAGACAGCCTTAGTGAACTGGCACCAGTTACCTCCAAAAAACCCGGGTGAGGTCACGCTACTACAAGCCTTTTTTTTCTCCAGGGAGCCAGGCCGTCATGCTGAGATCTACCATCGGAGGGCATCCTGTAAAAAAAAGTGCTGTTTTCTTCTCCTTCGGCCGTCTTTTTCAGACCAAAGGAGCAATTTATGATTTTTGACCAAACAGCAGCTCATGAAACATTGTATGTTCATGTTTTTTTTTTGCTTCCTCTTCAAACAAGTACAGTAAGCTTAATCCATAATGTGCGAGCTAGAGACAGTTTGTAAATAACAAAAGTAGCCTATCCATAACGAGCTTCACCCCCCCCCCCCCCCCCCCCCACCCTCCCAAAAAAAAAGCAAAGCACAATGCTGTTACTATTTCCCCTTGCCGGACAAAAATAGCCTGCCCATTAGACGGGGAGCAAATGTGCAAGGGCCCTTTTAAAATGCAACTTCTCTAACGCCCCCTGCTCCCGGGCCTTAAAACAACATTCCCTCACCCAATATTAACAGTACGGCTTATGTGTGGTCACCGAGTGCAGTGTGACTTGGACGAGGATCAGCCTGTCTCCGACGTGTTCTCCTAATTAATTCTTCCGACGCTTCTCCAGAAAGTAGCGTGCTGCGAAGTATCTGGCATGGCGTAGCCACACTCTCATGTTTTTATTCATTTCCACTCATAGATAGAGTGGTGCGGCTATTTCGGAACGTGGATGTCGGTGTCTTTCAGGACGGCAGGCACAGGGAGTGCGCTGGGGCTATTTCAGTAACTTAGATGCTAAACGGGAGGCATGGCCTTATTCAAACAAAGGTCCAGTAAAGAGGTTCAGGGAATAGCAGTCAGTGGCACACAACCGGCCAGATTTAACCATCTGTGGGCCCTGTCGCACTGTGTCTGTCTAAACGATTTGACCAGGTTTTACCCACAATGCAGGTGTTTATTAGAAGCCAAAACAATGTTGATGATCTAATCTTCCCCGTTTTGCTACATTTAAACACTTATATTTTTTCCTAGAAGTCAGCCTTCCTATAGAAAAACTCACTTTGTTCCCTCTTTATCTGATGTGCTCACACTGGCTCACTCAGGCATAAGTGCTCATCTGTTGGCTGAAGCCACTCTAACACAAGGAGAGAAATCATCAGCTGCTGCCTCCTTTTGACACAGTCATGTTTAATGGCTGTTAGCGAGCAGGCACACAGTGATTCAGCTACCTTTATCCACTTCACAGAGACCTGAACTCCCCAGCTGAATATTGAACATGTTATTCTGCACAACAGGTCCACCAAATATCTTTTTTTTTGTATTGATCTCCAGGTTGAATTTAGCAGAACCCTTTTAACAAAGACAAGATGTCCACCGTATGTAATGTTAGCATCCATTATCGGCCTGTCATGGTGGATGTATTGATGGCAGATGTGATGTGGTGTAGCTTTTCACGCAGACAATTAATCATCGATATTTTATAGACATGGTAAATTGATATATAGATAAGTATACAGAGAGATGAGAGGCAGGTTTGGTTATGATCCCAAGAATGTCTGTGGAACTCTTTTCCCTTTTCCTAGAAAACATAATGCCCTTATACTTTATTGTCTCCAAGTATTTGTGCAGCTGCATATTTTATATTACCATTCCAAGAATTCTCATGGGTGAAATATATAGTATCTTGCGCATCTACACATATAAGTGCTGTTGTCAGTCCCCAACATTGAGAGCAAGAATGATCTATGGGGGCTATAAGGTGATCAACCCATAACACATAAGCACCCTCATGTGGTTGTTTTACACAGGAGGTGAGTTTTGATAGTGTATGATGAACGCCATGTTTGTTTCGACCTAATTTTTTAAAGTCTATCGCTCACTTGGTTGCATGGATATAAATTGGGGTCAGCATGACCTGAATGGCAGCCACAGGACTGATGTAAGAGAGCTCCCTCTGCGCTCAATTTGTGCCATTTTTAAATCATATTACAGAATTCCATTTGCATTTGCCAACTACCAGACTATGAAGTTAGTGATTTTGTTTCTTCAAGAATAAAGGAATTACGACGCAACATCAACAAATATTCAACCCTTTCCAATGCAATGTTCTGGTGCCATTTAAAAATGCCTGAGGTGCATCTGATTTGAGTTTTATTAGTCTACCAAATATGTGCTGCTAAGACTGACAACCATCCAATAATAGTAATAATACACACACGGTACACTGATTGTTGCTATAAATAAGCGGGTTAGTCGTTTTTTTTCCCTCCGGAATTGGTTAAGATTTCAGGCACAGACATAAAGCTCCAGGATTCCCCAACCAGAATGTTGCCAGATTGAGGACCGGATCTCCTCTTGACCTATTGGTTGTCCAAGGAATAAAGCCTGAGCCTAAAGAGGTGCAGCAAAAGGCTATGCTCTGCCTCTGCAAATAACCCTGTCTAACTTTTAAACAGAGAACAGAAATCCAGTTTGACACTCCCAGCCCTTTACTGTAAACACCTATTCTCACATCATTTGAACTACATAATTCAATTAGTGCTAGTTACAGTAGTTAGTGTGCGCCATTCATCACTGTTAGATCTGAACTCTGTGTTTACCTAGCTGTAACAACACCAAACTGGCCTGAGGAGTATTCCCCTCAAGCAAGTATGTCTTTGAGAGGTTGTTGTAATGTTACTGAGGGGCCGAATGAGGCATATGTGTGGAGCACTGTCTGCTCTCTACCGCTTAGCAGGGGTCATTTTTATTTATTTTTTCTTTATCTTTTTTTGCTCTCCTTCTTATTTTTTTCTCTCTCTCTCTCTTTCTTTTTTCCCCCTTCTTTTAAATCCCCAGGCCAAGGGCCCTGTGTTTTGGTTGGCGCGGTTACCGTCGGCGCAGTCAGCTGGTCTGCATATTTGGGCCCTCACACTCAGAGAGAGAGAGAGAGAGAGAAGGAGAGAGAGAGAGAGAGGAACAGAGAAAGAGATAGAGATGGGGAGAGAGAAAAGAGAGAGAGAGAGAGGGAAAGAGACAGAAAGCAAGTGAGAGCGGTAGCGGGAAAGAGGTAGAAGAGAGAGAGAGGGGGGGGTGAGCTGTTTGAGGGTTTGAGGAGTGAGGTGGTATGCCTGTTAATAGCTGGCTCATTGGGGCTCACAAACACCTTCAGCTGAGGCTTTCTCCTCCTGGACCTGTGTGTGTGTGTGTGTGTGTGTGTGTGTGTGTGTGTGTGTGTGTGTGTGTGTGTGTGTGTGTGTGTGTGTGTGTGTGTGTAGGGTGAAATGGGGTGTAGGTGGGGGAGTGGTTTTTGGGAAAGGGTTCCCTGTCTCCTGTTTCACCGCTCTACTTTGCTCCATAACATAGAAACGGGCGAAAAACAGGAGGGCTGTTGAACACAGCCTCCCTCTTTTGGACCTTCTGATGTTTTGTCTCTGTGTTTTACATGTAATCGGTAAAACGCTCTTTATCAAACAGTGGCACACCAAAACAACAAACGTGAAGGAGTTTACATTCCACACAGATCCCCCCAAAGGCTCATGTTCCTGGTATGGACAGAACAATGACGTTATATAACAGAATTCCTACGTGTCGCTTTAGTAAGCGATTTTGTGTGTCAGTGGGACCGGAATAATTGTGGAGTCATGGTCTCATCTTTTAGGCACTTCTCTGTAAATTACATCATGGGGTGATGCCTACCCTCCCCTACAGTTCTCACAGTTGAGAATCAGCTGCAGCTAAAATATGAACGTGGCTGGGCACAAGCTCTCGGTAGTGACAGGTAGTACTTGTGCTGTGTTATATGGCAGTAATTACAGCCTGCGGGAGTCCTCACTTGTTCCAAAATACCCCACTGATAATGTTCACGCTAAATCATTTTCATCTCTTATGAAATGATCTCATAAGTGGTAGCTCATGAAGCTTAACTAAATTCGGATGTTTAATCCATACCACATTGCTCGAATAGAAAAGAGTTTAAGCAACATCACATTGATACACGTTGGTGCTGAATTAAGGTCTGATCATGAACTCACTTTTTTATCAATTATCAATGTACTATGTCTTACCATTTCTTACATTTCACTAAGACACTTATGAGCCCAATATAGAATAATCTTCACTTTGCATTGATTGTCACTAAGAGATTATTAGCAGTTGTTATGTTTATGTAATGATGATATGCATTACATTAATTTTCCATATTACATTTACAATGACCTTCTCAATGCCATTCATTCAGACTAGAGCAGACATTTGTTCCATGGCTGTTTATTTGAAATGGATGGATTAAGACAACGTGAGCGAATGTGGTCAGATTCTCCAACTGTTCCATCCTCTGTCTGTGGACCCTGAAATGGGCCACATGTGGCGCCCAGCTGTCCTCGTATAACAAGGCATCACCAAGCAAACACCTGCAGGTGGACACGGACACACACACGTGCACGCACACACACACACACGGACTGACAAACACACACACACACACACACACACACACACACACACACACACACACACACACACACAGACTGGCACACACGGACTGACACACACACACACACACGGACTGACAAACAAACACACACACACACACACACACACACACACACACACACACAAACTGGCACACACACAGAGTGACACACACACACACACACACACACACACACACACACACACACACACACACAAACACACACACACACAAGTGATATCCACAACACCTCTGTACATATACAAGGGTCAGCATTCATATGTTTTCCATACCTCACATAGAACCCAAACATTTGGTTGGCGGGGAATTCCAACGTTCCCATGCAGCTATAGCGTCTGGGCGCTCCGTGAAATGGTTAACCCTCCTCCCTTCCTGGCTTCCCTTCCAGTCATCTTCTAAATGTGGGTGTCACATCAATCTAGCTGTCTGCAGGTTTCGCCCATGGTGTGATTCATGGTGATCCGCTGGGACTGAATTATCAGTTGGCTCTGTGTGAAAGTATAGTGGACATCACTGACTGCTATGCCTTCCTTACTTCAAGCTTTTGAAACTGAATAACATTTTTGTTAGTTACAAAAATATGTTGTGTGTTAAGCAGTGGAGAGGGAGACAAATGCTGTGAAAATGAATCTCCTGAGTATTTCTAGACTTGCCTTTCCAGGTAAATGAAATTGGTCTACCTACATGTAAAGTTTAAGATTTGGTGCATCATTCAGACATTTTTCCAAACTCAGTATTACTGTGTGAGGATTAGAAGCTTCCTAAGCGGTTTGACATCGTCTTGCCTCAGACCCCGTTCTCAGGCCATAATTGTTTTTTCCACTATACTGGCAGAAAAAAAGAGAACATTTATCATAGTGATGTCCTGCAGTAGCCGTCTAAAGAATTGAGCTCTTTAGGGCATTTATCCTCAGCCTCATGCTCTGATTGAAGATCTGGTTTTCCATGGGACATGTACTCTACTTTTCAGAACAGCGGGATACTGGAGACATGGAAGTAAATTAGACAGGAGAAAGTACTTAGCCCTCTGTGAAACACTCGAAACATGTATTCTGCCTAAAAGCTCACATCATCACAGCTACTGCATCTATAAGGATGTTATGATTCATGATCAGCTCTCTCAACTGACATATAGTTTATACCGAGTACCAGAGTCTAAAAATATTTTGTTTGTTAAAATGCCAAGACCTTTTTTGGGAAGCGCTATGGCTATAGAGATGTGTTTTTGTCAGGAAATGATCCGGTGCCTTTTCCCATCTGGTCAGACTGGGAGGTCACTGCACTTGCACTAAAATAGCGAAATAAACTGGGCAATTCAGCCAGCATCTCGACCCATTAAAGGTAATTGTTTTTGAAATGGTACACTACAAGCGTGAATGGTGTACGTGTGTAGAGAGTTGCCTGTGGTGTGTGTGATCCGTGACGAAGCAAAGGGTCAGAACATTAATGTTAAATGGGTGAATTCCACCCTCCACCCCCCTAAAAAAAAATACTTAAGTGGCCTATCTACATCACCACAATGTCCAAATCCACTGTGGCATTTGCAGACTATTTCTTCAGGTTTTTTCATGTAAATATCTGAGGGGCGACAGTGTTCGGTCAGGTTGTAATGGCTGACATTTACTTGGTAGGATGACAGGAACAAATTTAACAATTACCTGAAATTAGTGTGACATTTTCCCCTGTGTAAGTGAACCAGCTCGCTTACCTCCTGAGGAATGTCACAGCAGGACTTGTTGCAAGTCATTTTGTTGCGTATTTTCAAAACTAATGGTGGTAATTGTGAACTGTTGTAGATAAACAATGTACAACACACATACAGTACTTCTACTTCAGGAGTAATAGGCTAACTAGTTAAACTAGAAGTGATGTATTTATGATAAATATGAGCAATTTACCTAGAGAATAATGGCTTTTCAAAGTAGTGGCACAACTTTACAGTATTGTAAGTGGAGGAAAACAGACGACTTAGGACCAGAGTTCGTTTGGACCGGTGGTTCAGTGATTTTTGATAGTGTGAACACAGTCTACCAAACCCGGTTCTGGGCCAGTCCGCACCCAGTTTATTTCCTGGTTTTGGAACAGATAGCATTCAAACCCGGGTCCGCACCCAGGTTCGGTAGACTGCGTTCACATGAGCTAAAATCACTGAACCATCAGTCCAAACAAACTCAGGTCCGGACCAAAGTGTGAATCTAGTGTGAATGTGCCCTAAAAAAACAGTGGTCTGGCGTACAGTTTGTTAGAACTCTCGGGTCCGCAAACAAATATTTAATGTGAACGGAGACCAGCTGGGTCAGGGCAAGGGGATAATAATCTCGGGTACGGTCCAGTTAAACAGACCCAGTGTGAAGGCCGCCTTAGACAATACAATATTATATATTATGTAAGATTCATTTTAACTCACTGTTTTCTGTGCCTGCTTACAGCTGATGACATACCAACTGCATCAAAACTCTAAATAGCAGGGGCATCAAAGACTTAACTTTTTTCAAAGGTTTGTGGTATCACAGTCGTATGATTAATACTAACACAATGCAGAATCTGTGTGGGGAGAAAAGAGAGACTATTTTAGGGAAATAATTATTGAGATAAGAAGAGGGGGAAAAGTGCAATCTGTCACAAATGATGTGGACTCTACAGTGCTGTGGTGGACGGCAAATCCTCAGATCTCGTGCGCATTGACAGGTTGTTGATGTATGTTACTTTTTATGTTCGGTGGCCACCCGGGTTCTGTTTGACAAGGAAGTGGGGGAATGTGGGTTTCCAGAAATAGAGTCAGTTGTCTACTTAATTGTTTCTTTCCCTCTGTTCCAGACCAAACTGTAGGACTTGGTTGTCATACATAAATGGACGCTTGTCACAGTCTCTGAAAAGAAGGGAGAATCAGCAGGAGTTGGAGATTTACCCCAAAAAAACTCTGCACAATCTTCTCATCTTCTGTTTACTAAAAAGGAAGGGGGACCTATTTGATAACATGAGAACAAATGAACCTTGTGTCTAAGTGGGCTTGTTGTACCTCCAGTTATTTTTGTCATTTAAAACTCTTCTACATAGTGTGCTGAACTTAAAGTTTTTAATTGCGGAGAAAAACGATGCAAATTTCTCTCATCTCCAACTGTCTAATAAATTCAGCTTCCTTCAGCTCACTCGGGGAGTAATAGGACATATAAGGTAGCAGTTATGGCAGTCAGCACTGGAAACCTCCAGAGTAGCTCCCTGACATTTATTTCTTTTAATTGGATGGATTGAATGTGGTTGGATGTTTCAACAGATCATTTTCACACGAGAGAGAGAAAGCACATAAATACATGTCTGTTGTTTGAAAGAGAGAGAGAGAGAGAGAGAGAAAAAATATTACATAAATAGTTTTTAATATGTCTATTTTTGTGGCTGGAATATTTTGTTCAAAATATTTTACATTTACAATTTAATTAATGATTCTTCCATATTTAAAAGCCTTCATCCTGTCCTGGGACACAGGGGGCTTGTCTGACCTTTGCCCTCCTTGGGTAAATTGTGTTAAATCTCATGTAATTGATCTGAAAAACATGAAAACGTTAACAATATTCATGCAATTTGTGTGTGAAAAAAATCCAATATTGCCTGATTTGATAAAATATCTAAAAAAAAACATGAAAACATAATAAAACATAATAAATAAAAAAGAGAACTAATATTCATACAATGTATTCGTGATAAAAAAAATAAAATATTAAAAACAAATAACCACAGATGATTTAACATGGTTAAGATGAAGACGAAGCTGGCACACACAGCAAATAATGTCTTGCCCAGATTCTTGTGAGCTACACATGGAAACTGATAACAGCCCTTCCAATGAGCTGATTCACGAGTGCATAAACAAACATGGCACCTGAAGCGCTGTATTTATACCCAGACAGTAAGCGTTACTCAAATATTGCGTTTGGAAGACGACGTGTCCTATTTCAACATTTCTGACGCAAGAGCTGCATGACTCAGGAGGACGATCCATCACAAGCTCTGGGAAAACGCTTTGTATCTCCTTTTAAGTCCATCTCCCAACCAGAGCACATGACTTCACAGATCAGTTCATCATCATCAACATCATCCTTATCATCATCATCTCTTTAAGGGTATGAAGAGAAAACAGATGGTTTGAATTTGAACTGTTGATTTTTTCCCCACTGTTCTCACATTTGCATATCCAGAGAAATCCCACAGGGTTCAAACCAGTGGTATACACGTCTGCAAAACCATAAGACAAGTTATGTAGGGTGGAGTCAGGGGAAAGCAGATGACCTAAAGTATGCTGGAAATGGTGGCCATGTGAACCTGGCTTGACTCTGGCATGCATGCATCTCATTTTTACTAACCATAAGTATACATGCAATGGAATTTAAGAATGGACACCAAATGATGAAGAATAGTATGTCCACAGCATTCATGCACTGGTGGGCACGAGGTTCTTTTCTACTATGTATGTGTACACATTTACTAAGAGTGAATATAAATCTTTATATATATATATATATATATATATATATATATATAGGGGTAGTGAATCTGGAATGTCTTTGAAAATAAGATACGTCCTAGTGTGGTCCTTATGAGACGTGGCATGTGCCTGTGTGTCCTTTATCTACTGGTCACTCAGCAGGTGTGTAATCCTTGGTTGTTGTCTTGAAGGGAGAGGAAGGGAAAATGTTTTCGTTCATGCTGTGCATTCGATAATGCAGTGTTTGGCCTGAGGAGGCAACCAGCCATGTGTGCTGGTAAACATAATTAATTTTCCACCAAACAATACACACTTCAGGACTTCTTAACGTGTCATCCGCCACTTCAAGGGATTTTTGGGTTTAATTTCTATCACACAAAAGGTTCATCAGCACACTCGAGACACCTCATCAGTGGCAAAAGTGGCAAATCCCGGACCCAGGAGCATATAAAAGAGATGGTTGGCCAGCTTGGGGGCATCATCACCCGGCAAAGGGATCAAGGCAACAAAGAGAAACCAGAGCCACCACCAAACCACCAACCGAAGCATCGCACCACCAAGGCTAAGCTCCAGAAGACTTCAAACATACGAAGCCCGAAGAATGAAGATCTCCATCATCTCAGTGCTACTCTCTGTTGCTCTGCTGTCCGAGTGCCACCTACTGACGTCATCAGCCTCCCCTGCCGGACGGACCGGAGACTCCAGCGCCGAGCAGGACATCCTGGCGCAGCTGCTGGACGAGGAAGCGGGCGAGACGAGCAGAGACGCCGGAGGACCCAGAGTCATCGTTGTGGGCGACGCGTCCCTCTGGGGGACCCTGAGGACCCTGGAGAGGGGGGCCCTTCCGCACCTGGCCACTGCCGAGCGAAGGGACACCAACCAGGAGCCCAACCCCAACCTGTCCGTCCTGCGCAGGGACACCATGAGGTGCATGGTGGGCAGGGTGTACCGGCCATGCTGGGAGGTGTGATGACAGCTTCTGGAACCTTCTGAGCCTTCAATAACCACAGGCAACCCCCCCCCCCTCTCTCTGTTGTGTGTTGTCTCTCAATGAATGTTGTGTTACTTGGAGAAAAATGTACAGCCTCCTGCAACCTGCTATCCAATGACAAAGCAATGTAATTAAAAGATAAGTATATACTCTATCCATTTGTGATGTTTTCTATTTATGGGTTCTGCAAAGTTTTCAATCTACCGTAGAAAGATATTCATCACAATTATCAGAAAATTTGTCAGTGACTAACCATACTCTGCAATAAAGTAGGTATACATATCCAGGGATGGGCAAAATACATCAAATTGTATTTTAAAATAAAATATCAAATACCCTACCCTTTTAAGTGTATCAAAATAAACTACAAAATAGAGTAGCCACGCCATATATCAAAATAAAATGCTGTATTTTTGTATTTTGAAAATACTAAAAATACTCTTTAAAGCAGGGGTGTCAAACAGCCCAGGGGCCAGATGAGGCCTGCCAGCAGGTTTTTTATATGGCCCCCCAGATGTTTTGGGTAGGAAGGGAAAATTAGGGAAAAAAAGGAAATTCACATCCAGTTGTCTTCAACAATGTGTAATACGCAATATTTCTATGATATGCTAAATTGATGGAAAAATCTGATGAAGGCCTTCATCATGGGGGTAGGTTTGCATAGGGACCATGGTGACTTGTCCCCACTCACCCTAGAGAACTTTTACAATGTCAAAATGCACCAACAAAATGATTTTTGGGTCCTCTCAATCTCTACTATGCAGCATATCTACTTGAAAGTTACACTACTCCATTTAATTGGGAACTCAACTTGACCGCACACAAATGGGAGATAGTGACAGGTTCCAACTGGCTTGTCATTGTTGACTATTGTTATCTCCTTTTTAATGTAAGAAACTTTTGTAAGGAAAATATGAAGGCAACAAAGACAAGGCTATAGGAGATTGCGGAGTTATCCGGTTCCCACTAGGCTACTGTACCATTTATAAACTGTGAGAGGGCACTGCAGTATTGTGATTTGGAAAATGGACAAGAATATAAAGAGTAGTCTTTTCCTTTCTGTAGTACAGTAGAAACTGGTGAGTCTTAAAGTTTTCAATAATTTGTTTCCCTTAAACTAAGCATGTATGTCCCTAACAAAGCTGACATCAACCCTACGCCCTTGCCTCTCATATGGAGCCAGAGTGCTGCTCTTTTCTACCATTGAATGATAAATTCACTATAACCATCCTCAAAACTGACATGGAAGTAGAATATTTCAAGAGAGAAAGAGCAGTATATGACAGCAGTACATGATCTGTACTTGTTTGCTCAGAAGTGGGTATAGTATGGGAGTATACAATCTGACACTCATGCAGAAAAATGATAATGACCATTACGGCTCCCACAAGGTCTCATTCCAACAAATCTAGCCCAGTGACGAGTTTGACACCCCTACTTTAAAGTTGTTTTAAAGGGAGCATGAAATCACTTTGCAAACCTTCCATATCGGTCTACTTAATCTATTCCTTCATCAGTACACTGACTCTGTTGATTACGTGGATTAAGATAGATCTGGTGTGTGAAGTGTGAACATCTGAAGTGTTTGAAAGCAACAGCTTTTCTCTGCCTACGAGACATGCCATAAACCTACAAACAGTCAACATTTCTTTCATCATATTGCTTTAGGTTTAGGTGATACTTGGGGCAACTTTTTGAGCAATGTTGCAGGGCAACCACATAACCGGTTCCATGTGTTCCGATTTGATGATTAAAGTTCTCAAGAATCTGATTATTAAAGTTCTCAAGAAACTTGAGGTTGGTGTGAGAGGGAGTGTACTGTGTGTGTGAGCAACCTACACGTTACTCATCTTGAACTGGATCATCTTTCTGAATCTGATGCAAATTACTAAGTCAGTACCAGACAGAGGCTACATTCATTGTTTTGTACTTTTATGATGTCATCACATCACCAAAAGTATTGGTTTTACCAAAAATATTTGCCAGTATTTTTAAACTACAAAAATACACACCTATAAAGTACTTTGATACAAAATATGAAGCGAGTTTGTTCAACCCAATAAAATACAAATCACAGAATACTAGTTTGTATTTGAAATACATATTTTATGATATATTATATTTTATTATATAATAATAATAATCATAATACATGTATCATAAACACTGCCCATCCCTCTATATAGCACCAGAAAATATAAAAAACGAACAAAACAGCACACTGATAATATCTGACAGAACAGAAACACCAAAACACAAAATGAGCAATGCAACAAAACAAATACAACCTTGAAAATGTGCTGTGACTGAGTGATGGTAATCATGTAAGAGTGAAGCACTGAGTGGTATATCTATATGACAATACACACTGTACTGAAGAATGGATTGTTACTTCACTGTTATTGTAATTCATGGTGTAATTCATGACCTTGGGTTTATAGATGTGAATGATTTTACTGAGAAACATCACAACACTGTTTTGATGTATACCAGAGTAGGCTTATGATTCATATGTGAATAATCTTACTGCAAATTATAAACATCTGAAATTCTTTAAGAGGAAACATATTCAACACACAAGATAACTGCAAAATAAAGCTATCTGGACTATACAGATAGCACTTTCAACACTGAGAAATAAAATCAAACCGGTCCTTTGTGAAACTCTTTTTCATCAAAATATTCATGCTGTTACTGAAAAAGGACAATGGACAACCCCCAGAATCTTTTCATGACACATAACTGTACACTGAAACGATTATTCGTAATTCTAACCTTCTGGCTGCCATTACGGCTGCTCTTCACCCCCCTCCATTAGCTTCCACGGTCAGCTCTCGCGGGTGAGCTGATTTGTGGCCTGTTTAATCTCTGCATCCTGTGTGTTTGTGTGTGTGTTTCTGTGTGTGTGTGTGTGTGTGTGTGTGTGTGTGTGTGTGTATATATGGGGGTGAGGTTGTGTACTTGTGTGCATAGCCTACATGTGTGTGTGTCTGTGTGCATACATGCGTGTGTGTGTGTGTGCACGTGCGTGTGTTTGTGTTTGTGTTTCTGTTTCTGTGTGTGTGTGTGTGTGTGTGTGTATATATATGGGGGTGAGGTTGTGTACTTGTGTGCATAGCCTACATGTGTGTGTGTCTGTGTGCATACATGCGTGTGTGTGTGCGCGCGTGCATGTGTTTGTGTTTGTGTGTGTGCATGTGCGCTGTGTGCTGTGGTCATGGGCAAGAGTGCGTGGCAGACACAGATGTCATGCAGTGTGCAGTGCGTAGGTTCCCTCGAGTTCCATTTCTAAGATTCTTTTCATACCATTAGCCCACTGGGGCCAGGTAGCCACGGCGCTTTTATATCACAAGTGAATGAGTCACACCATAGCACTAGAGCACCCAGAGACCATTAAAAGGTGCCATTAAATCAATCAGAGGCAGATTTATGGTCGTAGGGCGATACTGCAACACTAGCAGAAGTAGTGTCCAGATACCTCAGAAAAGCCAGCAGATCTATTCTGTGTTGTTTTTTTTATTCATTTACTTCAGGAGAAAACGGTGTGTATCTTAATGGGAGAATGGATCGAAATAAAGGTAGAATGTAAAAGGGCAGAGAGGTGGAAATAATGTTGCATTTTATTCATTTATTTAAAAAGTGAAGACAATCTTCCTCAGCAAATTGTAATGACATGCTGTGCTATTCCAGCTTCAGTAAAGATATTCATACCTCCATGTTTCCTTTCAGAATGAAAAGAACACCTCAGTTCCAGGAAGCTCCCTCTAAGAAACCTCATGATGCACACACACACACATACACACACACACACACACACACCTACCCGTGTACACACACATGTATGCACACAGACACACACTGTGAACCCTATCCAATAACAAAAGAAATGCATATTTCTTTTGCACTCTAGATCAACATCTGCGTCTTTATCTATCGTATCACCACCATATGTAGGTGAGAGCATCCTTCAGATTCATTCACGTGACAAGCAGCGACCTTGGTTAAGGGTCCATACAGAGAAGTATTAACCCCCCTGCATGCCTCCTCATGGAAGCCCCTATTAAGCACCTGCCATCATCAGATGAGCCTGATGCTATCTGCATGGTTGGTAGCCAATTGTCCCTGTCAAGGCCAGATGCAAATATTGAGCGTCTTAAGAAGATGGAGGATAACCTAAGCCGACTGAACGCACTAATTCGGGGTTATTTGAATACCATGACAAAAGTGGGGCTTCAAATAGATTGTTTTAGTCTAGACAGGTGTACTTCATTTATTTATTCTCCTTTTAAAAGTGTTTCTTTTTTTCCTCCAGGTAATCTTGTGTGTTGGTGTATACTGGTTGAGATGCAGCTGAGATGGACAAGGAGGTGAGAATGGAGCTGCTGAATGACATCCCATTATTGGCGAGGTGATAAAATGGGACTTCTTTAATTATGCATCAGGCTTGCCTCAGAGTTGCTGGAGCACAGCGAGTGATACAGGGAGCAGTCAGCACCCGTGTGTCTTGCCAGAGAACCAACCACAGGGGTGTGTGTGTGTGGGGGGGGGGGGGGGGGGCATTGGCATTCGGAAGAGAGATGGGGGGGCATTGGCATTGGGAAGAGAGATGAATTGGCACCTTTCCAAAAGTGTTAACAGCAAAAAATAAATCATAATAAATAATAATGAAAAAACAGCAAGTGCTTATACATTTGCAAATGAGTATAAATGAAAATTCAAGCAGGTGTGAACACAGGCAGGAACACAACTCTTGTTGCATGAATAATAATGGCATATCACCTTAGACAAGGTGCAGCGATACATGCGCGCACATGCACACCTACTCCTGATATTACAATTCAAATCTTTCTCCAGTAACAGTCTTGATCCGGGAATTAATTACCGGGCCAATGCCCTTTCTGAGAGCAAATTACACAGCTGCTATGACATTTGCACTTCTTATGAATATGCTCCCCCCTCCACACACATAGGTAAAGCAGCGAGGATGAAGGTTTGTTATGGAGAGATGAAGGTTTATTATAGGAAACAGTGGTTCATGGAGATGGTTGCAGGCAGTGTGCACGTGATGGAAGGCAGGCATTATGGAGGCATTGCTGTGATGCCGTGCCAGGGGTCATGACCTCTGGGAGGAGAGCTAATTCATGAGGGCAGGCTCTGGCTCTGTCTTAGAACACTGTTTTTATCCTGCCTTTAGATCACTTTGATTTCTGCCGCTAATGGTGGTCAGCAGGTATAGAGATATCAGTCGGTCAGTAAATTTCACTCCCTGACATATTAAAGAACACACTAGCCATAGAACCCACTGGATTCAGTTTCTTTGTTTGCGAGCACACTTACCTCCCATGACCAAAGCTATCGTTTTCAGTGTGGGGATGCACTTTCCGCCAATGCAGGTTACTCTTTCAGACTAATGGGATGCAAGAAGTTGAGTAGTTTTAAGTCTGAGGAGATTTCTAGGAAGAATTCAAGACAGTTAGTGCTTGTAGTCCCTGATGCAATACCACTTCAACTGCCTCTACCGTAAGGCCCTGCTTCTTCATTACGTGATTACGGCTTAGCCTGCCAGCGTCAATGATACGGTCACTGTGACTTTTCAAATTCATTGGACTTGGCTAATGATGGCAATCCTCCAGTTTCATCATTGCTACTAAAACATAAGTAAATATTTTTTAATTATACAGGTAAGACCCAAATAATTATTTGACATACTGAACTATGGATCACAATGTGTGGTCATCTTGATAGACTATTCCTATCTACTATTCACCTTCACCAAAGTCCTTTTAGGCAAGTCCCTCCACGCGTGCGCAAGGCTTCACGACACCAATCTTGCTCCAGCGGCGAAATCACAACACATGATTGGCACGATGTCTTCACAACACCATTATGATTGGCTCAATGTATTCACATCACACCACATGATTGGCTCAATGTATTCACATGTCGACGTTTTGCCGAGGAAGGGGTGTGATATGTGTAGTAACGGCCATATTGCCGTTACAAACTAGCCCCATGCATTTCTATGGAGGATTTTTTGAGTGCTGTGTCTCCTCATTAGAAAGTCTCTGCCTTCACCAGACATTGTTCTCTATGATTCATATGCATTTTTGGCCTAGTTCTGATGATTATAATGACTAGTTATAACATGCTCGAGTGGCTATCAAGTAGATGTACACTATACATTTAAGTCATGTCACCAACTTTGTGTAGTTATTTTCTGCAAACCTGCAATTATAATCATTAGGTAGATTCAACCTCCAGTATCTTTCAGTGACAGCAGGCAATTAGAAGCACTTACTTACTCTCTTTCCGTATATCTTCAGCTATAAATCATATGTTGCTCTTTAACATTTAAGGTAAATAGATGAAGGACTACGTGCACCATCATTCTGTTTCTGACTCATTCTCTGTCAAGGTCCTTATCGCATCAATATCGCTGATCTACTGTCCCTGTCAAATAACTACTTATTAACTTGATGTGTGTTGATATGTCCTGTGGTCCAAACTCAACAGAGCTTTTTTTAAGTTTGCCTAAAGGAGGAATAAAAAATAAAACCCAGTCTAGCAAGTCACAAAAGAACAAGGATGCTTTTGAAGGCTTTTGAAGGCCTCCCACTGAAGACCTTACAGACAAAAGTCGGGTCGAGAATCAATCTCTGACTGCATAAAAAAATAATTCAAAAGGCTGTGGGCCGCGTCTATGCCATGGCCATTGGCAAACAGACAAAATTGAGAGTTACATCTTCGTCTTACGTCTTTCTCGCCTGTCCTTCTGTCTGTGAACCTGCAGTAATGGAATGTGCCTCGCAAAATGGGCGACTCGCACTGCACTGCACCCTAGCCAGAGGTTCGCCCGACCTCTGTCTTGATCCATTCTCAAGGAGAATAGAGGCTATTAATAGCAGGAAGCAGCAGGGGAGAGGTTAGCTGTCCATTGAATTGGTCTTCTTAACGACTCCATTATCAAGGGGAATCTAACACTGGTCTGCAGCAAGGCGCCTCACTTTGACTGAACAGGCTATTAGATTTCCAAATCTCAGAGGGATTTGGTATAAGCGCGTAGCTTCTCAGAATAAAAGACAAAATGCCAAATCCAACCACTGGTGCTCAGAATCTTGTGATTCACTGACAGATTAATGCTCCGATTGCATGACTAAGTTTCTGACTCACTCATCACATAACTTCATTACTTAAGCATGGTTATTTTTCATTCTTTTACTGGTTAGTGACTGACCAAGTGAGGGACTGAATTCATGAAGGAAGGAATTCATGATTACTTGAATGGATGAATGGATGAATGAATGAATGAATGAATGAATGAATGAATGAATGAATGTGGTTTAAGATTCAAGAAATTGACCAAGTTTATTGTCAAAGTTATTGACAAATGTTCACCTGATCTGCCTCTGCGTACACACGCTAGCTCTTCCACAGCCCAAGCAGTTACTGCTCGAGTAATAACAAGTGATAGAGCATCAGTGCAGCTCTCTCCAGGCACGCCGCTGTGGTGCAGGGCTGGAGTAATGAGCACTTTGCACGAGTGTTGCAGATGCAGTCTGTACATAGTGTGCCCTCTGGATACGGTCAATATATACCTTTGCAAGTGTCCTAAGCAGCACTAAAAGACATTTGATGATCAGTAACAACTGTTCTGGATGGAGGCACCACACTCAGTATAGCCTACATATCTTAAATGATAGTTAATTTAATCTGAAATGATATAAGAAAAAATAATGCATTAGCTGGAGTTATTTTAATTGATAAGATAGTGTTTACTGTCTCTCGTAAGATGATCCATGTATTTTCATGTCAATAACTATATGGATAAAGCAAAATAAATTACCTTTAGCCTAGGGAATCAGACATAATCTCATGTCCTTTGGAGCAATGTTTGAAAGTGGTATTATGGAGTTTACTCCTGTATATGATAAGTTTAAGGATGCATTAAGAAAAGCCACATAGACTTCCTCAATAACCTAAAGGACACATATTACATTGTATGTATTGCCGATAAAAATTGAATTTCCCCATGGGGATCAATAAAGTATCTATCTATCTATCTAAAATAAAGACATTCAGAAAAAAGTTGTATTTATTGTATTTGTTGTATGAAGAAAACTACATTTTAATGTTTAAAATGTAGTTTCTTTCCTGGTAGATTGCCATCTTTCATAGTCTGGTTGACGTGATAAGAAACTTTCTTTGGAATGTATTTGTCTGAGTTTAAAAGGTGAGCGGCTATTTGCTGGAATTCCAGCAAGAGTTTTGTGTATGCAGATAATCCAAACATCAATGGATTTTAAATGACAGCAAATTGAACTGGCCAACACCCTACATGCTTTTGAGTAGTTATACCTGATTTACAATTTACGGAGAAAGAATGATGGAAAGAGAGAGGCAGACAGAGTGGAGAGACAGAGAGTGAGACTTGACATCTGGAAGCATTTTATTCCTATGTGGTTCCTCTGTCTATTCATCATGAAATGTACTGGGTTAAACAGAAATGCTTTGCACCAACTCTATCCAAGACAGCACAGACAGACCATTTCAGTGAAATCCAACTGAATTGACTGAATTGTACTGAATTACACGGATTCACTGCATTTGTGAGTATGAATATGTTATAAATATGCAGTGAGCCAAACGGTTATTGTTACCAATCCTTTTGACCCTATTATGACCCAATCATTTGCTTAGCCTTTTGGTAGAGCATGCCTTGTATTATCTAGTCTTCGTTAAAACACTTTTTAATATATATATATATGCTGCCATGCAGCATCATTTCACACAAATTGGTCAATATATGTATATATATATATTGACCAATTTGTGTGAAATGATGATGCTGCATGGCAGTGTTGATGATAGTATGAAAGAGTAAGACATGAACAAGATGGTTCCTGTTTCAGTTTTTCTTGGTGTGAGCTGCTGAGGGCTATAACACCTCAGGGTGGGTGTGAACACTAGAGGACCAGAGAGAGATGCTAGAGAGTCCAAGCTGTTGTTGTGTGAGAGAGACAGGCTGTCCATCAGAGTCTAACAGATTTGTTTTCACTACAAACTGCGGATTGTGTACGAGAAGGCAACAAATGCACAAAAACTGTGAGTGCCTCCCACTCACCTAAGGGGATGAGTTCATGTTGTCAGCTAGTATACTATTTTAAACACGTGTTCTTTTTGTTGTTTGGGGATGCATTTTGCATTGAAACATGATGGGGATATGTTTGTGTGGGATACATTACCGCAGTGAAAATGGAAAAGTATTCATGTCATGCAATTCAGGTTCACAGTAAGTTTTGAAATAAGATCAGAAGTGATGATCAAATGTCTAGCTCCTTCCTTCTGTCCTCACGATGATGAACATTTAATGGTCACTAGAAGAAAGGGTCATTGTCTGTGTAACTTAACCCGTTGTCTTAATGTGATTACAGTAGGCCTCTAAATGCATTAGAGCAGGGATGGGGAACCTCCGGCCCGCGGGCTGTATTCTGCCCATTAAAGAGTTTGATCCGGCCCCCGAGGCAAACTGGCCAATACGTACACTCACACTCAAACTCACACTCACACACATACTCCACATCACTACAATTGGCTGTGCACAGATCTTTGTGGTATCTTTGCAATTGTGTTTTCTCCAGTTTGGCAGTCTGGCTTGATACTGATTATACAACAATTGGGTTCTATGGAACTATTTATTTGTTTCTGATTGGCCGAGAGACGTTCCATGAGTTGGAATATCCCTGGACATTTCAACTCAGACTCAGCACAGCTAATAATAAATCACTCTGCGATACAATGCGAAGATTTGACACCCAGCTCTCCACTATTTTAAGCAATGGGTTACTCCTTAGCAAACCATAACGAAACAGTGCTTCACCACATCTGTGGATTAAGCCACACAGTCAACTCAATGTAAGTAAGATAAACGAGGATGCTAATTGTTCTCAGCATTGCCAGCATTGTGTACTGTATAATATGATTGTCACTTGAGACTTGTATATAACTAACGTTAGCATAATTAGCTAACCGCTGCTAACGTGCTAGCATCGTCACGTCAGGCTGTGCACAGTAGTGTAACATTTATTCACTATACATTAATAAAGTTGAGTGGTTCTGCAATGTAGACTATGTTTCCGTTTTTTTTGCAGTACCATGTCCCTTACATGACATGGCCCAGTGTCCTTGTAACATGCATGCAGCAAACCTAGATATGAATGTGATTTCAACATTTCTTTCAAGAAGACATGTAAACCACAAAAACCCGTAACGAGGGGTCTGGAATGTTGGTTACCTAGCAACCAAGACGCTGTCTATTGAAAAGGGAACTATTTTTTGATTCGTAAGAACAATGTCGAAATTAACATTTTTAAGTCAAGTCAAGTCAAGTCAGATTTATTTATAAAGCGCATTTAACATGCACATAGTGCAATCCAAAGCGCTCCACAAACAAGACACATAACAACAAGACAAAAGATGCTGGATGGAGCGGCGTAGTCGCCAGCGTACCCATGACATCAAGACAAGACAAATACATTTTAAAAAATAACAAATACAAAAAAAATGCCGGACGGAGAGGCGTAGTCGCCAGCGTACCCGTGACACCAAGACATACAACAAAACAAATAAACAAATAAAAAAAGAAAATATATTTTAAAAGGGGAAAAAGTGATGTTAAAATGAATCCAATTTCCAAACCAGCTGAAAATGTCCAAGGGCAATGATGATCCGTGAAAACTGCGCACAGAGCTGTGTCTTTACAACCGATGCAATGCCAACAAAGTTCTTTAGCAACTGACCAACCCGGTGAATTCACTGGCAGTCTGGAGATAACGTTAACGTTAGAAGCTAGGCCTGCTAGTCTGCAGTCTGGAGATGATGGAAGCACCGTCCAAAGTACTGAGCGATCGTGTAGATCCGCAATTCGGTGGACTTAACAGTGACTTTGTTGCTCCGTGAGAATGCAGCTCTTCACCTTAACGTTAGTTTGCGGTTGGCAAGGCAGCTCGCAGGTCAGCAACAGCTCGGCGGGCACGGTAGATCTTTCGCAGAGTAGAGCCTAGGCTGTCCCGAGAGATGGTTATGGTTATGGTTATGGATTTAGCAGACGCCTTTGTCCAAAGCGACACATAAATACAAAACAACATAATAATATTTAAAATTGAACAGGGAACAGATTAAAATGTAGGTCAAATATAGTAAGGAGAATAGTTGTAGTACACAATAATATCAATTCAATCAATAGCCTAATAAAAAAGCAATGTAAAAAAGGGCAAAGGCAATAATAAAACAATAATGTCAATTCAATCAATAATATAAAAACAATGACATGCTAAGACTACATTAAGGAGAATATCAATAATAAACAATAATGTCAAATTAATTAACAGCCCAATTAAAATAAAACAACATTATATAAACCATAACACATAAGCGCTTAAACAACTAAGCATATGTTGAATAGGAATGTCTTTAGACCCCTCTTAAACGACCCAAAACTACCACAGGAACAGAGAGCACTGGGCAGTTCATTCCACCAACATGGAACCACTGAAGAAAAGAGTCTGGAATTAGACCCAGTTTTCATGACTGGTCGACACAACATACGCTCACCAGAAGACCGCAGTGGGCGGTTGGGGATGTAAGGCTTGATTATTTAATTAAAATAACTAGGAGCAGATCTAGTTAGTGTCCTATAGGCCAAAGTGAGAGATTTCAATTTAATTCTGGCTACTATAGGGAGCCAATGGAGAGTAACTAGGAGAGGAGTTACATGTGTCCTCTTTGGCTGATTAAAGACCAGGCGTGCTCCAGCATTTTAAATCAGCTGTAATGATCTTGTTACACAAGCGGGTAAGCCAGCTAATAGTGAATTACAATAGTCCAGCTTAGAGATGACCATGGTCTGAACAAGAAGTTGTGTGGAATCTTGTGTCAGATAAGGTCTGATCTTCCTAATGTTGTAAAGCATAAACCGAAATGATTTTGAAATAGAAGCTATATGCTCAGAGAAGTTAAGTCGGTCATCAATTACAACGCCCAAGTTTCGTGCCGATCTAGTTGGGGTCAGTGAAGTTGAGTCAAGCTGGATGTTAATCTGTTGGGGAATAGCTGTTTTAGCTGGAAACACCAAAAACTGGTGCTGAAGCTGAAGGTGGCGATCTTTCATCCAGGCTGAAATATCCTTAAGGCATGCAGAAATCCGGTGGGAAACACTAGAGTCATCAGGTGGGAAAGACAGGTAAAGTTGAGTGTCGTCTGCATAACAGTGATAGTCAAATCCATGGGAGCGAATGGTATCACCTAAGGAAGTGGTGTAAATAGAGAAAAGCAAGGGTCCTAATACTGATTCCTAAGGCACACCTGTGGTGAGGTCATGAGACTTAGATACCTGTCCCTGCCAAGACACGTTGAAAGAACGCCCTTTAAGGTAAGATTCAAACCAGTCAAGAGCTTTTCCAGAAATTCCCAGTTCAGATAGTATAGATAGGAGAATGTCATGGTTAACAGTATCAAAGGCTGCAGATAAATCTAGTAGAATTAATACTGATGACTGAGCAGAGGACTTAGCTACTCTCAATGCTTCAGTCACAGACAGAAGAGCAGTTTCAGTAGAATGACCACTCTTGAAACCAGACTGCATAGGGTCTAGTAGATTATTCTGATGAAGAAAGTCACAAACTTGCTTGAAGACCACTTTCTCCAAAACCTTTGACAAGAAAGGAAGAAGGGAGACAGGTCTGTAGTTCTTCACCTCAGTTGGATTAAGTGTACTTTTCTTTAGCAGAGGTGTAACCCTAGCCTGTTTAAAAGAATAAGGAACTATTCCAGAACTGAGTGAAGCATTAAATACATGTGTGACTGCTGGTAGAACAGCGGGTGAGATAGACTGTAGAAGAGTGGACGGGACAGGATCTTATGGGCATGTTGTTGGACAACATCGCTGAAGCAATTGAGAGACTGCTTCCTCATCAAGAGGAGAGAAAGAGTCAAATGATGCGGTCATACTAACACAAGGCAAAGCCCTCCTTATAGGAGCATCAAACTGAGCACTTATTTTAGCAACTTTTTCAGTGAAAAATGTTGCAAAGTCATTTGCTGACCATGAAGTAGTTGATGGTGGTGGTGGAGGATTGAGAAGAGATTTGAAAGTAGAAAAAAGTGTTCTACTGTCAGTGGCGCTCTCAATCTTGCTTTGATAGAATGGCTTTTTTGCAAGTGTAACAGTGGATGAAAAGGATGACAGCAAAGACTGGTAGTTACTAAAATCATTTCCATCTCTGGATTTACGCCATTTCCTCTCAGCAGCTCTAAGTTCCTTTCGTACTGAGACTATACTGTTCGTCAGCCATGGATGGCGAGGCTTAGAACGAGTAGGTCTTGAGGAAAGAGGACATGCTGCATTCAGACAAGATGCCAGTGTAGAGCAGAGAGTCTCTGTAGCGTCATTAACCTCAAGTGCCAAGAATGAGCTAGGAGTAGGTAAAGCAGATGTTACTAATGTTGCAAAATGGTCGCTTGAGAGGCTTCCGAGATTACGCCGGAACGAAATTATCGGAGGAGGAGCTGCTGGGCTATCCAGGAGACGCACAGAGAATCTGATAAAGTGATGATCCGATACATGTAATGGATTAACCAAAACGTTGTCTGTATTACAGTTACGTACCAGAATTAAATCAAGATCTTTACCAGCCTTGTGAGTAGGAGGACTGTGGACACGTGTGATATTAAATGAGGAGAGTAAGGACAGGAAGTCAATTGAAGACGAGTTATCCAAATGAATATTAAAATCGCCAAGGATTAATAATGGGCATGCATCCATTGGAATAGCAGACAGTAGAATGTCCAACTCGTTCACAAAGTTCCCAAGTTGTCCTGGAGGGCGATAAATAACCACCAAGTATAATTTGTATGGTTCAGTTATCATGATGGCATGATATTCAAACGAGTTGTGGACCTGAGCAGGCAGCAACTGTGTAAACCTCCAATCATCAGAGACGAGAAAGCCTGTCCCGCCTCCTCTACCAGACGAACGACTGGTATGCGAAAAAGCATAACTGGTCGACAACGCTGCAGGCGTGGCAGTATTCTCCGGCCTAACGGCTCCCACACACAGCTGCGTGCATCGCGTTGCTGGAGACGCATCCCATTCACTTTAAATGGGCTCACGTCATCCGTTGCCGAACTGAATTGTGGGTCCGTCGCGTTCCGCTCGCGTTGAGGAGTTCAGCTGTTGCTGCACCAACAGACGGCACCGGCCAATCAAGCCAATCTACGGACGGCACCAACCAATCACATTACGGTTTTACTTCAAGTCATAGACCTCTCCAGAATAAGTCCCGCCTCCGTAACTTCCGTATCCATCCAACTTCCGGGCGTGGATTGTCTATGGGGAATAACATGGCGTTTCGAAATATCATACCGGTAAAACATCTGTAGGTAGCGAAGTTGAAAAAGCCGGTGGGCAGATTGGCCTACACACTTCTGCCATATAGTTTCCACTGGATTTTTTGATTGTCGGTGCCGTTTAAATAGTATACTATAGACTATACTACTCAAACGCCCCCGAAAATCAAAAAATCCAGTGGAAACTAGATGGCAGAAGTGTGTAGGCCAATCGGCCCAGCAGCTTTTTCTACTTTGTCACTTACAGAGTTTGACAGGTACGATCTTTCAAAACGCCATGTTATTTCCCATAGACAATCCACGCCCGGAAGTTGGATGGATACGGAAGTTAGGAGGCGGGATATATTCTGGAGAGGTCTATTTGCATAGCTACCATCGGGAACACCCACTGGAATGCGTTGAAGGAACGCAGCTGTGTGTGGGAGCCGTATTCCACGTCTCTGTAAGCGCAAGCAATTGAAGCGATAACTGTGAGGCCAGAGCAGGAATGAAGTCCGCTTTATTCACTGCAGATTGGCAATTCCACAACCCTACAGAAAAAGTAGGACAAGCCTGCTGAACTGATTGTTGCCTTTCAACACCAGTACGCTTATTAACCTGACCGGATACAGGGATATGTTGAAGGCACATTATTAGAAGGATTGTCAGCTAACAAGACAAGGTGAGACAACACCCGTGGGAATATCCATGACCAACCCCAACCCCGACCCTTTCAAGAGAGTTCCATTATCAGCATCATAGTGGCCCCACAAGACTTCCTTTTTAACGTTCCATATGTTATCTTAATGCAGAGGAAGTAGATTGGGAACCAAATATGCTTCACTCAGTTCTGGAATAGTTCCTTATTCTTTTAAACAGGCTAGGGTTACACCTCTGCTAACAACACCCGTGGGAATATCCATGACCAACCCCACTCTCACTCGTGCTATATTGCTTAAATGTGCTTATTCATGTATTGAGATCCACTCGACCAGACAGTGAAGTGCACTGTTCACGGATGGATGGAAGGATGTCAGAGGCCCAGTTAGTCTGCAGTTGGCATGGCAGCTCGCAGGTCACCAACAGCTCGGCGGCCACGGCAGATCTTTCGCAGAGTAGCCTAGCACTAGGTCCAGCTGTCCCGAGAGATCCCCTCGACCAGACAGTGAAGTGCTGCACCGCTCACGGATAGATGGAAGGATGTCCGATGCCCAGCTAGGGCAAAAGCTAGCCATAGCAAGCTCCCAATGGACAAATGTCAACATCAGCTGACTTAGGAGTAAAAAGGACTAAGAATAACACGAAAACGATCAAAAATAGCGTAAATAAATAGGGAAAACATTTAACTAGACAAACCAATACAAAAAATAAACATGACATTACATAAAATTACGAACATTACATAAAAACAAACAAAAACATGATGCCAGACGGAGCGGCGTGTCTCGCCAGCGTCCCCGTAACCTAGCAATTTTTAAACAATAATGGGGTGTTTTCAGATTATTTAGTTTGTGGTAGAATTGTTGTATAAAAGCAATATAGCACTCTTGATCGTGGGATTGGTCATGGATATTCCCACGGCTGTTGTTGCCTGCGCCACTCGGCCTCCGGCCTCGTGGCTACGGCCGAACAACACCCGTGGGAATATCCATGACCAACCCCACTCTCACTCGTGCTATATTGCTTAAATGTGCTTATTCATGTATTGACTTATTGAATGAATATAGACCCTTTCAAGAGAGTTCCATTATCAGCATCATAGTTGGCCCCACAAGACTTCCTTTTTAACATTCCATATGTTATCTTAATGCAGAGGAAGTAGATTGGGAACCAAATAGAATGTTCAGCATTGTTTTTGTTTTTATTGTTGAAAGGGTCTAACATTGAAATACTCTGTATTAAGGTGGCTAAGAGAGCTATATCTCAGAAAGTTGTAGCCTACCCAAGTGACCGTTGTGGTACATACATGATTTTGTAATGTGTGATTGCGCTATAAAGAAGTGACAAAACATGAGTTCCTCAAATATACAAATGGAACACAGTTGTGAAATGTGCACATTTGTGAAATGTACACAGTTGTAAAATAGTAAAAATAGCTAAATGGCTGGGAACCTCCGGCCTGTGGGCCATAGCCTATGCCGCTCATCAGAGAGTTTGATATGGCCCCCGAGGCAAATTGGCCGATCAGCAATACACCCTGAAGAGGGCTGTCTGTGCTGTGGTATGGGTTGCTTCTCCTTTTAAATGTTCTATTATGATATAGCCAGTTAAATAAAGGCTTTTAAAATGTTTTGGAAGAAGAGTGGCTTGGATTTTCCCTTTTTCTACAGCAATATTTTTGTGAAATTTGTTTGCCTACAGGGGGCAACGTTTTGATTGAATTTCTGTCACCAAATTAAAATATTACTGAATCCACAAACGCGGCATTTGGAGAGTCTACAACTGTGTTGTGGTAGGATTTCTCAACAGCCACAGTCGTTTTAAACTTCTGGACTTCTGGAGTTACTCATAAAGCATTAGAATATATGTATCGTGTAATGTGTGTAGCTTCTGTTTCTCGGTACTATGAAACAAAATATGGTGGCCCTTCAATGTCAAAACACTCACATAAAAATATGTCTCCTTTTTTTACCAATCAGCCCCAAACAACAAGAGAGGAAGAAGAGGGAAACAGATCCAGCAAAAATCCATTTAATCTGCAACCACAGAACTTCTACTTTCAGGAATTTCACATGGATATCCCCACGGACTTTGAGAAGCAACAGCTTGGAGGTTAGCGCAAGCCAGTGATTTTTAACGCCCTAAGCGGCGCACAGCTTTTAGTGCTGGCCAGAAAGCCCTACGATCCGTGGCAAGAGCTTTTGGCATTACGCTGCACTTTTCTGGGATTTGAAGAGAGATATGTTGATTTGTTTCACCATACTTTTGAAGTCCAAGCAAATTCGTTAAATGGAAGGCATATGTAGATCAGCTTTAGTTTTCACCTCTGTTTTGCACATAAATACAAAAAGAAAATCACCATTGTATACAGTTTACAGTTGCCAGTTTGCTCATACATTTCATTCTATTTAATTAATGTTTAAAACTTCCACATTGCCTGAGACTTAAATGTGTGACAAGGGTTGATTATTCTCTGCAATGTATTTTCTGCCCCTGTAGGGCTCACATTGACACAGAGTACAGACATGCTCATGCACTCCATTCAATCCTCCCCAGAGTCCTCTTCCTTTTCTCTCCTGGCATCTCCTCCTTCGCTGTGCTCTTTTGTCTTTCTCCCTGTCTGTCCGAGACATCCGTGTCTTCATCTCTCATGCAATCTCATAAATTGTGGCTGGGAGGAGAGAAGAGGGGAGAAGAGGCCAGCCGGTGATGTGTGCATGTAGATAACTGGGGCTGGATCTTTGTCCAGTGTGTGTGTGTGTGTGTGTGTGTGTGTGTGTGTGTGTGTGTGTGTGTGTGGCTCTTGCAGGGGCTCCCAGGGGTCCTCAGTCGGGCTCCACAGAGTTGGGTGACATCATTAGAGCTCATTTTCTAATGGAGACTCCGGCTGCTGCTGCTGCTGCTGCTGAGGCTGTTGAATAATTTAGGAGCTCATCGTGCACTATATAACCTGGTCAGAGGAGGCTGCACGGGGCATTTGGCCCTAAGTGCATTAGCTCACAGTGGAGGAAACTGTCCATTATTGACAGCTTCTCAATCAATAAGATGTCTGTTTTTTCCCCTGTTGGAAATGGTCAGTGTGTGTGTATATACATTATGCAGTGAAGTTGAACTGTTCTTTTTGTCTCATTTTCCTTCACTAAAGTGGTGCATCTTCACTGTCTCTGTGGACAATCCACATCAGAATTGAACAGGTTTTAGCCCTCCGTCGCAGATGCAAATTACAAAACCTCATGGTTCACATTTGTCTGAAACCAGAACAGAGAGGAAAGTTTGTCAATGTTTCAGATGTTCCGAGTTTTTATGTTACCCGTATTTCCTTGGGCTCAGTGTTAAGTGGTTAGAGGCAAGGCTGTAATCATAATATACTTTGAGGGGAAAAGGCCCCCCCCCCCCCCCAAGACATAAATTGTTAAGCTAAGGTAATAATCACATGTTACAAAAACAACATTGTATGCTAAATGGTTAGGCTAAATATCTGACAGAGAAAGGGTGAGATGAGACAAGTGAAGGTGAGATGTGACAAGTGAAGAAACTTCATGATAGAGAATTGCCAGGAAAACACTGACTTGACTTGCAATAATCCTCTCTTGAACCATCGCTTACTGTGTGTGAAAGTTGTACCAATTAAAAAAGTGTATGTGGATTGGTCATTATTTCTGAGAAATTATGTACTGCCTTCTCTCTCCGCTCTTCCTCTCCTGTAGCATTTTATCAGTGCTCTTTTCAAGTTAAACAAGTGTTACTAGCTACTAAACTAGTGTAACTACTAGCTACTACAAACCATTGTTAACTAGAACATTCTAAGGCCATATAATTTTCTATCTTATGTGATCATGTAAACTATATTCAAACCAAAACAATAGCACCCTATGGTTGAAATGGTTCATTCATTTTCTCAAATGCACTGAGAATCCACTCGACAGTGCTATATTGACACGAAAGGTGAGTATCTTGTTTAATGACAACACCACCAGTAGCAGTTCAGCCTTCAACAGAGTGATGCATTCAACAGTAGCGAAGAGGTGCATTGGTCATGTGGGAATGAATGCGAGAAAGAAAGAAAGAAAGAAAGAGAATGAAAGAAAGAAGAAGAAACAAAAAAAAACATTACGGCATCTTCATTGAGCTAGCTGTGGGCCACTCCCACAGACAACAAAGAGGCGAGTGACCCTGAAGGTTAATTTAGTGAGTGTCAACACCCCCTGCCTCCGCACTCAATGCCCCGAGGATTTATAACCACAGAGGATGCACGGGGCTCACTCGCAAAGGTCACATTACAGCATTCTGCTGCTGGCTCCACCCAGATATTAAACTATGACTCATTGTTGTAACATTGCAACCAACAGTGCTCTTGCAAACATTGCTAATTTGCAGATTTTAAGGGCTTTCTTAGGTGTATGTTGGTAAGAAGCCTGTGACTTCCACATCGCATCACTTTTTGAAATAGCATTTTTCCCCTACAGTAATTTACAGTTATTAGCATTTGTTTTACAGCTGATTCAACATTTTGAATGTTGTTGTTTTGTGTTGAGATCATATCTGGCCTCAAACCTGTTTTGTAATTTATAAAAAAATAAAAACTCAAGTAGTGTACGCCTATTATCTAATTTGTGCTTTTGGCACAAGACAGAGAATCTTTCAATATTGTCTGGGGCCAAAAGCTCCTGGTCCATTGCCTGTCAGATTATACAGGATAAGAATATCGATAAGGTCTGAGGTCATCATCGCCCACATAGGGCTGTTCATGGTTCCATTGAACACCTTATTAGTTTTTCTCACCTAAATAATTGAATGTCAGTGCTGTTGCTTGATCGTTCAAAGGAAAAGGTTATTTGGCTCTATCTGCGCTGCAAGAGACCAAAAATCTAACAGCAATTAGAAATCCACACGGGTAACAAAAAAACCCATTCAGTACCTACAGCGCATGTAATCCCACTTGCAAATAGTGGGAGAATTTAGAACGCTCCTATTTGTGAGCTGTAACTATTGCCTATGGTAATACGATCAATCTTTCCCCCACTGCAGTTAAGCACATTTATAGTTTTTACACTTGTCCACAGTGTTGCATAAAGCCCTCAGATAATCACAATGGAGTCTATAGGTTCATTTTGTGTTTTATAGAAATTTGACAGATATTAACAACCCAGATACTTTCATTCAAATGCTGTTTGTATTCATCTTCATGTGCTGTGTCTACAAATGCAAGTGGATATTTTTGCAGACATTACAGTAATTCAGGTGACACTTTAACTAGATGCACCGCAGAGTGGTAGAAAATATGACCGTCGCCCAGTCCTGCACATTCTCTCCGCAGAAATAAATCACTCTTGTCAATTTGTCCATCTCCATCTCATATGGATGCATGTGTTTGCTTCCGTGTATATACTGTATGTGCTTCTGTGTGTGTGTGTGTGTATGTGTGTGTGCTTGTGTGTGTTTTTGTGTGCATGCTTGTGTGTGTTTGTGTGTGCGTGCTTGTGTTTGTTCCGGCAACCCTTCGCTGAACACATCAGCCAAAGATACTTGCGATTAGGCCCCAGCTGTGGCACAACTGGCTGGGGCACCTACACCGTATGCCGGCGACCCGGGTTCGATTGCCGCCCTGTGGTCCTTTCCAGATCCCACCCTGACTCTCTCTCCCACTCACTTCCTGTCGTTCTCTACTGTCCTATCTGATTAAAGGCATAACAAGCCCAAAAATATACTTAAAAAAAAGATACCTGCGATTACAGAGCCTCAGTTTTTTTTTCCATTTTTACCAGTTCAAGCGATAGCGATCGATCAAACCAAAAATCAATGGTTCTGTGTCGTCCTTGTGGGGCTACATGCCCATCAAGTTCTGTGCATAATAGCGGTCATAATAATGAAGCTGTCAGTAGACATTCAACAAATGTTTAACATAGTAGTCAACTAAGCCTTACTTTGAACTACCTGTCCAAGCTCCAATCATAGCCCATCAAAATAAAACTTGACCCATTATAAGCCACCAGAATACTTGCCTATACATGAATTCACTGCCATAGAAGTAGCTTTTATTCATTAACCTTGTGTACAATGTGTCATGAATAAGTTTGTTTGATGACTCGGTATCACCATTCTCTAAGAATGGTTAAAAGTACTTTTGGGGCTGAGAGGATCCAGTCAGTGGATAACAAAAGCAAATCTTTCCTTCCCTCCATGTGTTATTGTTCAGTCGTTGGATGACAAAAGGTCAGGTCATCTTTTCTATCCAGCTCACGATTACAGCACACACCAATTTTGGTGTATCTACCTGAAATGAACCAGAGAACATTCTTACAGATGACCAGGCAAGTATCTGGAGGCCTTTTTCGTCCGGTAATATAGTACTCATCATTCAGGGAATTTTCTTTTTTCTTCTCTCACGCAAGGCTATATACTTGTCATTTAAGTTAATTTATGGTGTGTTGAGTTTGCCCAATAGTCACAAATATGTGTTTTCAACTGACACCTTTTCTGTTATGTCTTCAAATTCTTGACACAAAAGAATAGACAAAGATAGATTGCATTGCACAATTTTCTTTTAAATTATAACTTCAAGTCAGTATCATGATTCAGTGTGGTACTACAAATCAGCGAAGTCAGAAGTCTTATAACCAGGCCTTGCAGTACACAGATTTGTCTTGGCAGAGTGGCCGATCCCGCAGACATCCACAAGTGCATGTGACATAAAGTATTGGACCAAAACATTGCCAAGCGGATAAGACCGTGACACATCGTCAAATCATTCAGTCTCCAAGCAAGATCCTTGGGGGACTGCTTCACTTTCCAGGAACTTGCTTGCGTGTATGGGCCACAATGCAGAGAGAGGGAGAGGGAGAGAGAGAAAGAGAGAGAGAGAGAGAGAGAGAAAGAGAGATAAATAAGTGCCTGGAGTTCTTGTGCAACAGTTTTATCAGTGAAGCAAGGTGGTTGGACTAGCGGGGGAATACGGCAAAAAAGGTGGACTCCATGTTTAAGCTCTGACAGTGAGAGAGGTCACCCAGTCTGAGGGGGGAAAGTTCTGCTCGGTTAATTGGAGTGAACCACAGCCCCAGCACGCTGTAGCCTTTTCACACCTGGTTGGAGCTACCCAACACTGTCAGGGGCCACAATGGCAGCCTTTCTTCGCCCTTCATGTACCATTGAACGGGAGAGATCTGTAAAGTTCAGGAAGCACATTGGGCTTTTATTTGAAAATCTATAAATTCTGAAAATGAATGCCTCTTGTGTTTATTTATCCTCGTCACCTCGCGCCCGGAGAATCCAGCCTTGGCTGCCAGCTGTGAACCTATTAGCACCCCTCGGCTTGTGTCAACGAGCCACCACTTCGCCTTTTTTTTTTGGAAGGGGGGGGATTATTGAATCATGGACACAGACACTGAGTTCAAAATGTCCATCACTCACATAATCAGCAGGGGTGACAGGCTCTATTGTTTTTAAGGAGAGATAAAATGTCAGGGCCTCCGTGAAATTCTATTTCTCGCCACTAATCAAATGAAGCGAGCGATGAAGCAGGACTCTGCCGCAGAGCTGAGCAAAATGAAGGGCAGAGAATGAGGTGCAAATGCACTTAGACCGAAGTTATCTTTGGCACATTGGCCTTTTCAAACTCAGATATGAAAATATTAACCTTAGGCACAGAGAAAGCAGTCTGAATAACACAGTGATGGTCCAACAGACTATAGTCATTTTGTCTACCATTTCCACATCTCTTCATGATTCTGTGGCCAGCTATTGGTTTCAATCTTCTCCCCATTCATCAGGGTTCCTCAGTGCGATGCCATTGTGCTGTTCTGTGGGTGCTCAGGAGTTTTTTTATTTTTATTTTTTTTTAGTTCCCATCCAAGCGTTGGGCCCACGTTCTCTCGAAGCGGTGTTCTTCAGGAGGAATCCGTCGACTTGAAAAGTGATCTGGCTGCCCAGCCATGACCTCAGCCTTCAAGCACGAATGCTCAGCGTGGGCTTGGGTTTTAAAAGCACAGCCTTCCCGAGGAACTGAGACTAATTATCATTAGTCCCCGCGGAGAGCTCCAGAGTGGAGCTAAGGAGATAAATTGTACTCTCCACAGAGAGAAGAAAGGAGAGGTGTGTGTGTGGGGGGGGTAATTTGTACTGTAAATGTAATGAAAATAATAGATTCGGTAAAGAGGTTAAATTGCATAATGAGCAGGAGGAAAATGTTGTCCTTAAGGATTCTGCATAGGTGTTAAGTCTAAAAGACCATTATGTTTCAAACTCAACTAGTGAAATCTGACTTGGGATTTCCACTCAAGTGAATTATACTTCAAAAATTAAGAAATTATAAAAAATAACAAAGAATGATAAAAGTATGGCCATCCATCCATATTTAAGGTCTGTCTGATTGCTTTATTATTAACTGGAACCGTGATGCAGCACAAAGGTCTTTCTGATGAAGTTTGCTGACTAGTCAGTGTTGAAGACCACAAGATCTGCTCAGGGAAGCCAGATGGTGGTCAAGATGGACAGCCTTGCGTGTTTCGTTCCCTTGAGGTTTCACTTCCCCTGATCCCCTGAAAGACCTCAGACGTTTTTTTTTTTTTTTTTTTAAGTGTTAGGAGAATGCCCCTCCCTTGTCTCCAGAGAGTTCAACCCAAAATTGCTCTTGTGTAATTGATTTCGGCATTGCTAACACCCAGATTCTAACAATACTGTCCCGGATTTGTTGACATCTGCTCCTTAAATCTTCGCCAGGGAAGAAAGAAGCTTGCTCTAAGCACCTTGTGGGCGTCAGTGAAGAAAGATCCACATATGTGGCAAGAAAAAAAGCCCCAATGAGAAGAGGCAACAATAATACACACAGAGGTCTATGTAAATAAACAGATATGGTCTCTATGCCGGAAACGGGAAAATCCATATGAACACAAATTCAACATATAGACCTTAAATCATATAGGTTTACTGTTTTGACCTAACCAACTGAAAGGTAAATACACTGGTAGTGAAGACAAGTACAACAGTTTCTTTTTTTTTTAATCAGAATCAGTTTTATTGGCCAGGTTTGCGTATATACAAACAAGGAATTTGACTCTGGTTACTCTTTGCTCTCAAAGTACACTATAATTACTTTACATAAAAACAGAAAGGACAGTAAGAAATATACAAAACACTGTTAAAAATATACAATATAAAAATACAATAAAATATACAAAAATATACAATAACAATTGAACAATTGAAGAGTGGGAAGGAATAGTGCAATGTTAGTATAGACTGAGCTATATAGCTGAAATAATAGTCTGAACAATGCACAGTCAACATTTACACACGTCAGCTGTACCAAACTCCAAAGTGCAGGACACCTGGTGGTCTCCGACACCTTCCTCACATTTGGCTACAGAAAAGAGCAAGCAGGGGTGTTCTCTAACGACCGTATTTTAAGACTGCAGTGAAAAGAGAAGACCAACCCCTTAAGTCTTCAGTGAAGATAATCATCCAGACGATCATTTACTGTGAGAGTGCAAAAACACAGCCAGCTCAAGGGTGACACCTACTGGCAACAGAAGGAAGTTCAAGGAGTGACAGGCATTTACAGCTGTCAAACAGTGACTTTGATACCAAATCTCCTTTATCATAAGCACATTTATCATAAGCACATTTCACAGAATCCAACAACACTGTTGACATTGGTACAAGCTGTAGCTTATGGAGTAATCACAAAACACAAAATGCTAAAGATAGCCTTGACACTATGGCTCTTGGTACAACTATCCAGGCAGTCTAAATGAAGTATGTACCACCTTGTTTATAGCCTATAGTTGACATCCTCCAAATTGATTTTAATAGTAACCTCAAATGTAAATGTAAATCAGATTTATAGGGCAAGTATACATCCATATAAAAGGAATTTGGTCTCTGCATGTATCCCATCCGTGAGTTAGTGAACACCCAGAGCACACAGTGAGGTGAAGCACACACTAACCCGGAGCAGTGAGCTGCCTTGCTAAAGCGGCGCTCAGGGAGCAGTGAGGAGATAGTGCCTTGCTCAAGGGCACTTCAGCCGTGTATGTGGGCATGGGAGAGCAGTGCTCAACCACTTCCCCGCCCATATTTTTCCTACTGGGTCAGGGGTCAAACCCTTCGGTTACAAGCCCAAACCCCTAACCTGCCCCAACCAAAAGATAAAGGATCCAAGAGTTACACACACACACAAAAGGATCATCTGACTCATTGTATTCACAAATTTTGTGTTAAGAATAGTAGTGAACACTTCACCGTTCAATTAATTTTAATTCTGGTGGACATTCATACAATCATGCTAATTGCAAGAATCTCCATACTTGCCACATCACACATTGTCATTGTACATGATAGAACTACATGTTACAGAGTATATTTTATGATCAGTCCATGGCACATCTGTGCAATAATGCTTTTTAAAAACAGTATCTTTTTACACCACCTGTTGAGTGGATGGATTTGCCAGGGATTGTTGAGGGGAAAATAATCATTAATACCCATTAAACATGGGACATCATGTCACAGCACAAAAACTATGTTTTCCCTTGATGAAAGTGAAACTGGAGGGGGGGGGGGGGGTCCCACATATCCACTTTGTTTTCAGTGATACCTGTTTTCGTGTAAATAAAAGGTCAAACCGCATGGAAATATATGCATTTCTCCTGTGTGTAAACAGGGTCTTAGACGCCATCTGTCTAGCATATAGCCACAGCTTTGTGTGTTCAGATGACGTGATGGAAGAGGCACTGTTGCTCATCTGTCCATCATCGTACAAAGCCCAATTTCATTTGGTCCAAGCAGCTCTGGTTTGGGCATAGTTGCTCCACAACAGTAGCCCAGAAATCTAGAGGCACCCTAGCAGCAGATGATGTAATTTGCAGCCAGGGTAGTCAAGCAACACACCTTTGGCTTGCATGCGGGAAAAATCAAACTTCAATCAGGCCAATCACATCACGCATGGAGACGGTGGGCAGGCTTAACATGAAGGCAGAGTTGTAACGGTTCTGCATGAGTTCCCTGCTACTTGAAAACAATGCTGCTGGTGAAAAGCACAACAAGTTAAAGCTTTTTTTAAGTTGGCATAAGACTGATCAACAAGCTCTGTTGGTGGGAAAACGCATGGGACTCCTGAGTTGTAGCGCCATCCTATTGCGTGCAGAGGGAATTTGAAAGACAACCGTTTATCTGGCCCTCAGATTAAAGGTTGGATCAGTGATGGCGGGGTAATGTCACTTCTGTTGATAAAAGAGCAAAGAGCTAGCTCACTACCCCCTCTCCCGTGCAATTGAAACTCCTGAACACACATCTTTGTTATTGGAAGACTTTATTTTGCCTTTAAGTGGTTGGCACAGTTGGTAGCAATTGTTTGTGTACAGATCTCAGAGCCTTGGCTGCCTACAGAGATGTGTTTGACAGCCTACTTAAGGGGCGGGCAGCTAGCAGATAGTTAGGAAAGATTAGATGAAAGTGAGGTTTGGATCGCTGATACAACCTTTAAGCACTGCCAATGGTGAATTCCCAGACCCTACACCTTGATGTGGGTCTGGCTGGCTAGTCAGGCTACCACAACAGAACAAGTCCAGACTGAACTTTGACCTCAAAATGTTGTGGGTGTGGCTAAGTTTAGCTGGTACCCAAGCTAGCAACAATTAGCTTTCACCATCAATGGAACTGGCTACACCAGATGTGATAACAGCATGTGCATGGCCAGTCTAAAACCATTTTACACTCTGCAATTCAAGGGCACCCATTGAAGCCTAGCTGTAAAGCTCCTTAATACCATTTTAAATTCAGCCACCTAGAGTGTAGTTGCATAAAAGGACATACAAAAAAAGTGATTTAAAAAGGTTTATTAAAAGCATATGAAATCTGAACAAGAACATAGTGATTGAAAAAAACACTGTTACACATAATGGGGCAGTCAGATTGAACGTCAATTAAAAAAAAAAGTTTTAAAAACATGAAATAGTTACACTTTGTACAGTCAGCACATTGTGCCCATATGCCACAGATCACAAAGAGATTTCTTTGGCAAGGTTCTTGATTAGAGAAGACTTCAACTGAGAAATAAGGGCAATTCTCATCTGTTTCTGACTGGAGTATTTGTTCTTCACAGCCTATAAAACAAAAGCAAATCAAGATAAAAAAATTTTTGCTGAAGACAGACACCAATATAAGACTTCAGATCATCAAGTGCAGTGCTGACTTACCAAGTGTTTTGTGAGGCCTTCGTTCACCTTGTCGACATTCTTGGCAATGTGCCTCATGGCTGGAACCAAGCTCTCTTCTGTGTAGCCCATGTAGTGTTGCAGTGTGGGAGTCTGGTACAGAGGGTTGAATATTGAGGTAAGACAAAGGAGAATTAGATTTTTTAAAAAATAAAAGCCCCCAGAGTAGCACTGTAGCGGCACCAACTCAAGCTAGGTATCACTTTTTTTTTTTTTTTAATCATGCCCCCGGAGTGTAGCATGCTCACCTTCATAGACATAATACATAGACGCTGCATTGGCTGCTGGAAAAAAGAAATGTGGCCGCCATCTTGGACCTGTCATACTCCTCATTGCGTTGCAGCAGAAAACATGACAGCACTGTGCAGCATGTTCCTGCTCAAATCGGCGGACCATACTCAGGGGGGGATTTACTTTTCACAAGTAAGATTTAACATTACCGTACTATTGGTTGTATTTTAGAACAATGTGGCCTGTCTCATAGCTACATGCATGACCTTTGCAGCAAAAAAAAAACCTGTTCGGTATTCAGTGAGATATGATTAATTAAGTGCGCTGACAGCTCATCGCACCGGCCAAACAGATTACACTGAGTGGAGTGGATGACCGGTCCAAGATGGCGGCTCCACGTCTCGTCAGCGCTAGTAGGGAGTAGCGGTCGATGCAGCGTCTATAGTATATTATGTCTATGCTCACCTTGGCTCAGAGTGAATTTCACCCTAGGGTCATTTGCACGATGACCGCAAGCCAAACACCAGAATCTTTTTCACCTTGGTAGAGTTCACACTCTCAGTCTATGCATCAGCCCAATGGCTTAGCGTGACTACTTTTGGAACCAGAAGTGTTTCTCCGCTACGTCAATGTCACTTCTGTGACTTGGGAAAAGCCCATAAAAGTCCTGTCAGAATGCGATGCCATTTATATGTTTTATAAATGCTTGTATTTTCAGGTTAACACTTAAAGTATTTCAACCATCAGCCAGTTATCACTATTTGTCTATGGACTGTTGAATTCACTAGCTTTTCCCTTACTTGTGAGTTTTGCAAAGGACTTCACAAATCACGGAAGTGACGTCGACATGGCGGTAGCAGCAGAGACGCCATCAGGCAAGTCTTATTTAAATAAACTCCTGGTGTAGGCTATTTACAAACTTTCCAATGACTCATTTTATGTACAGACCCTTTGTTCTACTGTAGAAGTCTGGTAATATTCCAGAAATTAGTGGGGTAATTTACAAGATACACTTTTGGTTCCAAAAATACTAATGCTAAGCCTTAGGGCCGATAGACTGATAGCGCAAACTCAACCAATGTCCGACCAAGGAAAAAAGCTTCTGGCGTGTGTTTGGTTCGCAGTCATAGTGCAAATGACCCTAGGGTGAAATTCTCTTCAAACCATTGCTTTAACTTTAAAGCCTCTTTAATTGAACCTTTGTCTACACAGCAACTGAAGTCAGGGATATTCAGGTGAAATTTCAGGATGAAGCTAAAATCCACTAACTTTTACAGGTGAACTTAATGCGATTCTCTAAACTGCATGTCCAACAGTTAAATCTCACCTGAAAGCCAGATATCCCTAACTTTTCATGAGTAGTGTGTATATATAGCATAATGTCTCAAGTTAAACAAGGAACCACTTTACCTCAGTGACACTGGGGACTTTGACCACAAGTATGCTGAAAATTCTCTGGCTGATCAGAATGGTGTGGCGAGTCCAACTTACCCATTCACCACAGCTGTAGACTTTGAGTGTGAGGGCAAAAGCAGCACTTGCAACCTGAGAAGGTGGAAAGTGGACCATCTCATAGTCTACCATGGTGAGCTCCACAAAGTATTTGGCCAAAGTGTGATGCTCTGCAGTGACCTATTAAAAAACATATAGCCAAAACAAGACCATTAGCTTTGTCAGGTGCAGCAAAATAGAAAAACAAGCAGTTTGTGTGGAAAGCTAGCGTACCTCTCCAATTTTGGAGGCTCTGCGGAGAAACTGGAGGGGCAGTGGGCGACCAAAGCTGAAGTTGAGAACCCTCAGGATTTTCATTTCCATGTCCCTGATCTGAGCGGTGGTGTAAGCGCGGTCAGTCACATAGGCAAAGTCTGCAATCTCCGGGGGATACATTTCCTCATATTTGGAGGCAATGAACATGGATGTGACGCCAACGAGTTGGAGCTGCTTCTTGGGGACTGGATTATCCTGAGGGACCAAGAAAAGGAGTCAAGCATGGCAATGGAACAATTACCAGGGGTAGACAATGTGATGCCCTGGGAGTACCGCCTACCTGGAGGAAGCGATCAATGATGGCGACAGTCATGTACATGGTCTCCTGCAGCAGCCTAAATTTAATCTGAACCTGAACCAGCCAGTCGATAAGGATGGCACGCATATTTCCAGTGACCTCCCGCCCCTCCAGATAAGTGGGCCTCACTGCCTGTTCAGTCTGAAAGAGGAAAGACAATTACAATTTAGTTTCTGTTAAACAAACCAGAAACAATAAGTGAAGGGGCTTGAGTCCATAGGATGTTCAAGTCAAGACCAACCTCCAATTGCCTAAGGTACTTGTAGATATCCTTGACGTACTCGCTACACAACATGGGGTTGTCATAGTCATCAGCATCAACGTCCTTGATGTCCTCAATTAGAGCATCTGAAAAGGCCTGGCACAGGTCATCTGATGCACAACCAGAGGTCTCCATGGGCACAGGGGAGGTAGGGGCTGACAGAATCTGCAACAAGGAACACAAAGTTATACTTTCCCCATGTAGCAGCCAACTAACTGCAGAATGTTAAATGAATTAACTACTGCCAAGAAAGGGTAGTCAAACAACTAGTTGTACATGTCAAAACATGTCCCTAGAATTATATCTGCTAGGTGGGGAGATTAATGGCCTAGGCACAATCTCAAGTTACCAGACCTACAGACAAGTCAACCTGTATTGATTAGGCATTAAGGGTGCATTTCTAAACTGGATAGCAACATTAGAAACGTAATTTATTATAGTATGTGTTATGATTATTAGTAGTGTTGTGACATATAGTAAGTGTTAGTGATTGAAAGGCCACACTAGAATCCCATTCAAAGGAGTTGCCCTCAAAGGAGCTATTCTTGTTACAAGCCCAAGTGCAGTACAGCCAACAACCACCAGGGCACTCAAACAGGAGTGACAAGTTACGAATTCAAAAAGAAACACAATATCCGGTTTCGATAACAGAACATGAGGGAGCAAACCATACTTTCAAAAAAAAAAAAAAAAAAAAAAAAAAAAAAAAAAAAAAGTTACTGAATTGTATGGTGCAGGATGCATGCTGCTATGGCATTCGTTGAGGTGGCTATTTATATAGTAAGTATAAGTATATTAAACACCCACTATTTTGATCCCGTGAGAGAAATGCATTTTTCCCAATCCGTGAATTAGTGAAACACACTCAGCACACAGTGAGGTGAAGCACAAACAGCGCAGTGCGCTGCCTGCAACAACAGCGGCGCTGGTCGGGGTTCGAACCGGCAACCCTCCGGTTACAAGTCCGAAGCGCCAACAGATAAACAAAGGCCATAGGCAGTATTGGTACATTTCATTTAAATGAACAAATCGTTGATGGGGGTTCGGTGTTAAGTAAAATAATACTCACCTTAGGCTCGGCCTCAGCCTTCGCGACAATTTTTGGTTCAGCATCTGGTGCCTTCTCTGGCTTTGTAAGCTTCTTTTCAACCACCTTAACAGCTTCTGCCTTGGCATCCTGCACACATTTCGAGGGACCGACCAACGTTAATAACAGACAAATCAATGCGTTAAAAAAACAAAAAAACAATGGAACCACCAAGTGTCGTAGTCATTACCTTCAAGGCAGGCCGTGAGACTGCGACGTTATTACCGATTTCTCCAAGAGCAGCCCTCGGCCTCAGTGCAGGCTTTCCCACAGCCGCCTTGCCAGGCAAGACATTGGCGTTTTCACCAGCCAGGCGAGAACTCTAGAGAGAAGATAAACCCGTTTCACATTAGCCTCACCGCATAATTCTCAAATTCAAGAATTAGAAAGTAAATATTCTTACGTTCATATTCTGATCAGTTAGTAATTTAACACACCGCAATAACGTTAGCTAGCTATGGATAACATTACCAACCAGCTGAACAAGAATTTAAAGCGCTCCCTTCTCTCAGCAATGGAGCCTACGCACAACTAACTTGCTAAGTCAAATATCAAACTTAAATAAAACATGTGAAAGACCAAGGAGGGGAAGACTTACTCTTGTGATACGGAGAGCCATTTTCGAAGAAAAGTTGCGTTAAACTGAGAGAACACACTTGCTTCAGCAGGGCAAACACACAGTATCCCACTTCCTATCCAATGGGTTTAAAATGTCGCTCGCTCGCTCGTGATTCGTCGCATTCTAAATGATTCTGCAATCTGATTGGACAAACCACAGCTGATTGGAATGCGTTCCTACGACGACTGATAATCATGTGACTACAGCCAAAGATGCAACACAGCTGTGAAAGGCTGAACCAAAAGTAATCTAGCCTATCGTAGGCTACTGACATCCGGATTTTATATATAAAAAAACGTGGATGGTTGCCTGACTCGCAACTATAGTGTACAATCAGATTGGTTAAAAACAATCGATTAGGGTCAGGATGATTCATTAAAGCTTTCCATCACCTGAATGTGTGTGTGTGTGTGTGCGTGTGTGTGGGTTGTCCTACCTAGCATTGCTCTTTAAATTCAGCTAGGCCATATGAATAGGCTATGCTGAAAACCATTTCTGAAGCCAGGCACTCACAGGCTTTGCACTAAAATTAGATTATTCCCCGCCTTTGTGTTCATTTTAATGTGGTGGTAGACAGTGCTTGATCTTAAGCCATGTAAAAGCACATTTTTATAACTATTATAAATGTCCTGTCTGTCTGTCAGTATATTATATAGAATATCCATATTGAGTACAGAATTGTGAACATGTCGAAATAAGTATAAATTGAGGCATATTCTACTTAGCCTGTTGAGACTGCACTAAACCGGGCGGATTTTCCGGTTTCATGAAGGTGAATATAATGGCAGCAGTGTGTGTCTGGTGGTGGGGGTGGGCTACATGCAGCCTAACAAACAAATTAGTAAGCTTATTGACCTCTGGTAGATGTTTGACACCCATACATAGGCCTATAGATTTTGTGTTATGTTGTAGGCCTGAAATTCAATTTAAACCATTTAAACACAGTTAATGTAATGGCAAATATCTGTCAACTATGACACATGGTTTAAGAACAAAATTTAGTATAAAAGGTTTTATTAAAAGGTTTATTAAAAGTTAGCCTACAATGCATGTTAATGAACACAACTCAGAAGTGTAAGGGTATTCACTTCTGGTGAGGCGGTGAGGGCACAAGTTACAAACAGAATTACATTAAAGTTAAAAACCCTCAACCAAATCATGATCAGTTTAAAACTACTTATGGATGAGTGATCTGTAAAAGCAGCCAAAAAGGAACATAAACAGTTTATAATAAACTATAGGTAACATAAATAAGAAACTGTAGGTAAATAAAGCTTCAGTGCCTAAAAAGGTTCAATCAAGGTTCTCCAAGTGCAATAAGATGGAAGATCAGATGTTGAAACAAAAAGGTCATATCAATGCCACATGCAAGTTGTGTGATACAAATGTTTTTAAAACTAAAAATATCTAAAACACACTACCAAATGCTTTTGAGCTTCCATCATCAAATTGAACTAGCTTCAGACATGATGCATAAATATTTTTTGTTTTTATAAAAAAAAAAAAAAAAAAATTAAAAAAAAATCACACTCTGCAAATGGAACTCAATCACGCACCTGATTGTAGCCTAGCTGTGAAGCTCCTTAAATGCATTTTAAATCCAATTTCAGCCACCCCCACCAGTGGTTGTACAAGTCAGAGAAGGACTTACAGAAATTAGATTAAAAGGTTTATTTAAAACATTAAAAATAGTTTATTAAGAACATAGTGATTGAAAAACACTGTTGGCATAATGGCATAATTTATCAGTCAATAAAAAGGTTTACAAACATGAAATAGTTACACTTTGTACAGTCAGAACATTGGGCACACATCTCACAAAGAGATTTCTTTGGCAAGGTTCTTGATTAGAGAGGATTTCAACTGAGAAATAAGAGCAATTCTCATCTGTTTCTGACTGGAGTATTTGTTCTTGACAGCCTATAAGAGAAAATAAATGCAAATCAAGATCAAAATTAGCTGAAGACCCAACACTAAAGGTCAGTACTGGGAGCCAATTCAGCACATTTTACAAACACAAGACTTAAGGTTGTATCAGCGATGGCGGGGTAACGTCACTTCTGTTGATGTTCAAACAAAACAGAACTAGCTCGCTACTCCCTCCCCCCTGTGCAATTGAAACTCTCCTGAACTCATCTCGTCAGTTATTGGTTGGAACACTTTATTTAGCCTTTGAGTGGTTGGCAACACTTGTGGTTAGCAACACTTTTGGTTAGCAATGGTTTTTGTGTGCAGATCTCAGAGCCTAGGCTGCCTACAAAGACGTGTTTTTTTTGACTGCCTGCTTATGGGGCGGGCAGCTAGCGGATCGTTAGGAAGGATTAGATGAATGTGATAATTTATGTTTATGCCTGCAATCGCCGATACAACCTTTAATACTGACTGCAAGTGCAGTTGCACTTACCAAGTGTTTTGTGAGGCCTTCGTTCACCTTCACAACATTCTTGGCAATGTGCCTCATGACTGGAACCAAACTTTCCTCGGTATAGCCCAAGTAGTGTTGCAACGTGGGAGTCTAGTACAGGTTTGAGAAAGGGAAATTCATCAGGGTCCCGTTCAAAAAGGTAGATTTAAAAAAAAGAAAGAAAAAAGGTGCCGGTACAAGAGCAGGAGTGCATTGTGACCTACCCATTCTCCACAGCTGTACAGTTTCAATGTGAGGGCAAAGGCTGCACTCGCCACCTGAGAGGGTGGAAAGTGAACCATGTCGTAGTCCAGCATGGAGAGCTCCGTCAGGTACTTAGCCAGGGTGTGATGCGTAACAGTAACCTACAAAACACACAAACATATTCTTGACTAATGCTAATTAGTGACTGCCATGACACAAGTCTCTTACAACGTACGTCTCCAATCTTGGAAGCTCTTCGAAGAAACTGAAGGGGCTGTGGGCGCCCAACACTAAAGTCAAGGACCCGCAGGATCTTCATCTCCATCCATCTGATTTGAGTGGCAGTGTAAGCAGAGTCAGCCACAAACACAAAGTCTGTGATCTCAGGGGGATACATCTCCTCATACTTAGAGGCGATGAACATGGCAGTCACACCCACAAGTTGGAGTTGCTTTCTTGGCACGGGATTGTCCTGCCAGGAACACAACCACCAAAATCTTCATATGATGCAATTACAACAAACACACTGCATAAGCAAATGAAGATACTTCTTACCTGGAGGAAGCGGTCAATAATTGCAACAGTCATATACATGGTCTCCTGCAGCAGTTTGAAGTTGACATGGACCCGAACAAGCCAGTCAATGAGGATTGCACGCATATTCTCCGTTACCTCCTGGCCCTCAAGGTATCTTGGCCTGACTGCTTGGTCAGACTGGAGGAAGAGGTTGACATAAATGTAAAAATTTAAAACTTGACTTAAAAAATACTGTAGCAATATTAGCATTTTCTCACCAGTAAGAAAAAATGAAAAAGAAAAAAAAAGGGCACTGAATGTTTGAGGTCAAAGACAAGATCTTCAACTGCATTGTGAATCTACAAACAGCCTTCTAAACACAATCCAGCTGTTACCTCATATCTAACAAATGAATTCTTAAAGTCAAGGTAAGTTTAGGCCTATAGTTTTTGCTATTATGCTGTTAATTCATTTAGTCTATTACTAATATTGCTTTTTTTTACCTAGGCTATGACTTCAAATTGTTAATTTTAGTGTCAATGTAATGTCTGAGGTGAATCACTTTGGATAAAGTGTCTCCCATGAACTATAAACATAGCCTAATTAACCAGGCTACTCCTCCAGTCTTAAAACAGACCTCAAGTTGTTGTAGATATTTGTAAATTTCCTTGATATATTCACTGCAAAGCATGGGGTTATTATAGTCTTCTGCATCCACATCTTTGAGGTCTTCAATTAGAGCATCTGAAAAGGCCTGGCAAAGAGCTTGCGGTACAGTGCTCTCAATCTCCATGGGCTCCGGGCACGCTGGGGCAGACATAATCTGTAAACCAGAGCACCAGCAAATGACACAAATCTCGTCATGAGCGTGTTGGCAAAAGAAAGCATCCAGCAGTGACCCATCGCCCTCTAGTTTGTGCCAATTAATGACATACAATTCAACTCACCTTTACGTCAGGCTTTGAGACAGGTTCATTGCGAAGTTGTGTTGGTTCCTTGGCTGTCTTAATCGTAGGTGCTGGTTTAACCTCCTACCACAAATTATAGTGAACTGATGCATTTGACACATAGGCTACAACTTAATCAATAGATAACCATTTCAAACCAAATCGTACCTTCAAGGTTGGCCTTGACGCGGCGTTAGTGGCCAGAACGCCAAAAACCTGCCTTGACCTCAATGACCGTATTGGGCCTTCAACCGGTTTTTCCATTGCAATCTGATTTTGAGCGCGCTGATGTAAAAACAAAAAGGATCAAATGGGATTTTCATTGCAACAACGGTTTGAAAGACAATGTCAATTTCTTATCGTCTACCACTTCTCCCAAAGCACCTAAAAAGAGGTAGTTTAGGCTACTTACTTGAGGAATACGGAGAGCCATTAAAGAGATAGTATTTGTGTAATTCCACATGAAACACCCGAAAATGCTCGGCTTTCACACATGTGTAACAAATTTAAATGGTTTCTGTCTCAAACGTGATTCGTTTAGATTTGGAGCACACCTGCGCCTACATCCCAACATGTGATTACAATCATGTAATCTGTCATTTCCGATGCGAGTTTTGGGGGGCAAAAGTTAACAAGAAAACGGTTAAAATATCCCAAACTGTTCCAAATTTCATGGCAAACTGTTATCTCTTCCAATTTAGGCCTACTAAACTGAAAATTACACGTAGACTTGTTTCGTAGACGTTTAGGCCTAGGCAACTGGGCTGGCGTGCCTTTATAATAAGCAGGGGGGTGCATGAAAGACGGGTAGAAAAGATGGCATAAAATTAATTTAACCAATTTAACTTCGTCAAAGGCACACACCAGTGATAACAAATAAGATAGCCTTGAAATGAAGCAATGCAGGCTAGGTTATAGGCTAGATTGAGGAAACGTAATGTGACCTTGACAATCCATTTTGATAGGCTAATAGCGATTTCACTTTGTCATTATCCACTGCAGGACAAGGCATTTCAACTTAACACACAAGACAGGCCAATCCCTACAGTATATTCTATCCTCTTCCCATTTGAATGGATTAAGAACACAATGCCCGTCCTCCATTGGAGGAGAGCCCATTCCTGTCATGGCTGTGGGACTGGGCGTTACTGGCACAGATGCCCCCAGGCTGGCGAGGAGGCCACCAACTGAGAAAGCTAGGAGAACACTGGGAGTCAGTTTCATCAGGTGGTTGTAGAACAAGCCTGGTAAACCAAACCGAATAGGCTACAGAGCAGAACCCATTAGTTTGCATTGCAATTCGCAACTTTGACCACTAGATGGTGATATATACACACTATGAAAAACAGCTTCTGCGAGATAAGAGATGCGATCCCTTTAGACAGGTCATCTGCTGGAAACATTAGGCCTATTTTTTGGTCAAAGTTTTCTCCATGGATTCCTGGTCAGTCAGAACCCCTATTGGAACAGATTAAAACTTGGGGCATGTTGAATTTTGTCCAAATATGGTATTCCAAAATAGCACATATTTACACACTTTTTGCTATGCTATGGGGACATTTCCGGTAAAAACAGTGTCATTTTAGCAAATAAATGTCCTTTTCTATCAAATACATATTTAGAGGTTAACTGAGTTAACTAACCCTAAGTATTTTTCTAACAATTTTAAATCATTAAAAAAGTATAATTTTGTCAGATATTTGTCAAATATCAGAAATAAAATTTCCTTCAAACATAAACCTCTTACAGGTTAAAATAGCCAGTTCAAATAAATTGGGTACCTTAACTTAAACAGATTAAAACATATGGCATTTAGACATTTTCCCAAAAACTCAATATAAATTCAATAATATCCCCAAAATGGTGATTTTTTTGGGCCTGCACTTTTGGCTAAGCTAGAGTTTTTTTACCTATTAAAAACATTTTGACAAATGTTAATTGATATAAGAAACAAAATAGTTCCATAAAGGTGATGGAATTACAAAAAATACTATTTTATCACTCTGCTAGATATATTGTTACTATTATTATATTATATTATATTAATAATAGTAATACTTAGAGCTGCTGAGAGAAAATGAGGTAAATCCAGAGATGGAAATGATCTTAGTAACTACCAGTCTTTGCTATCATCTTTTTCATTCACTGTTACACTTGCAAAAAATACATTCTATCTCCACCTTTAAGTCTCTTCTCAATCCTCCACCACTGCCATCAGCTACTTCACTGTCAGCAGATGACTTTGCAACATTTTCACTGAAAGTTGCTTAAATAAGTGTTCAGTTTAATGAGCCCATTAGGAGAGATCAAAATTCAATTATATCCCCAAAACGGTGAATTTTTGGACCTAAACAATCACAGGAACAGAGAGCACTGGGCTACTCATTCCACCAACGAGGAGCCACTGAGGAAAAGAGTCTAGAATTTGATCTAGCATTTATGTCTGGTCGACACAACAGATGCTCATCAGATCAGAAATAGGGGTTCTGACCAGGAATCCATGGAGAAAACTTTGACCAAAAATAGGCCTAATGTTTCCAGCAGAGGACCTGTCTACTTGTCTGTCCATGATCAAAGTGTGAATACATACATGAATAGAAAAAAGACGTGATAGGCTATGTTGTTCTGCAGCAGTCGGAAGTTGCACTGCGCTCTTGTTCCCGGCCTGACTGTCTGTGTCTTTTCATAACGTATGGCGCTGTTATAACGTACTCCATTAGGCCTATTCGTCTTACCTCCATATCCATCTCCACCTGCTTAGGTGAGGTTTGGTGTAAAGAAGCCCAAGTGATGTCTTGATGAGTGATCACAAATCAGTCTAATTAAGGCAATCCAAGTTCAAATTTATTGTCATGTATTCATAAAAGTATTTATCAGTAAATTACATTTATTATGCTCAAGAGCCAGCTCAACTTTAAAGAATAAAGTGTGGGTGAGCATTAAGACAAAAGAAGACAAGAGAAGATCATACAAAAACTAAAGTGGCAAGTGCAAAAAAACACTAAGGTCTAATGCCAGTGGCCAGGAAGTCAAGGATCCAACTGCACTGGGAGGAACAAATGTTCAGGACTCAGTTTCATGATAAGCCTAGATGGACCTGTGGTGTTAAAAGCGGAGCTGTAGTCGATGAAGAACATCTCTCTTATCCAGATGAGAGAGAGCAGTGTTCAAAGCAAATGTTATTGCTTCATCTGTGGACCTGTTTGACCTTTAGGCAAACTGGCCAGTGGGTCTAATATAGAAGAAAACAGGGAGGATGTAGTAGTCTATCATCTTTAACTAACTGGGCACTTCAGCCATGCCTACTGGTCGGGGTTTGAACCGGCAACTCTCCGGTTACAAGTCCGAAACGTTAACCAGTAGGCCACGGTTGCCCTACCAGTAGGCCATAAAGATTGGGTTTACAACATAATATAAAAAAAATAAACAATTAAATGCTTTGTAGATCATCCTAGCTTATTTTGCCATAGTGAAGATGCGCTAATGCTCTTCCAGGATTATAATAAACTGGACAAAAAATCAATGGTAATAATACATTAGAGTTGTTTTCAACAATAAGTCAACAATCAAATGAATGTTCAGCCATATTGAATTTCTACTTAAATGATACCAATTTTCAACATGAAAATAACAACAATTTATCTTAAACTAACAATGTCCATAAAATCTCAAGTCGTTTAACATATCACACCATTTCAGACCTCCAACACACATTAATTTACTGTTTATATTGCTTTTAAAAGGAGATTAGTGTTTACGCTACACCTCTTAAAAGTGCAATGTTACTCAACTGTTCCTTAAAAAGTGACATGGATCAGCGATTAGCAGACTAGCGAGGGGTTGCGGCAGTTTATTGTCTTGGGGCACCTCGTCCTCGACCTCTTGCGCCACGTTCCTGTGGGTTTCCCGGAAGTGCCCCTGGTCCCCGAGGTGCAGGTTCCCGGGTGACTGGCCCTCGAGCGTTCGGATTGGCTGATGCCAGTGACACATCCTTCTGCATGTTAACGCCTCCTGCAGCACCTGGCTTCACTCTGGTCCCCCTCCCACCTTTCTCCTCTTTTTTTTCTAATGAACAAGGTTAGACACATAGATATACATAATAAAGGCTAGATGTCTTATGGCGGAGTCTCTAACGGCATCACCGGCGGCCATCTTGTCACAGGCAAGCTATCTGGTGGGCTCTGTCAAAGATAATTAAGGCGTAGCAAGATGGGTCGTCCTAGTTCAGAAACCACCTAGTTCATTCAGTCAGAGACGGGCTCTGGTTCAGTCCCCGCCTGCACAGAGGCGTGTCACTGACGTATGACTGACATTTGAACGCCTCGGTTCCACGTGGTTGATGCCTTGGGAGTACAAAACAAACTTGGTGTACACCTTCATTAATGTTGATTTTCTCCCGATTGGAGGGTCATCCTGAAATGGGGAGGAGGGTTTGGAGATCATGATACCGTGTCCGAAATGTGCATCCATTGCTCAGAAAAATAAGGCTTTGACAAATTCTGGAAAATTCTTGGATTCTGCCATAGACCTCAATGTTAAAAAGGGAGCCCGATCACTGCATAAATGGGGGATAGTGCCCCCCCCCCCCCCCCATGCGGGGCGTGTACTACTGCTACCCTATTTGCATACATTTCCAGGGACAGGAAATGGCCTCTCAGGAAGTATCTTCGTAATCAACCATCTTTAGCTCTGTGGTACCTGATGTAAGGTATATCTCTTCTTCTACTAAAGGCAGAACAATGCCCCCAGGCTATAACAATGACACCTTCAGGTCACTACCTGTTATTACAGTATGCACCATTAAAACACAATGTTATGAGTTAGCGAGCTGACTGTGGCAAGATGGCCGCGAGGTGCAGACGTTGACCTCCATTGGTCAGCAGCGCGGACGAGACATCTAGCCTTTATTATATATATATCTATGGTTAGACATACACAAAACAGGCATGTAAAGCTTTACCCTACAGTTATACACTTTAAAGATTGCAGCGCACTCCAATTGCCATGTTGCTTTGACTGAGTCATGATGTCAACGTGATATGTAGTGTAAAGTTTATTACACAAAAGCTCGGTCAAAACAAGATGACTTGACTGGGTTATGAGTGAGTTGGGTTTTTTGTTACAATGTAGATTGTCCATTTTTTAATGTATTTTGTCCTATACCATTCGGTCTTCATGTTGTGTAGCATATAACTAATTGAGAGATTCTCACCGGTGTTGTTCTCTGGGGGAGGGGGAGGTGCCAGAGATCGGTTTGGGAGCAGGTCTTCCAGGTCCTGCTGTTGCTGGTTGGTGCTTTCCTTGTTGTTACGCCTGTTCTTTTCCTCATCTCTGGCCTACGAACAGAGAGTTTCAAAATAGATTGGGGCAGGTTATTATGAAGACAAGCCCACAAAATGTAGTGCTCCTAGTAGTAACATGCTTAATCAAAAAAAGATAATTTTTTTACTAACTGAAATATCAACGAGTAAAACAGGACACGACTATAATAATGCCATCATCTAGTCCAGATGTTGACTGGACTACTGTTCATGGTCAAAAATTATAGTATACCGGTACTGCAAGTCAAGTTTGTACATGCCATCTGCATCTTCTTTTTCAGCTCCAAGGTGGCATTCTTGTAGGCTTCTCCTACAGAGTTCAGGTAATATATGGCAAGCCTGTAAGAAAAAATATCACTTATTCCACATATTTTAACATAAAAGATCATCACCGAGGAGTTATATATCTCCTCTCACGTCTGTGTCACATAGTACATGCAATTTCACTGCAAAGTGTCCACTTTATAAATGTAATACGAAAAGTTTTTGCATCTACTTTCATCTCTGCACATTGTACTGTAAACACTTCTGAAAAAGGATGTCAGGTTCAATCACTTGGTGTAACTATATTGCAGTAGGATCATGCATGAGACAGTTTTTGACATCTCATAGACATTACTGTCTATTCACTTACACCATGAGCAGAACACCTGGTATGATGAGCCCTGGGTTTGCCACATAACCAAACAGCGTCCCTATGAAGGCCGGCAGGTCCAGGTCAATTGTTTCCATGACAACATCAAACATCTTCGCTTTACCACTATAGTAGGAATGGAGGTGAACAGCAAAAGTGAAGTGTTAATGAGTTTTGGTTCATACCACACCATTGTTTTGGTTTTTGATTGATCATCTTTTTTCTGTCTCTCTATGTGCTGAACTATGAGCTGTAATAGTGATTCTCAGGTGGAATAGTGAAAGATAACTGAAGAATAAAAAAAACATGACTACGTCAGCACAAAGAATTCATGGTTGGGATATATATGTGCACACGTGTGTATGAGACAGTAACTGTAACGTATTGATTTGGGCATGTGGATATCGTGCGCTGTCGCCCGGGTACGCAAAATCGAGAACATTTCCTGGTGAACGGAGGTTTGTGACCATGCTGTGTACCATCCTTCTCCTTTGCGGTGACATCCATCTTAACCCTGGGTCGGGAAACAGTAGGCTTCAAGACAAACTTGATCTAACTCCGCTGGGACTTGGAGATGGCCAGCACGGCTACACTACACCTGGCGGCCTTGGGCCTGCTGCGGAAGCTGGGATTCAGCTCTCCAGTGGCGAGCGATTTGATTACATCAAAGAACAAGGTAACACTGAAATCGATGCTCTTAAACTGGATAATACGAAATGCAGACTGCTTCAACGTTGATATCCGCACAACTGTGCAACAACAGCATTGCGGCCACAAAACAACAGAAAACTAAGATGTTTCAGACTGTTAATCCAGTGGCGCCAGCAGAACATTTTGACAGGGGAGGCCATTGTAAATCTTGGGGTGGCACATCAAAATAGGGGGGGGGGGGGGGGTGCTGCATCCATGCCACCTGAAGCATGCTGGTAGAAATATCTATTCAAAAGCACTGTTGGAAAGCAAGTTCATTATTTTGAACTGTACTGTAAATCATGTTACTATACAGGAATGCTTCATATCCTGGTGTTCGGTAAGGTCTGCTGTTTATTTCGATATATGGTTTGCTATGTTTTGAACGAAGTGTTTGTGAGATATACCACCGAGAATAATGGGTGTGGAGATAGACAAAGCGCTCTGTGCACAATGGAAATATCATTATAATAAATGCCATGTATATCCAACGATAATTTTCTCGCAAACCATTGTATATACCATTGGAAAGCTCAGGTTCTGCTCTTTCACATGATATCTGTGTAATTTATGTGTGATAAGTACTGAGTGAGCAATTCAACAGAGAATAATGGGTGTGAATTTCGACACATTTTGCGTCCGTCGGCCACATAGCCAGGGGTGGCCAGAGTTTATGTTGTGGTGGCCGCGGCCATCCCTGGCCACCCCTTGGTGGCGCCCCTGTGTTAATCATGCTAAAGTTCTATGGGATCCGAAGCTAAAACCCAAAGGGATCTTTGGTGGACATCTAAATGTAAAGAGTTTAGTATCCAAAACGGAACAACTTTAAAGTGCCCATATTATGAAAAAAATCACTTTTTCCGGGATTTGATGTGTTATTGTGTGTCTCTGGTGCGCTAAAAAAAAAAAAAAAACACCCATGCTGTTTTGAGTGAGATAAGGGTTTCTGGATGTATCCTGCCTTCAGCCTCCAGGGTGAGCTGGTCAAAATCGGCAAGGCTTTTGACGTCACAAGCCGAAACATTTCAATATTCCCACCCACCACCTCCTTTTAGGGCAATTACGTTACGTGAATATAATGGAAACCTATGGAGCTTCATCTAAGTGGGCAGGGAAAAGGATTTATAGGCTACTTACTAAATCGTTGAACAAACAAAGACACAAAATAAGGTTGGTGTAAGAGTTATCTGTTTGTTCATGGGATTCATTCTAATTCCATCACTTACATATTTCCTACAGATAGCTAAGCTTATGTTGTAGCTACTGAAGTTCCACTGTTAGATAGCTAGCTAGCAAGCTAACAGTTTTACATAGAGATCATAGATATATATATATATAGTGTATATATCTATGCATAGAGATTATGGTACGCTAAGTGTTAGCTATGGGCTATACTATGTAAAACGAAGGTGTAGTAGATAGTTAGGGGATTTTGAATTGGCGTGTTTCAGACGTTGCATAGGCTAATCAACACCCCACCTCTCCACACCAAGCCTACGAGTTCAACTTTTTTTTAAGCCTACATATCTCAGAAAATAATCTAGATACAAGCTTAAACCTTTGCACAGTAGTTGTTGGGTAATATTTAGCATTATTGACATAAAGTATGAAGCAAAGCCAAGATGGTCAGGCTAGGCTGGAGGCATTTGTTGATTTGGCACGAATGACCCTGGAAACAGTTAATGGAGTGGGGCGTGGGTAAGTGAGCAGCAGCTCATTAATATGTAATGAGCAGCAGAAACAGCACACTTTGACAGGGACTGAAAAAGAGTGTAAAACAAGCTATTTCCAGCAAACAACTTCAGAAACGTGTTTTCTGGAACTCATAGACCTATTTTAACTTGTTGAAAAATAGTCATAATATGGGCACTTTAACATTTGCTGACAGACTCTAATGTTGATTATCTGTGTTTGTCCGAAACGTGGTTAAATCCATCCACTCCATCAGGGGTTTATAATATCCCAGGATACCGCGTCTTCAGACGAGACCATGGGCATGGCAAAGGTTGTGGCGTCATGATCTATGTAAAAGAACCAATTCAGTGTAAACCGCTTGACCTGCCTATGATATTGAATGTGTTGGTGTCACCATTAATCTTTCTCCTGAAATGTCTTTCAATGTTATTGTTCTATATCGACCACCATCTGAAAATGATATGTTCTTAGATAAACTGTCTGCTATACTTAAAACATGTAAAGGTAAAGAAGTGCTACTAATGGGCAATTTCAATCTGAATTGGATAGATAAAACAAGAAGGAAACAGCTTAAGGATATTGCTAATAAATTTCACTTAACTCAGCTAATTGAAAATCCAACAAGGATAACAAGGTCTTCAAAGACTCTATTGGACTTAATTTTTACAAATAACAGAACGCATATCAAAAACATATAACTTAATCACTGGATTATCAGACCACAATCTCACCCTGGTCACAAGGCAGCTGTCAAAGAAGCGACTTAGAAATAAGAATACACCTGAAGAGAAAAATCATAACTCACTTATCCCAAAGAAAAAAATGCAGCACTTCGAAAATAAATTTAGACAAACAAATTGGGTTAATGTTGTGAAGGTTAAGAATAGTGAACAGGCCTGCAAAAACATATTGGATACTATTAAATATCTTGTATCTAAATACACAAAAAACATTCGAAAACAAACGTTGCCCTGGTTTAAAACCATGTTAAGGCAACTTATTAAGGAAAGGGATGTAGCCCTGAAAAAATCCCTAAAGTCAGGACTCAATACTGACCGCTTAATATATAAAAGCCTCAGAAACAAGACATTGCAATTTAGAAAGGCCAAAGCAAACTATTTCCTTGAAATTATAACACAAGCAAAAGGCAACTCAAAAATTATTATGGAGAACCATTGAACAACTCTCAGGAAAAGAACGACAAAAGAGTGCACCCCTACAGCTTAAAATAAATGGTACTTCAAAGAATGATAGTTTAATAATTGCCAATAGTTTTAATGATTATTTTATTGATTCTGTATTAGAATTGTGCAGCAATGCATTAGATCCTCAACTACTAAAGGTTGTAGACAATAAATCTACTTTCCTGAATTTGAATCATATAGATGTCAAAATAAATCAAATTTTGTCAACAGTATCCAAGCATTTTCCCTGATGCTCTCAAAACAGCAATAGTAACTCCTATCTTTAAAGCAGGGGATAGACAGGATGTCAGCAATTATAGGCCAATTAGTATACTGCCAGCCATCTCTAAGGTGGTTGAAAAAACAGTGTCAAAGTAGTTAATAGCGCACTTTAACACAAAAAATCTAATGCATCCCATGTAGTTTGGCTTTAGAGCTAACCACTCTACTGACACTGCATGCTGCTATTTTACTGAACACATTAAGGCTAGTCTTGACAAGGGAGGAGTAGTGGGTGCTGTGTTCTTAGACCTACGAAAGGCTTTTGACACTGTGAACCACCCAGTACTCCTAAGTTAACTAGCTTTCAGTTGTCCCCGAGTGTACTAGACTGGATCGAGTCATATTTGTTAAGTCGTGCCCAATGTGTTAGGATAAAGGATAAAACATCATCCTTAAGAGCATGTTCCATGGGGGTACCGCAAGGTTCCATCTTGGGGCCGCTTTTGTTCAGCACATACATCAACGATCTCCCATCGGTATGTGACTGTGTGGAGATTTTGATGTATGCTGATGACACAGTCCTGTTTACACATGGCAAAGAGCCAGGACAGGTTGCCCTCAAATTGACGCAAACACTTACTAAAGTTACAAAGTGGCTGAACAATTCTTGTCTCACATTAAATACTGATAAAACTGTCACCATGTTCTTTCGAAATAGATTTAAACAAAGTACTATATATATATATATATATATATATATATATATATATATATATATATATATATATATATAAGTAACATATACGTAGATGGGAAAAAGTTAAAAAAAATTTGAGGAGTTTAAATACCTGGGAATGACTTTAGACTCTACACTTACTTTTAAAAAACACATTAAAAAGCTGGGGAATACAGTGAAGTATAGCTCATTTCAGACACATTCGTAACTGTTGATGCTACTAAGACCTATGTAAATGCTATGATTATGTCTCACTTACATTACTGTATGTCAAGCTGGTCCCAGGCTAACAGGACTGCCTTGAAATCCATTTGGTCACTTTACAAACAAGCTCTGAAAATACTAGACAAAAGATCAATTCAGTACCACCACTGTGCCATACTGGGCAAGTAGCCTCGAAAACCTCATACATGCGCCTAATACATAAAATAATTCACAATGCTGCTCCACCACCTCTAAAAAAATTGTCCAACCCTGCTCTGAACGAATAGGCAGAGCCACCAGATCCATTACTAGGGGAGATTGTAGCCTCCCAAATCGGAGCACTGCATTTGCGCAATCAGCTTTCTCTTTTAGAGCTGCATGGAACACTCGCCCCAGTAATCTAAAATGTGTTACAGATTTCCATACTCTCATGTGAAGTGAAAAAATGGATTTTAAGTAATCAGTCTTGTCAGCCCTAATCATTATTCTGTATATTTTTAATTGAGTGTGTGTGTGTGTGTGTGTGTGTGTGTGTCTGTGTGTGTGTGAGTGTGTGTGTGTGTGTGAGTGTGTGTGTGTGCTTGTTGTTCCTATTTCATTGTATCCTATTTTATTCTTCATACCTGCCCAGGGACTGCAGATGGAAATTAGCTATAATCTGGTACAAGCCATCTTTTTACTCTATGTAATTAATTAACCTTGTACATGGTCCCTGTCTTAAATAAACCAATAAACTAAAACTAAACTAAACTGATGCTTTTATCCAAAGCGACTTATGTCAATTATTACAAGGGCCAGTCAGAGCAACTTGGGGTTAAGTGCCTTGCTTCAGGGCACAATGGTGGCAGTAGGAACTTGAACCCAACCTGTCTGGCTACTGTATGCTAGCTCAGTTCCTCAGCCACTACGCTACCACACCCCTCCTCCCTCCATACTCCAACACATTATCCTGTACCTGAAAGGACCACAATCAAAGGAGGGCGGCAGAGACATGATGGTGTAGACTACAGGCAGCAGGCTGAGGAAGAGAATGAGGAGGAGGAGGCCCATGTAGAAGTTGTTGGACTTGGAGGCCTTGAAGACTCTCTCATGGGGCACGTTACAGCACATCACAGCCCAGCACTGGTAGTACATGGAGCTCAGCAGACGTAAGACGTTGATGCCCACCAAACCAGGGGCGTAAAATGCACCCATCCTGACAGAATTGAAGAGGAGATTATTGATCATAAAAAAACAAGGGTATGGAAACTCATTTGTAGGGAGAGATAGCTAGGCATTCAGCAAGTTCAGCTTCAGGGTTTTAAAACTTACCAGATCATTCCTTGATTGAAGACCAGCCCCAGGACATTGCCACTGATATCAAACTCTCCATATGATGGCTAGACAGTATGAAGGTACAGTAGTTAAGTTAAGTGCACCCATGTCACTCATGATTTTGAAATGTGTTCCAAGGTTTCCAAAGAAGTACTTTACATAGAAATGTATTTGCTCATTAAAACAGTAAAAGGATTGATGATGGGTGTTGGATTTGATTAAGGCTTGCTCCCAACCTAACAAAGAATGTCATTGACTAAACTAATTTATTATTCTCTTAAAGATTCTTCTGGTACATTACAAAGCACGTGTTATCTATAACCCTTAAAAATAGCGTCATAGAAACATGCAGAGTACTTGAGAGATTTTAACTGTGATCCTCCATGGCCAAGGAAAATAATAACTCTTTACAGAATCTGCTATGAAGAAGACTCACAAATCCTGCCTCCAGGTCCCAGCACCAGCAGTAGTTGAGAAACCTCACAATGAAGGCCCGTAGGAAGTCACCTATGAGAATAGTCAGGTAGGTCACCTGGATGTCTGAAACAGTCAGCTTCACAAACTCCTGTGAATGACAGAAGTACTTTAGATTAACAGGTAACAGGTAAAGAGCTACTTTAGATTGAAATAAGCTTCATATTATTAGCCTTTAATTAGAAATCATTAAAATAATCATATTGGGGTGTTTACTACTGTCCATGCTACTTTTTTATTATCCTTGTGGGGGCAGAGAGTATTGTAACTCAGTCCCTCCGTGTGTGTGTTTGTGTCTACTCACACAGAGTACCTAAGTACTGATTAAATTTTCATACCAGGTAGAGGGTCACTATATCTCGATCCTCTAACACAGTGTTTCCCAAAGTGTGCCGTGGCCCACTGGTAGACCGTCAAGGTGTTGCAGATGGGCTGTGAGAGGTAGCCTACATTATTTTATTTTTTTTGCATTTTGTAATTAAGGTTGAAATATTGAAAAAAATAATGGCTCCAATTCAAAAGTACCTAGTAATAAAAGTAAATTAAATATATGCTTATTCTTCAAACTGACGTTCATTTGATGTTGATCTGAAACATATTTGATGGGGTTGTCAGATTATGGGTACACTGAAGTGTCTTATAATGGAGTGGTAGTTGTAATAGGCTTAGTTTATGCATGCGTAATTATTCAAATTCCATTAAATAAATGATAAGGAAATACTTTATATTAGTCTCATCTCAGAGTTGTGAATAAATGTTTGGGTGGGCCGCAGAAGATTTTTAGAAATTAAATCTTATAGTCAGATGAGTAGTCTTAAGTTTGGGAACCTCTGCTGAACTGGATCTTAACCAAATATAAGGGTAAGGGTGTGCCTTTAACTGATTGTTAAAGTTTCCTAGTGGCAGTGAGGTGAACCTTTCAAACCATTCACTGCTAATTGTAACCATATTCTTCTCTGTGTTGTATTTGCCTTTTTTATTCTCATTGGGACTGTGCAAGTGCACATCCAGTGTGTGACACTGTTGCAGACAAACAAGATAGAACCTCCTTTTGTCCTTACTGTTAAGTGGACATGTAAGCCCATTTTTAAACCATATCACCTTTCAGTGTTTTCAAGGTAATGGACTTGGTGTGTGGTATGAGAATATAACTGATGTTATTCAGTGATGGGCAGTAGCATCGACTACATCAGTAGCTTGGCAGTAACGTCGCTATTTACAAAAGGGGGTCACGAGGGTCAGAGGTCGGAAACTGGGGGTAGATTTTGCTAACAGAGTTGCCCAGTTAGGGGCTCGTCATCACTTTTGTCGTCACGTTGTAGTTTGTTTGTAGTCCATGTGGCCTTTCATGTCCAACAGTTTTAATGTGAACTTGGGAATTTGCCGTTTTTGTCACTTGAAAGCTGCATATCTTTCTTTCACAAGCGTCTTACACTATATTTTAAGCAAATACAGTTGTTTATTTAGGATTAGTGAGTGTATGTTTTAACCTTTGTTGTGGCATCCGTATTTGTCACACATTACGACGACAAAGCACATGAACACTTGCTGTGGGAAAAACAAAGTAGCCACGGGGGCGGTCCTTGTCATTCCGAAGTGCCATGAATGCACCATAATGTTCACGGAGACAACACACCATAGACAGCGGCACACACACACACACACACACACACATACACTGGAGGGAACAGACAGAATGGCAGAGACCCCAAGATCCGTTGCAGAGCATGATGTTACCTAGCGTTCATGGGCTTCGTAAAAACCTTTCTCTGAGTGAAAACATCATCATTCCGCGTCATTCACGTCACTTAATTAATGTGTGAGTCAGAGGTCGGAAACTGGGGCTAGATTTTGCTAACAGAGTTGCCCAGTTAGGGGCTCGTCATCACTTTTGTCGTCACGTTGTAGTTCGTTTGTAGTCTATGTGGCCTTTCATGTCCAACAGTTTTAATGTGAACTTGGGAATTTGCCCTTTTTATCACTTATAAAGCTGCATATCTTTCTTTCACGAGCATCTTACACTATATTTTAAGCAAATACAGTTGTTTGTTTAGGATTAGTGAGTGTATGTTTTAGCCTTTGTTGTGGCATCCGTGTTTGTCACACATTCGATGGCAAAGCACTTGAACACTTGCTGTCGGAAAAACAAAGTAGCCATGGGGGCGGTCCTTGTCATTCCGAGGTGCTCTGAATGCACCATTAGGCCATGGCCATACCTTCAGACGTAGGGTACGTCACTTTAGTCGAGACCAACGAAAATAAATATATTTTCAGATGCCTTCTGTGTAATCCAAAGAAAAAAGTTCCTGTCGACGTCAATGACATCCAAACATACGAACACGCGTTCGGTGATTGAATTTCATTAAACTAGGCCTACTTTTCCATTTTGCATCAATGAATAAAATTAAGCTTAAATCAGCTAACAAAACGAATTAAGTACGAAAGAGGTGGGAGAACGGAATAATTGATAAAGTTCAAACAGTTAGATAACTCATGCCAATCATATTTTAGCCTTTATCTGACTGACAGTTGTTTTGATCACTAAAATTGCATTGACTTGGCATGCAGTTTGATTAACTGAAAATAGCTACTATCAAGCTACTTTTGACAGTTTGTAACTTAGCTTGCTATATTTGTATGGGTGGTAGCTTCTGTGTAGTGAAGCTGAATTTATTGCAGAGTAGGCTTAGCTCACCACACATATCAAGTAGCTTGCCCATCACTATTCTAATGGACAGAAACAGTAACATAATAGATAGCATGTCAGAGGCCAACTAAATGGTTAGAATTACAAGTCCAACGCTAGTCTCCCAACACGGTCCGCGGATGGCATCAGCAGGGTTGATGGGCGGAGCGGTGGCCTCAGAGTCGTTGTTGTACATGGAGAAGTTGGCTAGGTACTCCTTCAGGAACCAAACTGAGTTATTCTTAATGTTTACTTCCTCCTCAAGCTGCAAGACAAAAGACATTTAACTAGAATAGAATAGAATAGAATAGTCGTCATTACCACATCTACTAAAGTCACTGGGAATTGTTGTAGTGAGACAGCATACTCAATGAAACACAGTGAAAAAAATTACTGTATAATGTTACATTATGCAACATCATAGCATGGTGTCAACTACAATACAGCTAGACCAGTCTTATATTCTTGCTCATTAAAAATTTATGAGTCTCAATATCAGGCTAAACTGTCATGGCTGTCCCATCACTCATGGTAATGGGGCATTCTCTGTGCTCTTGTTCTCAGAAATGCATGTGACCAAGGGACACATTCAGCACTTCTGTTTCACAGACACACATGGATGTACACATGCACGTGACCGTGGCTTACCTTGTTGTTGACCTCGTCAAACAGAGCAAAGAGGAAGGTGTAGAGGTTGCCTAGGAAGAGGGCAAATATGCGACCGAGTTGCCATTTGAGGGCAATACGGGGATGGTATTCCTCTAGCTCAGCAATGGTTTCAAACAATGGAGGGCACACCAGGCCCAGTAAAGACATGATGATCTCAACCTGTTACGACAGGAGAACAGAGGAGAGTCATAAGGATGAGCTATTCCATTCACATTCATTCAACATCATTTGACCAATTTCATATTCTATACTTTAAGAGTGCCACCAGTAGATGAAACCTATTTTTATATATATTTAGGTAGCTGTTGCAGTGGTCAATGTAGTGGTCCAAATAAAGGAGAATCCTTGCTTATTTTAGATCACGTGTTCTCATGTTTAGATCATAATTGTTTTATCCACAGTACCTCATTTTTCTCGTACCACCCAATGTCATCCCTATTGGCAAACTCCTGTGACCGCGAGACCGCAAAGAAGATGAGGTAGCCGCTGCCTCCCAAGATGCAGGTGATCATGAAGTTCGCCAGCACCCGCAGGAACCTCCGCAGGTGGATGTTCTCATCTTTCTGGTTCTCTTGCTCGTCCACGATGGACTCCTGCAAGAGTTCACAAATGACAGCGACATCATAGCCTATCCTTATATGAAAACCAGAACAAAAATCATAGTCCTGCAATTTTAAAATAGCGTCACATGAGGTTGTTCCTGTGTGATACTTTGTAAAAGGAAGGATTATAACAAATATTATTATTGTGAATAAAATGATGAAGTAAACAAGGTCATTTGCCAATTCAGCTATGTCGTTTTATCCATCATCACTGATACTGACAGATGTCTTTAGTATATGTTTCTGAATAATAATTTACTTGTATTAATTTATTCAAAGTGACTTACATACAGTATGTCAATTATATTACACGGGCCATTGTCCCCAGAGCAACTCAGGGTTACTGTAAGTCCCTGCTCAAGGACACAACAGTGGAAGCCGGGAATTTAACCCACATATTTTCAGGCTACTGTATCCTATCCCAGCTCCTTACCCACTACACTACCACTGTCCCTATTAATACAGTGTGAGTGTGTGTGTTGTTGCCTTGAAGCTTGTGGTGACTGAGGCGTATTTGTTATCCGCTGTCTCAGGATTCCCGATAAGGTAATCCCAGCTGGTGAACATCTTCCAGGAAAAAGTGAACTCACTATCCGCATCATCCCCGCCGCCGACATCCTGATTTTTAGCCATTCTGACATGGAACAACATGACAACATACATGTTTTTCTTTTCAATTCATATCCACTTTAACTATACATTACAGGAAAATGCAATATCTTCAACAGTCTGTACTGGTGCTATAGGTGGACTCACGTTCTAATGACAACCATGAGGCTGTAGCCGAAGATTCCAATCCCTACCAATAGATAAGAGAGTGGCAGTCGGAATTTCAGAGGCCCAACGGTCCTCTGGTCATTGTAGTACCCATAGAAAAGCACTGAGTATTTGCAGTAACCCTGCAATACATTTATATAGAGATGTAAAATGATGTGTAGTTTAACCAACACTTTGACTTTTTGAATAATATATATAACAGATATATCACAAAAACGTACAGGGGAATGTTGACATTTGTCTGGGCTTTATGATAGATTAGTGAAGTTACTAATACATATAAATTGCATTATGAATTACAAGAATGGTTAGATGGAGTATTCTGTATTAGCTAACTCACATTGAAGTCCATAAGAACAGAGTAATCCATAGCCGTAGGCTGTTCAGCTCTAGGTACTGTTTTCCGAGGTATGGATCCATATGGTAGCCCCATTAGAACCTGTCATCACATTACCTATTAGAAATGTTAATGAATACATTCAAACTACACTACACAACAACAATGTGACCTCCGAGTGACTGCTGACCTCGGGGATGACCACAAGCCCAAACATTAAGCTGAAGAGCACCAGGTTCAGACCGTACATCCACCGCAAGAATATGAAGTAGGAGGCCACCGATGACCCAAAGTGACCTGGAGACCCAGTCACAAATACATAGGATTAAAGTGCATCCAAACCAATTTCAACAAATTTAGCTCAGTAAATTAGCTAAATGTTTTATGCAGAGGTAAATATTTTATGCAACACATTGAACAAAGATGTACAATTGTTAAGGGCGCTAACATTGTTGATGTACCACAGTTCTCCACATGATTGCAGTATGTTTTGTGACTGTACTTTCAGTCATATTTTCTCCCTCAAATAAGTTCTATCAGTTATCTTCTTCTTTTCAAATAAGTGAATCAGTTCTTTTACATGAGAGGGATATTGACTGAGTCTAATTCCATGACACGCTCTCTGTGCCATTTTAGTCACAATAACATGACAAATAGTGCACAATAAGTTTAGGGAAACAATTACTTTCCACTTCTTTGATCTTCCTTTCCCATGGTATGCAGGATGTTCTGAAATTTTCAAAATCTCTCTGAAACTTGATCCATTTCTGTAAACCAATAAGGCATAAGGAAATTACCAACTAAATATGTCAGTTCTCACAATACAAAAAATCATTGTTGTTACACGGTAACATGTTGTTACCTTCTTCATCATCACTTTGTAGGCAAACCATGCTCTTCCTTTGCCCTTCCCCCCCAGAGCACCTTCAAATTTGTCCACAAACTCCTGGGACTCTCTGGAAACACACAATTAAAATCACAATATTTAGTGCAGTTAATGATGACATCTACTCTATGCCAAGGTTTGCATGTAAAGCTATTTGCCATTATGCATTTGACTTTCTGGCTTTTTTATTTCATTCTTTCTTGCATACCCAGCGCCTGTCTTATTTCCTCTACTTTTGTCAGCATATCTTCTAAGAATAGAATTTGACTTTCTGAGAATTCTTTCTCATTTCTAGATATTGTCTATCTTCTTCTCGTTTTTTTTATTATTCTTTCTGTCTATCTGCCTTCACATCTTCTATTTCCCTTACTTCCTCTACTTTGCGCCAGTTTACCTGATGTTCTGAAATAAGAATGTGACTCTTCTTTGAAGTTTCTACTTCATCAAGGGTTTCCGCTGATACTGCTTTCTCACAAGTGGTTTGCATCATTCTATTCAGAGCATATCTGATATTGACTGAAAACTGTTTAAATTCACCTGCAACCAGAACCAACCAACCACTTTATGTTTGAAATAATGTTAATCATCTTTAACAAACTAGTTGCACGCAAATAGACTATTTGAACGCAGTCTTCAGACAATTTGAATAATAACCTAATGACACCACCACCTAAAACTGTATGTCTTCACAACACCACTGATTTTGTCATGGATTCCTCTTTTTATCACCATGGTGCATTACTTGAGAACTGTCAGGCGGCGTCTCATACGCCATGGCTTGGTTCTGATGTTGGCAATGAGCTTCTTCTTCTCCTCCACCTCCTCCGTGAGTCGGGCCAACTCTCCTTCAGACATGGACTCCTCCTCTTCAGAATCGGTCTTGGAGTCCGAGCTTTCATGGGAAAAGGGAGGGACAAGGTCAATACATTTACATTTCTCTTTTCACCACACATTTAATGAATACTTCAGTTTCTAGTCTAGCCCCTGTTAACAATTCACCCCAGTTAGATGGTGTTGTACCTGCTTCCTTTGCCTTTCTTCTTCTTTTTATCATCGTCTTTCCCTTTTCCTTTTCCTTTGCCCTTCTGCTCCTCTTTATCATCGTCTTTTCCTTTCCCTTTGCCCTTCTGCTCCTCCTTCCCTTTTTTCCCTCCCCCCTTCTTGTTCCTCCCTCTGCCCCCTGCCTTGGACTCCCCTTCACTTTCGTCCTCAGTGTCCTTGGCTTTCTTTCCCGCCTTCCTCCTGTTGGCCGCTCGTTTGTTCCGAGGAGCTTCGTCCTCTTTGTCTTCATCATCCTCTGCATCTTCGCTCTCCATCGCTCTTTTGCCCCTTCTGCCCGCAGCTTGCCTTCCTCTGGCTTTGGGTTTGGTGTCCTCTGCATGCATAAAAATGGACATTCACCAACTAAACCTATAATCTCAACAAAGTCAACAAAACTATTGCAAAATCATCAAGAAGCAACCTCTTATACTGTATCAGAGGAGAGTCAAAGAAATATCCTCAGTAAACTCATTCCAGAAACACACTCTGTAGGTGATCATTCACCAACTAAACTTAAACCTTACTGCTTAAACTTGTGCCACAGGTAATCATGAGGCAACCACCCATATCAGATGACAGTCACTGAGACATACTCACTTTAGAAACAGGTTCTCACACACACATACATAGCAGGTCATAAACACAATGCTCATCGTGTTCACCAATCCATCTGTTCACAAACACAAGCACAATAACAAAGCACAAAGATCATCTCCAATTATCTGAACTCACCCTCACTCCCTGTTTCCACTTCGCCGTCAATATCTATTCCCACTGCAGTCAGGTTAGCGGAACACAGAACATACCAGTGCATGGTCAGCTTGAAACAAGTCATAACTAAATTAGTCTCTCTCTAAAATTTAATGCAACATTGTGTACACTAACAAGTCATTTAGAATGGTCGATTACAATAATTACAATTTATATATAAAAAAATGAAATAATAACAACAATCGGTAACAAATAATCTACTATTATCTGTTATTTCTGACACTTCCATGACAATAACACATTTTCATACTCAAATCATAGTCATATAGTCAAATCAGACAAAAAGTTAAAATGTAAAATATCTCAATTAAATGTTTGATTTTCACCTCAACAGTAACTAATTTCAGCTCAGGTTGCACATCATATGATGCTTCACTCACCATCCTCCAATTTCCTTGCTGTTTCTCTTCGCGGCATTCTGTGTCGTTTCTCTGATGATCTGTTCTGGAATTTCGGTGAGGCACCTCAGGGCTCAGTTCTGCCATCATGTTACCGACTCCCAGTCGCCATGACGACGCTTAATGACCTCACACACAAAAGAGCGTGCAAAACTTACAGAGAGCGAACATGTCACCTGCTTGCTGGCACAAAATCCCAAATCACTTGGAAAAAAAACGTATTTTCTGAAGAGCAAGACATTTAGAACTTGAAGGCATCTGAAATATACCACCAATAAGTGAAAGGTATTTTCCTTTAGCTTAAAAGGGCCTGATATCAGGGAGATGACCTGGCATGATAGACAAGACTTAGTGGCAACACCATGGTGAGTGACTCCACACCGAGACCTCGAAAACGGTTATACGGTCCACCCGATCTTTTAAACCTGCAGACCCACTCTCACTCGTCTGGTCACACTATCCCAAGAACCCCAGCTGTCACAAGAAGAACCTACTTAAAGATTTAATGGAGGCTTGGGTTTCCAAATAGAGACTGTTAACCACAATCAAGCACACAGTGCTCAAAGGTGTTAAGTTTCAGCACATGTTAGGCTAGTCTCATGACATGGGGCAAATGGCTTTGTAAACTTGTAAAAATATGTAAACTTACAGATCAATGTGGACCATGTGGAAGCCAATTCAGCACATTTTACAAACACAAGAAGACTTAAAGGTATCAGCGATGGCGGGGTAACAATGTAAATGTACAGACTAACGCTGAACAAAAAAATGAATAATTCCACACTCCTCGTCATATCACTACACTGCCCATGCCAGTTGCCCTAGTTAAGGACAGAATGCCTAAAAAAAAGCTATTAGCCAATCAGAGCAGAGGTACGGGCATAGGGTACGGGGGCTGAGTGGGGGACGTGCGCGAGGAGGGAGACAGAGACGAAGAGAAGACTGAGTGAGCGTTAACGCAGCCGTGTGAATCACGTAATATTACATGATAGTAGTCACTTTTACCACTTTTTCGTAATAGTTGCGCCCTAAGTGCCGGTTAGTGCGATCTGATCTTGCCTTAAGGAAGGAGGAAGATTCGAGACCACTTTCCAAAGAGGACGGGTCGACTAAGTGAAAGCTGATAACGTGAGTGAATCAACCGTTAGGCTACTGTAGGGACTTTGGGTGTTTGGCTGGAGTGAGATTTTGTGAAGTCATAGTGTGTTGCGTTAATTTTTTCCCTAAACCTAATTTTAAAAATGTCTGTCCCCTCACTCTTTTGCTATGTATAGCCTAATCCCTGATTTATCTAAAAAAAGTTTCTTCAAAATGTATAATTAATTTATTGATTGCACTTGAAACAAGACCAGTGTTTTTACCCCGTGCCATGGAAGGATTATGAGCCACTGGGCCCCTGGGCACAGACATGAAAAAGGTATGGTAGTAGCTCAGCAATTCTAGGGGGGTTCGGGGGGCATGCCCCCCCCCCCCCCCCCCCCGTAGAAAAAAATGAAAAATAACCCCTTAAATAATGATTCTGGCGAGTTTTGTGGAAAGAAATGGACATATAAATATGGACATATCAGAGAGTAGGCAAGGTAATATAAAAAAAAAATATATAGAAAAAACTATATATATATATATATATATATATATTAAGAAAAGGTATAAGTGTGGCCACATTCCGGCTGTGGCATGGAGGGAGGGGTTATGCATATGTGCTAGTATAGCACGCAAACAGTGAGGCAGACAGTGGTAAAAAGTGGCTAGTGGACAGACAGTACCAAACATGGAGAAGGTGGAGAGGCAGACAGACGCGGAGAAGTCTATCTCTCCTCTTCCCTTAAGTGAAGCATTGAACAGTTCAATGGCCCTGGGGACAAATGACTTCCTCAGTCTGTCTGTTGTGCAAGGCAGTGAGCGAAGTCTCCAGCTGATCAGGCTCTTCTGCTTTACAATAGTGCTGTGGAGTGGATGACACTCATTGTCCAAAATGTTGATCAGTTTGTTCAGGGTCCTTTTGTCAGATATTGAAGTGATGCACTCCAGTTCAGCTCCCACTACAGGGATGGAAATAAAATATTTTTTTCCACCTACCATTGTGGCTGGTGGATTCCAAAGTCTACCAGCCACTCAACTTTTTTACCAGCCACTAGAGATACAGTATGAACATTTGAGGAAAAATCATGACCAAAATGATCACGGTTATTGGTATTATTGCGATATGATTAAAATGTGCTGACTTTTTTTCTAAACCTACCATCAGTGTACCATCAATGAACTCATAATTGGCTTGCCCTTCAAGCCCAGTAGCAACAAAACTAAAGGTCAACAGAACAGCTAGTGTCATAAAAGTGGTGTGGCTCCTAAAAGACACAATCCACTGGTGTGAGTCTATAGGCCCTTTCACACTGGCGAAATCGCCGCGATTTTATGTACCAGAATCGCGGAACGACTGTCCCTTTCACATAGACCGAGGCGGAACGGCGGGACAAAGTGTCTCGCCAAATTTACTACCAAGCCCCCTAGACATTTTGCCGAGTTTTTTCGTTCCGGCACCAGTGTGAATGGGTCAAGGTGAAAGGGGAATCTGGGCGGGCATTTCGATGCTATGTCCAGCCCACCACAGGAGATTGCAAATAAATCTAACTGATCAAAAGCAGCAATAGCAGAGACAGCACATTATGTCAATCTATAAATTCACAAAGTCTCCAGTCATTCAATGCCTGCTAGAGTTGACTGTAGCTTGGAATGCAATCAGTTGCCATAATAGGCTATCCTAAAATCCAGTGAAAAAACAAAGCATGAACTCATGAGTCTGTCTGTAGACCTATTGAACAATTTAAACACATTAGGAACCGCAAAGTTGGAGACATGCATAAAGACATTGCTCCCAATTTAAAACCGGATTACTCTGGAATGGCTAACCGTAGGGGCATGCTTTACACCTTTGTGTTCGGTAAGGTCTGCAGTTTATTCTGATATATGGTTTGTCATGTGTTGAGGTAAAGTTCGCGAAGTATTCCACCAAGATGAATGGGTAGGGATATGGCGCAAAAAATGATTAAATTAAAGTTACCTTTCTCGCGAACCGTTTACCACAACAACTAACCACTAACATTGTTTAAAAGCTGAGAAAAAGCTCTTTCGTGTGATACATGTGATTTCTGTGATAATAGGCTACTTCGCAAGTAGTTCAGCAAATTTGGGTGGGACAGAATACCTATACAGCAGCTCTGGCCATATCCGCTCTGGCTCACATGATGTACTGCTTTAAATGCATTATCGCTTCACTACCCAACACGCGAACAAGAAAGAAAAGAAAAAAGAAACCAATGTACTTATGTCGCGATTTCCGATAGGCCCAGGCCTAGGGAAAAGACAGCTATGGTAACCTAACAATTAAGATTTGCTTTGCCTACACTGCTGTTTGGTTGTCCCAAGCTTTGAGACGATCCATAGGCCATACTCGCATTAACTGAATCTTATCAACCCGAACTGCGATGTTCCAAACAGAGTGACAGGATGCAATGCCTAATAATCTCACTGCCTTCGGCATAACTGCTAACAGTGCACCTAGACCTACTGTTAAACACCTGAAAAATATTAAGCTGCTGTTTTCTTTTCATGACGAGCACTAGCCTACGCTTAAATGATTTATGACTGAATGGAACGTTGCGTTTTTAAGCGCCAGAACTGCTTATCACGTCGTCTGACAAAGTTTACACCAATCATCATCTTCTAATGTATCCTTATGTTGAGATGTCCATTCTCTTTGCCCTAGGCTATCATTTGTGTGCGAAACATGTTTCAATTAAGACAATACACAAGGTATTTTTTATTGTTGTAATATTGAATGATTTCATGAATAAATTGTACGCACAGTGCGTAGCCTACAGGATTGGCGGCGCCACTGACCAAGGCCACAGTAGCCTGTGAACCTCTGAATTTCTCTTCCAAATTACTTTTTATTGTCTGAAGACATCTATCGCAAGAATCTAACATTCTAACAGCAACAGCAAAGCAAATCCAAGCTAACCAAAGTGCAGTCGGTTCTTCCGCCATGGTTTTTGAAATCACACACCTGCTGTATCTGAAGCCCCACGCATAATAAGGCCTACGACTATCACTCTACACGCCCCCTGTTGCACGTCACAATTTAATTTACTATAACTGATCCTGCCTCCTGGCTCCCCAAATTGCCGCATCATGTGAACAGATCAGCAGGCCAGCAAATTTTCACCTCGCTTTCAGACACAAAAAGACGGCAATAAGACTTCTCCTCTTCCCGCAAATTTAGCGGGATCTCTGTGTGAAAAGGCCTTATAACTCTAGCCTACATCATCTAATTTTAATATTATGTCTAGCCTATATTTAACATTTAACATTTATTTTCTATTTAGCCTGTAATGAAATCATGCATCGACCAATTTAAGCACACTTTTTTTAGGACACTTAGGCCTAAATACATGCATGCAGCATTTTGTGAAAATAAATCATTATGGCTACATCGACAAACTCTTAGCCATGAGCTGTAGGCCTATATCCTCTGATTTTAATGTTTACAGATATATAGGTATTTAAGCACAGCTCAGTTTTAAGACACTTAAAGCCCAAAGTTGGAGACCATATAGAAATTTGCTACCATTTCAAAACCGGATTACTCTGGAACGGCTTATTGTAGCCTACAGGGGATTGCATTACACCTTTGTGTTCGGTAAGGTCTGTTGTTTATTCTGGTTTACGGTTTGTCATCTGTTGAACAAAACGTTTGTGAGATATTCCACCTATATGAATTGAGATGAGCACAGAGCTATAGAGTAATATGATTATTTCTATTCTATTTCAATTTATAATAATTGAAAGTTATTTCCTCGCGAACCGTTTATCACAGCGGCTATTCATAAGTGCCACCTACGTCACTATCAAATAGAACGCAGCCATATTCACAACCTAATAAAAGATAAGAAAAAGTTCTTTCATGTGATGTCTGGGCTAGGCTACTTCGCGAGTAGCCTAGTTCAACAGAGATGAATGGGCGGCCACACTTTGTGTCTTCCTGCTCATGTCTAAATAGCAGCGTGTTCCAAAAGTGTCACAGACCGGATTAATAGACCAACTTTTTCAGAGGAAGGACCACTTAACCAATAAAAAAGAAACGCACGGACCACCTACAGTAGCTAAAAAAAAAGAGTAGACCTACTTCAACAGTATGTTAGCCCACACAATAGGCCTACTCACTGAACCACCTTGCTTATTGTCTAGACCTACTTCAACAGTATATTAGCCTACACAATAGGCCTACTCACTGAACCACCTTGCTTATTGTCTAGACCAGTCATTCCCAAACTGTGGTCC
>NW_027468609.1:24243141-24470646 GCF_046254945.1 Alosa pseudoharengus
TGGAATGGAATTGTACACAGTTCCTGCCTCCTAAAAAGGCGTGGTCAGAATGCGCTGACGCTACCTCGTTGATGAAAACGTCAAATATTTTTCATTTTCGCGCCTCTCTCTTGCTGTGACCAACTGGAGCTGGCCTGGGTGACTGAATTTGGTACATCGTCGTGGCAAGATGCGGTCTGATTTCCAGGTAAGTGGCAGTTTGAAATGTGGCAAGGTATTTGTGATTAGTCTGTGTCAGTGTAACGAGTTATCTATGTAGTAAAATGTCTGCGGAGTTTAGGTAATAACATTATTATTATCTCGTGTCGCCGTCATGAATGTTAGCTCATTGAGGAGTAACGTTAGTTGACGTTAGCTAGCTAACCATCTGATACCGATAGCAGAGCTAGCTGAGGCACTAGCTACCAGATTAATTTGGTAGTTAGGCTACAAAGATAATTTACGAACCTGATATTTGCTCTACCTAAATCGGCATCACTATAGCTTGTGGATCAGATCTACTGCAAGCGACATTGATTTAGCAGTTTTGAAATGTGTTTAGTTGCTAGTAAAAAATGAGTAGCTACCGTATGTACACAGTTGTTGGTGCACTGAATTTTATTATCAGCCTAGCGTAGCAGCTAGTGAAACATTTAGTTTTACGCCATATTCTCTGTCTGTCCTTGATGACGCGACGATTTTCTCTACTGATCTCTGCCCCGATCCTGCACATTACATATTTTTGTATTAAGTTTGTCTCTGATGGCAAATGTGTAGTCAGGGTGGCGCTCAACGATTGTGTTGAATAACGTTACATCAGTTGTGAGTAGTTTTTCTCGGATGGTCTTGCACAGACCCTTATCAAGCAGCACTAAAATGAACGTCATGTTTGCTAATTCTCTCCCCAGTTGTTGGACGAGCAGAAGGACGCTATGGATGGTGAGGATGAACCCGCGATGACAGGGAGGAATGAACTTGAACCTGTGTTATTCAGAGGATAAGTCAATGCTATGTACTGTGTTCTGTAACTGTCCGCTCTTGTGGCCATTCAAATGTATAGGGCAATTCCACGCAAAACTGTAACATCCATAACACCAACACAATGCCATGGTATTTAGTTGGCATTATGGATGTGACAGTTTTGCGTGGAATTGCCCTATACAAGTTACAGACTTTCAAAGTTAAACATATCAAATATAATTTCATATAGGCTACTAACAATCAGACCTGAAGACTTCATGAAACACTACCAAAATAAAGTTGAAACTAATTCTACAAAAGGCACTCCAAAGGAAAAGCCTTTTTGGCTGCATTGGCCAACATGTTTCGACCAACAGCCTGTCACTATGAAACTCTGTAACTAGATTTAAACTTCCCTCTGTATGGAAAAAAAGATCTATTATTCAACATTAGTTAACACACTGAGAATGATTGCTGCACTATATGTATTGTTCTCTAGCAACCTGAAGGTCCAAGACTCAATCCACTGAAGGCTCTCCGTAAGATGGTGGATCTGATGTCTGCTTTGTGGTCCTATAGGACGACGCCATGGATTGGGGTCAGAGATGCGCCTGAGAAGTAAGTGTTTGTGTTTGTAATCAAGTGCTGTAATCACAATTTGACTGATGCTAAAACTGGAGTAGGGGATTTGAATGGACATTTATACCGTGAATTTAAGACATCAAAAAGCCTGTTCATGGCCTCAAAGAAGTCAGTCGTAGTATTTGCCTAACTTGGCAGCCTCTCCAGCTGTATCATAGTCTTCAGTCCTATTGTGTTATCACAGCATTTATAGTATGAAGGATCATATTAAGCAAAGCAATGTGCAGGTGTAGTAACTTAATTTCAAGAACATAAGAACATAATTGTAATTCATTATGTTTTTTTTTTTTTTACTTTGCGTGGTGTTGTCTCTGTTTTAGGTGCTGTAAATGCTGGCCATATGACTTCAACCTTCATCCAACCAAACGAAGAGATCCTGCTTTCCTACACTCCATTCAGGATGTTAGTTAATTCAAAGACAATAACAGTATTTAGTTTTGTAAATGCTTAACTACCACTCAATGCAGGACACATCTACTGGCAGTTGATGGAGGGGGTTTAGGGCAGTTGTGCTATTCTTTTCCTTGTGGGTAGACTGCAGAATGTGGCTATGTATGCAGGTGTTAAATTGTGGGATTTGTTGAAAATGTGAATTTCAAATAAAACCATACCATTCAAAGTTAGCCTCACACACTTTATACCCTCCTTTCCTCAGGTTTACTTGTTTGGATCGGATGGACAAGTCGGCACTCCTTATATTAACAAGCTACCTCTTTCTTCTACTAGTTCAATAATATGGTATCTGAAAGAGAAATGCCTGTGTTTATCATATTTTTAGCCTTATGTCAATGAAAAAATAAGTGGTGTATTTCCATTGTAATTTGCGTGGGTAGTAGGCCTAAAGATACTTTATCAAACATCAGAGGTAAGGCTAATTGAGAAAGCAGACGTCTGGTTAGGTGTGCTAGTTAGCAACTTGTTAACCAGGGGCACGTTTCCCATAACCATAGTTGCTAACTAAGTTAGCTACTTTGTTGGTTACAATGCAAACTATGGTTTTGGGAAACGCACCCCTGGCTGTCCAGATTATTATGTGATATGACCTACTTGTTAAACAATAATATGCAATACTATAGTAAAGTGGTTCTCAAATGGGGGTACGTGAGATTTTAAAATATACAAATAATTTGCAATAAATGTAGTCATGGATTACTATCCAAATGTTTGAATTTTGTATGTGTTTATTAGTTCCAAAGTTTAATAAATTAGACACTGATGGCACAGTGCTCTGTTTTAAATCTTTTTTTTCTCAACCAAAAATGCTTTGCGCTGGTTAGGGGGAAGGCTACTTGGCTGAAAAAATATTTCACAGGGGGGTACATCACTGAAAAAAGGTTGAGAAACCACTGCCCTAGTTTATGTGTATGGCCGTCTGCTATACAGCCTATTTGAACGCAATCCATTTTCGCGATTGAGTGATCAACATCGAAGTGGTAAGCAACGGTAACTTATTCCAGAGAACCTTCGGCTACTTAGTAGATCGCGTGCCAGTGGGTTACAGAAACAGACAGACAAGTGGCAAACAAAGTCGTTTTTCTCATTAACTGTTCATCTGAAAAACGCCATGTCGATGTCAGAATGTAAGGAACACATGTGAATTACAGAAAATGCATTAAAATGCCCAATCTCGAGCTGTATAATTAAGGGCTGGGGCATAATCCGAGAAAAAATGATTTCTTCCATAGGGCCACAGTGTAAAGAATCTCTCGCTAGTCTCCTAAAAAGGCGTGGCGCTAGTGAACCCTACGTCATAGGGGAACAGGAAGAACCCTTCTGTGAATCGTCTCGCTTTATCAACCGTCTCTGGCAATACTATAAGTGCAAGTCCAGGGCAGCTGAGGTGTGGCAATGACATCATCTATACGCAAGCAGGATGTGCGGTTTCGCTGTCTAAACGAATTCAAACGGGCTACGGTTTCAGATTTCTCCACTCTGGGACCAGGTTTCAGAAAAGTGCGGTTTCGGGCAGTGCGTTTACAGGATTCGTTTGGACGCTCGGCCAAGACGAAGCAAAAACTCTGTGTTTAACCTAAAAAGCGTCTCCGTGTGGACAGGCCCTCAGTGTGTGTTACGATCGCGCCCCCCTGCCCCACCCCTCAAGTGGATTTGTCCAAGCAGCCGCTAGGTTTGTTGGGAAATATAGCCTACGAGTGCATGGTGTAGCGTAGTAGGTGCCCTCCGCTGGCTGGTGTTCACATCATCACAGTTTAACCGTAAACAGCAACCAGAGATCTAGTTTTATTCCATAAATATATTGTTTTTATAGACGTTAGTTGCACGCGCTACCAAGAGCTTCCATTTACTGCACCATGTAGGCTACTGTAGTGCGGTTCTGTCAACATAAAAAAAACTACGGGTAGTCTACAATTTTCGCACAACTTGGTGGAAAAGTGTAGCACAGGTTAAAGAAAATACATTCATTTTTGGAGCTGATCCTACTCAAAAGGAACTTCAAAGTATTTCCCATATAGTAGGCCTAGCCTTTTAGCTCACAACGACAGTGAAAGTGAAACTTAGAAAGTGGAAGTCTCTCCACCGAGTGTTACATTAAATGCACAATCAATCGCGATTCGCGAGTCGATGCAGATAAAAAGTAGGCCATCAACTGGTAGGTTAGTAACGAAGGTAGCCTAATTTTGCAAAATGTGATGACGGCACACAAACTTGTGCAAAAACGTTTAGTAGGCTATACACTTGTGGTGATAGCCTACAGTTAATGTGAATCGCGGACTATAACCAAAGTAAAGGAGATTTGCACCAAATTAAGGCTGTGGTTGTGTTTCTACAACATGTTGGCACAAAACGTAATTTCTGTCAACTATGACGATGTCCATGTTCAGTCGCCTATATTTTTTAGTCAAGCTGTGACGTGGTTTAATGCATGGGGTAACATGACGTGAGACAGACAGAATATGAGACTGTCGTGCCTATCCCTGAATCCTGTCCTTCTCAAATCACTTTAAAATGGTGTGATTAGCAACCAGAATTAAAAAAAAAATCCCAGAGACACCCCCCACCCCCGGTTATTGTGATTATAGGCTATAGATATAAAATCTAAATGTTTAATGTTTGGGGGGAATCAGGGGGGGGATTTTTTTTTGGGGGGGGGGGGGGTCGGTCCAGTGGTGGGCCGGTCCAGGAGAAAATTGCCAGGGCCGAATTTTGTTCCTAGTCCGACCCTGTATGTATGTAATGTGTGTGTGTGTGTATGTACAGTATATAAATATATATATATACAGAGAGAGAGGGCAATACAGAAGTTTTTGCTGTATGTAAACACACTTGTCATGCTACATTTATATGTGTATGTATGTAATGTGTGTGTGTGTGTGTGTATGTATATATATATATATATATATAGGTAACACTTTATTTTAATGTGTCACAGTGTACCTACCTAATTAGGTACGGTGGTATAACCTGTGTAACAACATATACTATCAGGTACTATCATTGTACTTGCATTATGCATTTGTGGGTACCTACATATAAGCTTAGTTGTTACATTGTAATACTGAGTGCTTTTACCAAACTTTGCCAATTGGCCTACATTTTCATCAGAGGCAAAGAGCTGACCTGAGACCTGCTGGATGGGGTAAATCTGGTCATGATAGATTTGATATACAAGCCAGCTCCAGTCAAGGCCTCATTGTCTTCAGTGTACATGTTTTTTTGCTCTTGGGTGCCCCCCCCCAATCCCAATCCTCCTCCACCTTTCTTATGCAGCCCTAGCCACTTAATCTACTAAACCCCTCTTCTACTGCACTTTTTACCCCCCCCCCCCCCATAAATGCAGAAATAGGCTGACACCAGACATAATTTCACTGCATTTCTTACTTCCAGTAACTATATGCCTATATGCATGTGACAATAAACTTCCTTGTATCCTTGTATCCTTGTAACAGCTGTGCTGCTACAACCTTGTTACTCTTTGATACAGTAGAATAAACCTATTGCTGTAAGTGTACCAGTTAATTATTTACATGTACATATGACATGTATGTTGTGTCTTCGATGTCTTGGAACAGGTCTACTAATTCACTACATCAACTGTGTTGGTACACACTTATTGCTCTTTGATACAGTGGCATAAGTACTAAGTACTTGGGCAATTCCATGGAAAATTAAATTTTTTCTAACATCCATAACGCCAATAAAATGTGATGGTATGGTATGATGTGAATGATTACATGAAATTTGAGCATTTGCTATTTTTGGCTGAAGAATGTACATGAGAAAAATGCACAAAAAATGAATAGTAACATTCACATCATACAAATGCCAAGTCATTTCACTGGCGTTATGGATGTGACAAAAAGTCCATTTTCTTGGAATTGCCCACTTACAATTACATATTACATTACATGTTGTGTCATTGGTGTCTTGGAACATGTCTGCCATTACCCTACATACTGTAGTACATGTATCAACTGTGTTATTTATTACTCTTTTGATACAGTGGAATAAACCCATTCAAATAAAGTGTACCAGTTAAGTACTTGTACATATACATATACATATTATATACATCCTGTCAATGATGTCATGCATCCTGTAATTGATGTGTTGAAACGTGTCTGCTGTTACACCACACAGTACATGTGAATTAGTAGACCTGTTCCAAGACATCGAAGACACAACATATATGTGCATGTAAGTAATTAACTGGTACACTTAATAGGTTTATTCCACTGTATCAAAGAGTAACAAGGTTGTAGCAGCACAGCTGTTACATGTACACTGAAGACAATGAGGCCTTGACTGGAGCTAAGAATGATTTGTATATCAAATCTATCATGACCAGATTTACCCCATCCAGCAGGTCTCATGTCAGCTCTTTGCCTCTGATGAAAATGTAGGCAAATTGGCAAAGTTTGGTAAAAGCACTCAGTATTACAATGTAACAACTATAGCCTATGTAGGTACCCACAAATACATAATGCAAGTACAATGATAGTACAGTACCTGATAGTACATGTTGTTACACAGGTTGTACCACTGTATCTAGGTACACTGTAACAGCGACACATTAAAATAAAGTGTTGCCGATGAATTTCCCCAGTAGTGGACAATAAAGACTTCTCTTCTAGCCTACACGTCACATGTAGCCTACTAGAAGTGATGTTTCAGCTAGAAGTGATGGTTCATAAATTAACCCTCCAACTTTGCTGATGCACAGAACAGGTGTGCTGAGCTTTGTTTTTGGCTCTTCAAAGTGTTGTAAGTAAGGTGGTGTAAGTAGCCTACAGTATAGGCAGGTGGTGAGACAGGTCAAGAAATATGGTGCAGTAAAACAGTACTATACAGTTGATTTTCAGAAGGTGGTTTAGAGTAGTATAAATGAAATATAAATATGTGCACTGTATTACCTTATAAGAGCAGAATAAATATGGCTATGAATAACAATGTCAGTTGATTTTATTTTAAATGTTGGTGACACTACATTAATAAGGAGAATAGCAATAATAAACAATAATGTGAATGCAATATCAATGGGCAATAAATGGAAATCAACAAATACTATAACATACAAACAATGACTCAGAACAGCCTAAGTGCATGGTGAACAAATATGTCTTCCTGTAGACAGGTGCATGCAAAAACACAGAAAGCAGACAAGGATTTTGTTTTTATAACACATTTAATAAGCAATGAACATTTGCAGATGTATTGTTTTGTTGATAATGATAAATACATGCTGCCTGTCACATTATGAATATATACCCTGTCTTGTCTTGCACATCAGAAGCAGCAGCACTATGCTATATTACATCGTTCACCGTAGGGACTAGTATGAAGGAGACTGAGCTGCCAATCTCTCTTAACAGGTCCTGCATCATATCTACAAATATCTGTTCTGCTCTGCACAAACATAAGCAGGGTCTGATTTAGCGTGGCTGAGTGCTGATTGACAATATGGTTCCCTGCAGTGTTTGGTGGATTCCCATTGATGTTTGTGCGTTCTGTTTGACTGTACATTTTATGTGTGGCATCTCATTCCTCAGTTGTCTAACATGTTTTCTGACGGCCACTGATTGCATTAGCAGCTGAAAGACCAACTTGTAACAAGGTCCCAATTGTGGATACACCCATTAACAGTCCTTGCGACCAATGACATCCGGATCAACTACAAACTTTTGATTGATTTTCAACAATGAACAGTTAGTTCAGTGTAATATGTCCAGCTCTCTCCCCCATCTTAATAAGTCAACATTATATGATATGACCCTATTTTTACATTATAGCCTACATATGTTATAGCCTAACCCTTATCTATAGGTGACTGATGAGATTCGTGTTAGCATTCATTGGCGACACAATTAATATTGGAGCTATTTCACTGTCGCAGACCCAGACGTGCTTGGTAGCCTAGGCTACGTATAGGCCAACATGAGACTTACCCCGTGTCGTCATGACTTAGGTTAGCCTATGTTCTTACTGTTGTTATTATCTGTAGGACATATTGTCTGTGGAACACAATTGTAGGCTAGGCCTATATTTGATTTTCAGTAAGCTTATATATCAATGATAAAGCTTCTTTACTTTTTTGGTGTAATTATTTAGTTTTTTTTTTTCTATGTAGGCTATTTCTTTAATGTTACATTATTATTTGTAACATTATTTATTCCATGTTAATAAATGGAATAAATCACCACAAACACACGTGACTGTAGCTTCTCCTGTAGCCTACCCGGCTTGCGCAGCGTGGCTAACAACGCCCCTAAAACAAGTGTAACCGTCGGCTCCTCGAGGCTTATTACTTAAACGAAGTTACAGCAGCTATTAGGCCCGAGGTGCAGTGAAATGGCGTCATCTGGTGGTCATACAATTCACCCGCTATTAGACCCGAAGTGCAGGAGAAGTGGATATTCAACCACGCCATCCTTCAGGTCGCAGCGACACGTAGGTGTACTTTATGTGCTGTGTCAAGTGTCATCTAGTGGTTGTGGAATATTTAACACCCATTATAGTTCTGGGAATAGATGTGCCCTCGAATAAATGTACTTTGTTACAAATTATTTGGGTAATCCATCTGATAAATTGTGTTTTTCTTTTTATACTTCGTACCTTTATAAATTAAAGTGTATAATTAAGGTACCTTTTTCAATGTCATTACTCTGACGAGACCGCCGTCATGCTATCCGGCAAAAGATTCTTTGGACGCCGCTATTTATGGATTTCCGGCTCTCATTGACTTACATCAATTACATGTAAACAAAACGTCAATTATGTGCTCAAACTAACGCCGCTGACTTATGAAAACCACCATTCCACTTTGATACGAAACTACATAATTGTACAACATTTATACAACAAAAATCACAGAATTTGGATCAAGTAATGTGGAGAAATCTTATGCAAAGTGTCAACCCCTAACAATGTGCCCATTGCCCAAATTTATGGTCGACTAATGTCGAATGTCAGAGTAATGACATTGAAAAAGGTACCTTTTTTTTTAATTTATAAAGGTACGAAGTATAAAAAGAAAAACACAATTTATCAGATGGATTACCCAAATAACATTTATTCGAGGGCACATCTATTCCCAGAACTATAATGGGTGTTAAATATTCCACAACCACTAGATGGCAGCATGACACAGCACATAAAGTACACCTACGTGTCGCTGCGACCTGAAGGATGGCGTGGTTGAATATCCACTTCTCCTGCACTTCAGGTCTAATAGCGGGTGAATTGTATGACCACCAGATGACGCCATTTCACTGCACCTCGGGCCTAATAGCTGCTGTAACTTCGTTTAAGTAATAAGCCTCGAGGAGCCGACGTTACACTTGTTTTAGGGGCGTTGTTAGCCACGCTGCGCAAGCCTGGTAGGCTACAGGAGAAGCCCATAGGCTACAGTCGCGTGTGTTTGTGGTGATTTATTCCATGTATTAACAAAATAATAATGTAACATTAAAGAAATAGCCTACATAGATAAAAAAAAAAACTAAATAATTACACCAAAAAAAGTAAGGCAGCTTTATCATTGATATATAAGCTTACTGAAAATCAAATATAGGCCTAGCCTACAATTGTGTTCCACAGACAATATGTCCTACAGATAATAACAACAGTAAGAACATAGGCTAACCTAAGTCATGACGACACGAGGGCTTAAGTCTCATGTTGGCCTATGACTACGTAGCCTAGGCTACAAAGCACTTCTGTGTCTGCGACAGTGAAATAGCTCCAATATTAATTGTGTCGCCAATAAATATATGCTAACATGAATCTCATCAGTCACCTATAGATAAGGGTTAGGCTATAACATATGTAGGCTATAATGTAAAAATAGGGTCATATCATATAACGTTGACTTATTAAGATGGGGGGGAGAGCTGGACATATTACACTGAACTAACTGTTCATTGTTGAAAATCAATCAAAAGTTTGTAGTTGATCCGGATGTCAATGGTCGCAAGGACTGTTAATGGGTGTATCCATAATTGGGACCTTGTTACAAGTTGGTCTTTCAGCTGCTAATGCAATCAGTGGCCGTCAGAAAACATGTTAGACAACTGAGGAATGAGATGCCACACATAAAATGTACAGTCTAACAGAACCCACAAACATCAATGGGAATCAACCAAACACTGCAGGGAACCATGTTATTGTCAATCAGCACTCTGCCACGCTAAATCAGACCCTGCTTATGTTTGTGCAGAGCAGAACAGATATTTGTAGATATGATGCAGGACCTGTTAAGAGAGATTGGCAGCTCAGTCTCCCTCATATTAGTCCCTACGGTGAACGATGTAATAGCATAGTGCTGCTGCTTCTGATGTGCAAGACAAGACAGGGTATACATTCATAATGTGACAGGCAGCATGTATTTATCATTATGTTACAACCTCTGCACAACTACTATTGATGTTAGAAGAACAAAACAATACATCTTCAAATGTTCATTGCTTATTACATGTGTTATAAAAACAAAATCCTTGTCTGCTTTCTGTGTTTTTGCATGCACCTGTCTACAGGGGTGTAAATACATATTTGTTCACCATGCACTTAGGCTGTTCTGAGTCATTGTTTGTATGTTATAGTATTTGTTGATTTCCATTTATTGCCCATTGATATTGCATTCACATTATTGTTTATTATTGCTATTCTCCTTATTAATGTAGTGTCACCAACATTTAAAATAATATCAACTGACATTGTTATTCATAGCCATATTTATTCTGCTCTTATAAGGTAATACAGTGCACATATTTATATTTCATTTATACTACTCTAAACCACCTTCTGAAAATCAACTGTATAGTAGTGTTTCACTGCACCATATTTCTTGACCTGTCTCACCACCTGCCTATACTGTAGGCTACTTACACCACCTTACTTACAACACTTTGAAGAGCCAAAAACAAAGCTCAGCACACCTGTTCTGTGCATCAGCAAAGTTGGAGGGTTAATTTATGAACCATCACTTCTAGCTGAAACATCACTTCTAGTAGGCTACATGTGACGTGTAGGCTAGAATAGAAGTCTTTATTGTCCACTACTGGGCAAATTCATCGGCAACACTTTATTTTAATGTGTCGCTGTTACAGTGTACCTACATGTACCTAATTAGGTACAGTGGTACAACCTGTGTAATAACATGTACTATCAGGTACTGTACTATCATTGTACTTGCATTATGTATTTGTCGGTACCTACATAGGCTATAGTTGTTACATTGTAATAGTGCTTTTACCAAACTTTGCCAATTTGCCTACATTTTCATCAGAGGCAAAGAGCTGACCTGAGACCTGCTGGATGGGGTAAATCTGGTCATGATAGATTTGATATACAAACCATTCTTAGCTCCAGTCAAGGCCTCATTGTCTTCAGTGTACACGTAACAGCTGTGCTGCTACAACCTTGTTAATCTTTGATACAGTGGAGTAAACCTATTAAGTGTACCAGTTAATTACTTACATGCACATATGACATGTATGTTGTGTCTTGGATGTCTTGGAACAGGTCTACTAATTCACATGTACTGTGTGGTGTAACAGCAGACACGTTTCAACACATCAATTACAGGATGCATGACATCATTGACAGGATGTATATAATATGTACATGTATATGTACAAGTACTTAACTGGTACACTTTATTTGAATGGGTTCATTCCACTGTATCAAAAGAGTAATAAATAACACAGTTGATACATGTACTACAGTATGTAGGGTAACGGCAGACATGTTCCAAGACACCAATGACACAACATGTAATGTAATATGTAATTGTAAGTGGGCAATTCCACGGAAATTTGACTTTTTGTCACATCCATAACGCCAGTGAAATGACTTGGCATTTGTATGATGTGAATGTTACTATTCATTTTTTGTGCATTTTTCTCATGTACATTCTTCAGCCAGAAATAGCAAATGCTCAAATTTCATACCATCACATTTTATTGGCGTTATGGATGTTAGAAAAAATTTAATTTTCCATGGAATTGCCCAAGTACTTAGTACTTATGCCACTGTATCAAAGAACAATAAGTGTGTACCAACACAGTTGATGTAGTGAATTAGTAGACCTGTTCCAAGACATCGAAGACACAACATACATGTCATATGTACATGTAAGTAATTAACTGGTACACTTAATAGGTTTATTCCACTGTATCAAAGAGTAACAAGGTTGTAGCAGCACAGCTGTTACAAGGATACAAGGATACAAGGAAGTTTATTGTCACATGCATATAGTTACTGGAAGTAAGAAATGCAGTGAAATTATGTCTGGTGTCAGCCTATTTCTGCATTTATGGGGGGGGGGGGTGCAGTAGAAGACGGGTTTAGTAGATTAAGTGGCAAGGGCTGCATAAGAAAGGTGGGGGAGGATTGGGATTGGGGGGGGGGGGGGGCACCAACAAGGAGCACCCAAGAGCAAAAAAACATGTACACTGAAGACAATGAGGCCTTGACTGGAGCTAAGAATGGCTTGTATATCAAATCTATCATGACCAGATTTACCCCATCCAGCAGGTCTCAGGTCAGCTCTTTGCCTCTGATGAAAATGTAGGCCAATTGGCAAAGTTTTGTAAAAGCACTCAGTATTACAATGTAACAACTAAGCTTATATGTAGGTACCCACAAATACATAATGCAAGTACAATGATAGTACCTGATAGTATATGTTGTTATACAGGTTATACCACCGTACCTAATATATATATATATGTTCTGTATTGCTCTCTCTCTATATATATATATATGTACACATATATACATACACACACACACACACAAGTGACAAGTGTGTTTACATACAGCAAAAACTTCTGTATTGCCCTCTCTCTCTGTATATATATATATATATATATATATACATATACATACATACACACACACACATTACATACATACACATATAGATGTAGCATGACAAGTGTGTTTACATGCAGCACTAACTGTTTACAAGCAATAACTTCAGTTCAGTAAAACCGACGACCTGTTCTGTATTGCTCTTTCTCTCTCTCTCTCTCTGTGTATATATATATATATATAAATATATATATATATATATATATATATATATATGCACACACACACACAACACACATTACATACATACACATAAATGTAGCGTGACAAGTGTGTGTTTACATGCAGCACTAACTTCAGTTCAGACCGACAACCTGTTCTGTATTGCTCTGACTCTCTCTCTCTCAAATTCAAATTCAAAGTTGCTTTATTAGCATGACTGCATGGGAACAGTGTTGCCAAAGCTGTTGTTACATACAACATAACAAACAAGAACATAAGACCATAGGACAAAAAACAAAAACAGAAAATACTCTCTCTCTCTGTATATATGTATGTATATGTATATATATATATATATGCACACACACACACATTACATACATACACATATAAATGTAGCGTGACAAGTGTGTGTTTACATGCAGCACTAACTTCAGTTCAGACCGACAACCTGTTCTGTTCTGTATTGCTTGCTCTCATATATATATATATGTGTGTGTGTGTGTGTGTGTGTGTGTGTGTGTGTATGCGTGTTATATATACATATATATATACATACATACACACACATACAGTATATCCATGCATACATATGTATTGTATGTAGTATTGCATTACTAGCCTATTCTAATTTGGTTTGTTCTATTGACATGGCATGAATGAACAGGCACACGTGACTATGGAGTAGGTCTACTTCACAATTCAGATTTTCAGATGGTGCGTTGTGGCTGACAACGGTCCTAAAATCTCGAGTGTCTAGGTTTTTGTTGGTTCCTGGTTGCTGTAGTGCAATAATGTCATCTACTGGCCGTGCCGCGCAATAGCGCCACAACATATGTAATTTCACTGGACATTACGGTAAAAATCTTGTTTTTCCTTACTAATATTCGTGTCATCCAGCAAACATATTGCTTAATTCTTTTGACATTTCGTTCCTTTATAAATTGTAATGTAATATAAAGGTACGTTTTTGAATGTCATTACTCTGACATGTGAGGGATAACGGCCACCGACGTGACCTGTTATACGTGACTCATGGACAAGGGGAAATGCCATTAACTCGGCGTCACGCAGCGGCAATTTTCTTAATATCGATATTTCTCCACATTACTCAATCCAAATTCTGTAATTTTTGCTGGATAAATGTTGTACAAAAATGTAGTTTCGTATCAAAGAGGAATGTTTTTTGTCATAAGTCAGCGGCGTTAGTTTGAGCACATAATTTACGTTTTGTTTACATGTGTTCAATGTAAGTCAATGGGCGCCGGTATTCGGCCAATGGCGGCGTCCAAAGAATCTTTTGCCGGATAGCATGCATGACGGCGGTGCAAACGAGATGTAGCTGAATTCATAAATGACAAAGCCATGAGAAAGGTGATTTTCTTACGTTTCAACAACAAAGAAGCCGATCTGCCATCATTGTGAGAAGTTCCCAAATTTGTCGCTAATCGCTAAAAAGGTTTATCACTGGGGATGGCCAAACGTCGCTAAATAGGTAACGCTGACAATACAGGAGAACTAGTTTAGCGCTTCAGATCCCTGTACCAAGATGGCGGCGGTGTTGACGCATGCTGAGAAGCAGAAGGCGACATCTAGTGTATTATGTAGAACAAGCCTGGTAGAAACCAAACCGAGTAGCCTACAGAGCAGAACACATTAGTTTACATTGCAATTTGCAACTTTGACCACTAGAGGGTGATATATACACACTATGAAAAACAGCTTCTGTGAGGTAGGAGATGAGATCCCTTGTCTGTCCATGAATCATGATCAAAGCGTGAATACATACAGTGACATATTCCAACACATGAATAGAAAAAAGACGTGATAGGCTATGTTGTCCTGCAGCAGTCGGAAGTTGCACTGCGCTCATGTTCCCGGCCTGACTGTCTGTGTCTTTTCATAACGTATGGCGCTGTTATAGCGTACTCCATTAGGCCTATTCGTCTTACCCCCATATCCATCTCCATCTGCTTAGGTGAGGTTTGGTGTAAAGAAGCCCAAGTGTCTTGATGAGTGATCACAAATCAGTCTAATTAAGGCAATCCAAGTTCAAATTTATTGTCATGTATTCATAAAAGTATTTATCAGTAAATTAAATTTATTATGCTCAAGAGCCAGCTCAACTTTAAAGAATAAATTAAAAGGTATTCATTGCTAATTCAACAAGACTGAAGTGTGGGTGAGCATTAAGACGAAAGAAAACAAGAGAAGATCATACAAAAACTAAAGTGGCAAGTGCAAAAAAAACACTAAGGTCTACTGCCAGTGGCCAGGAAGTCAAGGATCCAACTGCACAGGGAGGAACAGATGTTCAGGACTCTCAGTTTCATGATAAGCCTAGATGGAACTGTGGTGTTAAAAGCAGAGCTGTAGTCGATGAAGAGCATCTCTCCTATCCAGATGAGAAAGAGCAGTGTTCAAAGCAAATGTTATTGCTACATCTGTGGACCTGTTTGACCTTTAGGCAAACTGGCCAGTGGGTCTAAGCACCTCATGACAACAGAAGAGAGAGCAACTGGGCATTATGCAGTTAAGATTTTTTTTTATTAGTATTATTATTATTTTTATTTACTCAATCTTTACAAGCACTCTTACCTATTGGAGGTGAATCGACAGAAAATAACAAAACTATTATGAAGAATATTTATTAGATGACTGTATACAGATAAGAACCTTCTTGATAGGCTACAATGGGGAATATTATTGAAACAATAAAGATTGGGTTTACAACATAATATAAAAAAGATAAACAATTAAGTGCTTTGTAGATCATCCTAGCTTATTTTGCCATAATGAAGATGTGCTAATGCTCTTCCAGAATTATATTAAACTCACAGTGGTTAGCTATGGTAATAATACATTAGAGTTGTTTTCAACAATAAGTCAATAATCAAATGAATGTTCAGCCATATTGATTGAATTGATTGAATTTCTACTTAAATGATAGGCATAAAGTTCATACCAATTTTCGACATGAAAATAACAACAATTTATCTTAAACTAACAATGTCCATTAAATCTCAAGTCGTTTAACATATCACCCCATTTTAGAATTCCAACACACATTACTGTTTATATTGCTTTTAAAAGTAGATTAGTGTTTACACTACACCTCTTAAAAGTGCAATGTTACTCAACTGTTCCTTAAAAAGTGACATGGATCAGCGATTAGCAGACTAGCGAGGGGTTGCGGCAGTTTATTGTCTTGGGGCACCTCGTCCTCGACCTTTCTCACCACGTTCCTGTGGGTTTCCCGGAAGTGCCCCTGGTCCCCGAGGTGCAGGTTCCCGGGTCACTGGCCCTCGAGCGTTCGGATTGGCCAATGCCAGTGACGCATCCTTCTGCACGTTAACGCCTGGCTTCACTCTGGTCCCCTTCCCACCTTTCTCCTGTTTTTTTTCTAATGAACAAGGTTACACATACACAAAAAAGACATGTAAAGCTTTACCCTACACCAGTGGTTCTCAACCTTTTTTGAACAAACGCCCCCTGACTTCATCATGAATCTCCTGATGCCCCCCACCCAACACACGCACTTGCACTCACACACACACACAAACACAAACACACACACACACAAAGATATAGACCACTGATATGCTCATAACTGCCTAATGATGGTGATAATTATTATCATTATTATTTTTTATTTTATTAGCCTACTACTACTACTACTACTACTAATAATAATAATAATAATACTACTACTACTACTACTACTACTACTAATAATAATAATAATAATAATAACAAATGGTTGTATAAGTGTTGGTATCAAAGTGGTCTATGAGTAGTCAAATTAAGGTTTTGTTTGAGATAAGACCTCGAGTGAGTAGCCAAGGCTTTGTGCTTGAATGCTGTTTTGGCCAGATCTGTGGAACATGATCAAATTCTTGATAATACTTCATTTATGTTTTGTGTGTGGTCTACTTGTTTCAGTTCATTAGTAATAAGGGAAAAACATTGCACAATACATTTTTTGGGGGGGAGGGGGAGGCTAGACATTTTATTAAATAACCAGTATTTTTTATTAAATAACATTTTAATAGTCTCCCTTAGAACACCAAAAGTTTACAATATAATATATATTTTATTTTATATCCTTTATATTTTTCTGAATGACTGATATTTATGACAGCACACTTTATGTAGATTAGCCTATAGCCTAGGCCTACTATTTTTATTATTATAACTCTACCTCTTTAATTCAGCTGTCTGGTTGAAGCCTGGAAATGTTGTAAACAAAGTAGCATAGTTGGCTAGCTTAGCCTATCATAGTCTACTGATTGGACTGTTCAGTTTCCCCATGTGTGTTTAAGTTTCAAGATAATACTTGTTCTCCTTGGGACAGGCCCTTTTGGGAAACGTTGGTATTGAGATGATCAGTCAACTTCAATGCAAGAGTTTTAAACAAATATGTGCAGCAATGATAGCTAATGATGCTAAGCGGATTTAATAGTAATATAGCTAGTCGTCTTCTATGCGTCCTTGCTTTCACGATTGTGAATGTTTTATTTAAGTCGCGCGTGTTCATTGAGCAGGAGGGAGAGGGAGAGGGAGGGAGCGCGAGAGAGCGGGGCAAGGAGAGGGGGTTTACTTCTATACTGTTTGGTAAAGTTGCACACATAGTCTACAATGAAAGCAAGGAGAGGTATGACATTATTATTTATTTATTTGTTTTTGGACAACGTAGGCTACCGATAAGTAAAGCGGGAGATGTGGGTTGCTTTTGCGGCCGCGTAAGCTGCAAAGCAGTGCGTGAAACACTAGAAAGGGTGTGTCGCGATTCTACCTTTTCACACCGCGACACAGTATCGTGGATATGAATGTCGCGATTTCGGGTTCAAATCGGAGCGCTCTAAGGAGGAAACTAGACGGAGCCACCAGGCACAAATCATTCCATTTCGTGTCAAAACAAACAAATGTAATGCTTAAACATTATGATAAATATCAGTGATCAACGCCCCCCATTTGTGCCTGATCGCCCCCCTCTCAGCTATCTCATTCACAACGCCCCTCGATGGTGTTCAAACGCCCCCAGGGGGGCGGTACCGCCCCCGTTGAGAAACGCTACCCTACACTGTAAAAAAGATTGCAGCGCACTCCAATCGCCATGTTGCTTTGACTGAGTCATGATGTCAACATGACATGTAGTGTAAAGTTTATAACATAAAAGCTCAGTCAAAACAAGATGACTTGACTGGGTTATGAGTGAGTGGGGTTTTTTTTTTACAATGTAGATTGTCCGTTTTTTTAATGTATTTTGTCCTATACCATTCGGTCTTCATGTTGTGTAGCATATAACTAACTAATTGAGAGATTCTCACCGGTGTTGTTCTCTGGGGGAGGGGGAGGTGCCAGAGATCGCTTTGGGAGCAGGTCTTCCAGGTCCTGCTGTTGCTGGTTGGTGCTTTTCTTGTTGTTACGCCTGTTCTTGTCCTCATCTCTGGCCTACGAACAGAGAGTTTCAAAATAGATTGGGGCAGGTTATTATGAAGACAAGCCCACAAAATGTAGTGCTCCTAGTGGTAACATGCTTAATAAATAAAAGATAATTTTTTACTAACTGAAATATCAAAGAGTAAAACAGGACACGACTATAATAATGCCATCATCTAGTCCAGATGTTGGCTGGACTACTGTTCATGGTCACAAATTATAGTAGCCTATAGCCTACTGCAAGTCAAGTTTGTACTTGCCATCTGCATTTTCTTTTTCAGCTCCGAGGTGGCATTCTTGTAGGCTTCTGCTACAGAGTTCAGGTAATATATGGCAAGCCTGTAAGAAAAAATATCAATTATTCCACTTATTTTATTGTAATCGCTCATGACATAGAATCTTAGGGGTAACTAAGGGTAACTGAGTGGGGTTCACGAGGAGAAGATAACAGTAAAAGAACAGACAAGACGAAGCTGAAAGAACGACAAGGAGGAAAAATAGTTTTAAACAATATTGGTAGTAAGCCTAGTTCCAGCTGGTAGAGCGGAATAGTTAGCCTGGCGGGCCATCCTATATCATTGAAATGTATAGGTTGAGCAAATTAATTTGCCGCCGCTAGGGTGCGTCTAGATTTCTAGGCTACGGAATAGTAGGCTACATATAACGGGTGGTAGCCTAAGTACCCGTATGGTAGGGGAAGGCTATTCAATACTAATGTCTCCAGGCGGCAGGGAAATACAGGATCACGTCCTGACTCCCACTATTTACAAAACCAGATGGTTTTACTTTACTTTATTTTACTTAAGTAGGTCTACATCAAGGTGAAATAGGGCGGAATTGTATCAGCCGAAATAGAAATAGGATAATGCATTTAAGCCACTTCGAAAATTTGTTTATATCCAATGATTCTGCCGTCATTGAAACGCTACGTCAGACTTCAGTACTCTATTGTCACGGCTTACCTGAAGGGGGTGTGGCCTAGTGTGTGGGGGCTTGCATTCAGCAACACCAAGCTATTTCCCTTTACCCAACTCACAGCAGTACTAAGAGAAAGTTGCCCCTACTCTGGAGAGTATTCATTAATCAACCCACTATAAGAAACAATTTTGCTGGATTTTATTCTAACAATAAAATGCTTAACTCATTGAGTGCCAAAAATGTAATATTAAGTTTTTCCTTCCCATGCGTTGAGTGCCAAAAACGTAATATTAAGTTTTTAGCTTTTTTTTTAAATTACGAAACTAGACACTCTAACACACCTTATATGTGATTTTGGGAACTCTGTGATGAATGAAAATGAAATATATGACGATCGTGAAACTCATGAAAACGCACATGGAACGCATCTGGACATTTTATCATAACTCGGTTGCCGTTTTGGGTCGAATCAGTGACGCATGCACGTCAGGTCAAAACCAGGCCATTTTCGTGGGTCTATCACTAGGTGGCAGTCTCGCCAGGTCTCGCTGATCACTTCCCAGAAAGTTTACACAAGTAAGTAACAGGCAACACTTCATATTTAATGAAAGACGTTATATCTCCATTTCTAGAAAAAAAACAGCGATTTTGATTAAAACTAGCCACGGTTTAGCTTGGGATTTCTCAGGAACAGAGGCGTGTAGAAATACACGGTTTGCACCCACCGAGAGCTTAAAGTCTCACCTTTTAATCGAGCCATAGTATGTGTTCATAGCTATAACACAGAATATGCTGTGGCTGTACAAAAATCATCAACAATGGTCTAGATTGCTGGCACTCTAGGACAAAGCTCCCGAAAACAGCTTGGTATTCAATGAGTTAAAAGCAACAAAATGACAGTTCATCACTGAACACTCAGGTTTAACATATAATCCTCAGGTTTTCATTTGACCTAGTCTCACCAGAATGGATATTTAAACTAACTTACCACTGTGTAGCCTAGTCTCACCAGTATGAATAACACTGTTATGAACCCACAATTAGAATTCAAAATTGTTACCATTCAGAATTAGTAAATCAATAAATTCAACACATTCAAACCACTACATACTGCTCATTAGATGTAACACAAACTGTATGTTACCTTGGAATAAACTGGTTGTTACAGTGTTTCCGCTAGATTTTTTTTTAACAGTGGCGGCAGAGGGACAGGATTCAGGACAGGCCCATCTTCTGTCTGACATTAAACCACATGTCACTTGGAACGCTTGAACATACCAGTAGTTCACGTTGACAATGGAGAAACGCTTAGCTTACTTAGTTTATGACAGAAATTAATGTTTGTGCCAACATGTTATAAAAACACAACCCACAACACTGCCTTTATTTGGTATATCTCTTTTACTTGATAGTCCGCGATTCACATTAGGCCTACTAGGCCATCACCGCGAGTCCATACAAAGTGTTTTTGGCCAAGTTTTGCTTTAATCCAATTTACTTTCGTTACTACCAGTCGTTGCTTTTTTACTGCGTCGATTCGCGATTGAGTGTGCATCTAATGCAGTGGTTCTCAACCTTTTTTGAACAAACGCCCCCTGACTTCATCATGAATCTCCTGATGCCCCCCACCCAACACACGCACTTGCACTCACACACACACACAAACACAAACACACACACACACAAAGATATAGACCACTGATATGCTCATAACTGCCTAATGATGGTGATAATTATTATCATTATTATTTTTTATTTTATTAGCCTACTACTACTACTACTACTACTAATAATAATAATAATAATAATAATAATAATACTACTACTACTACTACTACTACTACTAATAATAATAATAATAATAACAAATGGTTGTATAAGTGTTGGTATCAAAGTGGTCTATGAGTAGTCAAATTAAGGTTTTGTTTGAGATAAGACCTCGAGTGAGTAGCCAAGGCTTTGTGCTTGAATGCTGTTTTGGCCAGATCTGTGGAACATGATCAAATTCTTGATAATACTTCATTTATGTTTTGTGTGTGGTCTACTTGTTTCAGTTCATTAGTAATAAGGGAAAAACATTGCACAATACATTTTTTGGGGGGGAGGGGGAGGCTAGACATTTTATTAAATAACCAGTATTTTTTATTAAATAACATTTTAATAGTCTCCCTTAGAACACCAAAAGTTTACAATATAATATATATTTTATTTTATATCCTTTATATTTTTCTGAATGACTGATATTTATGACAGCACACTTTATGTAGATTAGCCTATAGCCTAGGCCTACTATTTTTATTATTATAACTCTACCTCTTTAATTCAGCTGTCTGGTTGAAGCCTGGAAATGTTGTAAACAAAGTAGCATAGTTGGCTAGCTTAGCCTATCATAGTCTACTGATTGGACTGTTCAGTTTCCCCATGTGTGTTTAAGTTTCAAGATAATACTTGTTCTCCTTGGGACAGGCCCTTTTGGGAAACGTTGGTATTGAGATGATCAGTCAACTTCAATGCAAGAGTTTTAAACAAATATGTGCAGCAATGATAGCTAATGATGCTAAGCGGATTTAATAGTAATATAGCTAGTCGTCTTCTATGCGTCCTTGCTTTCACGATTGTGAATGTTTTATTTAAGTCGCGCGTGTTCATTGAGCAGGAGGGAGAGGGAGAGGGAGGGAGCGCGAGAGAGCGGGGCAAGGAGAGGGGGTTTACTTCTATACTGTTTGGTAAAGTTGCACACATAGTCTACAATGAAAGCAAGGAGAGGTATGACATTATTATTTATTTATTTGTTTTTGGACAACGTAGGCTACCGATAAGTAAAGCGGGAGATGTGGGTTGCTTTTGCGGCCGCGTAAGCTGCAAAGCAGTGCGTGAAACACTAGAAAGGGTGTGTCGCGATTCTACCTTTTCACACCGCGACACAGTATCGTGGATATGAATGTCGCGATTTCGGGTTCAAATCGGAGCGCTCTAAGGAGGAAACTAGACGGAGCCACCAGGCACAAATCATTCCATTTCGTGTCAAAACAAACAAATGTAATGCTTAAACATTATGATAAATATCAGTGATCAACGCCCCCCATTTGTGCCTGATCGCCCCCCTCTCAGCTATCTCATTCACAACGCCCCTCGATGGTGTTCAAACGCCCCCAGGGGGGCGGTACCGCCCCCGTTGAGAAACGCTAATCTAATGTAATAGCAGTGTCTTCGCGGAGACATCAACTCTCCAGTTTCATTTTTGCTGTTGCGAGCAAGCTAATAGACTAACATATAGGAAATACTTCCAATACAATCAGCTTCAGAAATTATTGGGTTTTCCTTAGCCTGGGCTAGGCTACACCTTTCCAACAAGTTTTGCGAAAATTGTAGTTTTTGCGATGTTGACAAACATGTGTAGCACATGGAAGCTCTTGATAGCGCATGGCACTAACGTCTATAAAAACAATATATTTATGAAATAAAACTAGACAGGTACCTCGCTTTAGCATTGCTGTTTATTGTTAAACTGCAATTTTCAGCAGCCAGCGGAGGGCATTGGGGTCATCCATATTCCCTGGGTCCTATGTTCCGTAGCGGGGAACATAGGACCCTTTTTTGAAAAAACACAATCCCTTCAGTCAACACAGTTACAACAGACGTGCGGACCGGTGACAGCTTTTGGTGGAAAACACTTTGTGATGAGGGAAGGAAGAGGGGGCGCCGCGAACTGAAGTTCTTTGCAAAGAGGCGCAGTGCGGAGCCCAGTGCGATATAGTCACGTTTAATTGATTTAATTGAGACACTTAAGTCTTGTATGTAACAGTAGCTGGTGTCAGTGGTAATCAGCCTAATGACACAGCCCCACCTGTTTTCCTATGATATTAGGATTGGCTCAATGTCTTGCTGCAACGGCCTGTGTTTAAATCTAGCCGAGTCTGCATGGCTTCAGTCCCAAGCTTGTCATTAAGTGTGCTTGCAAAGCAACACACTTATTGTTCTTCTTAAGTTTTATTTTTCCCATCTCCCTAATTTTTTGTCAGCTCTAGCGCCTAGGCCCTTTGAGACAGAGACACCGTTCCAACTTTAAAACGTCCGGTCAGTACCGGTGTAAGTTGGTCGCGAAGATGACGTCAGGTGGGTGTGTCGTTCGTCCGCCATATTGGATTGAACAGAAAGCGAAACTAAATTTTCACAGATCACAAGTTTGGTCCGAACGCCACAAAACTTGACGTACATTATCCTTGGACCAAGCCTCACCGGAAGGATTTTTGATTTTCGAAAGCGTTTGCCCGTCACAGCCAAACGAAATCGGCGGCAAAGCTCCGAAACAGGAAGTCGTCCTCAATATCTCAGGAACACTGTCACATATCGATACCAAATTTTGTATATGAACTGGGGACTCCAATGTGAGGGTGCATAAGCTAAAAAAAAAAAAGAAATATTCCAAAAGTTTCCATCATTTTGCAAACCACCCACAGGTATTTGGTAACTCTCACAATTCACCTTTGCACCATTCACCTTCTATCACAATTCCTTCCAAGTATGCTCAATGCCTCTGGGCAGCCACAATGTCTCCGGGCAACCTTGCCCACTCATGAAATCCTTCCTCTGCCATGGGATAGTATGAACTTATGAACTGAAATAGCAAGGAGAACAGTAGCTATATATAGCTTACATAATAGAGTTGTTTTCACATTGACGGTATTCAAATTAAATTTTCCATTATTGTTAATCATGTTATTATCATGATGGGAGAGTATTATTAAAAATGTTACAAGTATGCAAATTCATATGTTTACGGGAAATTAGGTTTTACTGGGTTGTTTTGTTGTAAAGACATGCAAGGCATTCTGGGCCGTAATGAACAGTGGTCGGCAGCACTCCATAGGCTACGTATTAATTTGAATAGGTGTTTCTGTAAACCTAGGGACAATAAACAGCTATCTCTGTTACAAAAACGAGCTGGTAATCGCTCATTGAAGAGGGAACTATGATAAAAAGATTGTTTTCCTAAAAGCATGGTGTTGACAAAAGAATAAGCAGGAAATGCCACGTTTATCTTAAATAGCCTACTGAACGCTAGGTGGCAACGTTGTATTACATTTCACTAAATGCGGTGGAATTAGTGTGAGCTTCACAAGGAAGGAAGGTGCAAATATTATGTAATTTATCATGGGAAATTATTGGAAATGTTATTTCTTGTTTATTCTAATTGCAAACCACACACATCCATTCGTAATCACACGTACACATTTAATACTGGAAGACTGTCTATTCGTTTATTTGATGTTGCTTAGCAACGGGGACAGACTTCAGAGCAAAGATTCTAGAACAGAGCTTCAGAGAGACACGTTTTGAGTTCGTGGCCAAGTAGGCTACCTAAAATATCGGTTTCCATGTGTATGTGCTGGATGGTGTGCTTCCTTTATGAAAGTAAGTGTTTATGAAAGTAAGTGTTTTATACAGTTAACGTTACAGACATAATGAGTCATGTTGTAGTGGTCCACATAAATGTGCCCCTTCTGTTATTAGAATGCTAAGCGGAGATTTCATTCATTTTTTGTGTGGCTAGAAGCTAGCTATCGTAACACCCCCAATTATCACCACTTTTGTTCAGAAATTCTAAAACAACGATGTTTTTTTAACACTTCAAAATAACATTTACTAAATGAACCTTACATTTTTCAGTAGCCATAGGTGTGTAGATTTGAACAAAATCTGGTTTGGTTCTTAACGGGAGCATTTACTGCCTGAAATATCCGATTTTGTTTACCACGCTTAGAGTTAGTGCTGGTCTGATGGGTCGCCTATTTACACCGTTTCAACGGCACATGGACGGTTAGACCGAGAATTCTCGTCGTGAAATTAAAATTCCACTGGAGCTCCAAGCGGTTGTGTACACGCAGCCTTACAACACTGTTTACAGCTCTTTGAGTCACGGTAAAATGTCATTTTTGGTACATAGCTAATTTAGATACACATATGGTGTGGGTGGTTGCGTTTCTATAGGAGTCTTGGTTTGTATAGAAATGGATATTAAGTGACACATACACGCAAGACGGTGGAAATACGGGACCGGTGGAAATAGGGGGAGTTCCGATAGCTAGGTCATAGGGAGGAGATGTTGCTGTAACGTTATGAGATTTATAGTCCAGGCAATCTGTGAGAAAAAAACACCCAACCCAAAACTAATTGCAACAGAAATTATTTTTGTTGTATTCAGTTTATGAAACCTTTTCATATCACATACCAAAAGTCCATGAAAATCCAAGTGATGGAACATTGTCAAAATTGGAATTATTTGTGCATAGGTCAGTGGCAAAAAGCTGCACCTTTGGCAGTTTTATTGAACTTTCATAGTACAGGGGATATGTGAAAATTAGGTCAAATTCTTTCATAAAGGCATGAAACTTGGTGAACTTGTACAGTTTGGAGCCCTGAACATTTTCAGATATAAAACCATTATCAAAAAACCCTAATGGTCGCCGTGGCAACCATTAAATGTTCCACTATAACTGAATTACGCCTATTCTTCATTATATCTCCTGAAACAAACATGGTATCTCAGAACCAATGATGCCTACAGGGAGGAGCAGTATTTATTACATGTATTCCATATTTCAAATACAAAATATATCGTATATTCGTAATTTGTATTTGACTGGGTTGAAAAAAAGGCTTCGTATTTTGTATCAAAATACTTTATAAGTATGCATTTTTGTAGTTTAGAATATTGACAAATATTTTTGGTAAAACCAATACTTTTGGTGATGTGATGACATCATAACTGACTTGGGCTGAGTTTTAATTTGCCCACATTTGTGATAATATTGAGATTCAGAAGATAAAAGAGATACAAAAGGTTTTTTTATGGATTCTGGTACTGTTAGACATGCTAAATAACATACAAAAAATCTAGTAAAATCTGACCTTGAGAAATGATGGCCACCAAAATGGCTGCCAAGAGGTTATAATGGCTATGGGCCCTATCATGACAGTCAACAGCACAGCGCAAAGTGTATAATCATCATGATGCAACACATATTTCTATTGTACACTCGAGTTTTTCGTCATCTCTTTTATTGAGCAATGCACCAAGGGGTGTAGCCATTAACGACCTAAGGAGGGGTCTAGCGCATTATCTAAAAAGCACTATCGTACACTACCTAAAACGCATTACGCCACTGACCAAGAAATACCTGGTCAGAAATCCATGGCGAGTTGTTTATCTGTTATTTTAAGAGTGTTTTATCAACAGTGATGGGCGGGTGCACAACTACACCCTGCTTTTCTCGTCCACAGGAACGTGAACCAGCGCACATCCATGCAAAACATTACAAATTACATGATTACAATGGGGAACATAATAATTATAATAAAGATATCAGGAAATATGTCTCACAATGAGTAGTTTCACCATTCACCATCATTTGCAAATTGTTAATGACAGTTAAAAGTGAATAGGCGAGAGGCACATATGGAGCACATCTGAAGACGCACTGTCACGAGATGTAAGCAACTCCTCTGCAGGATAAATGTCCTTAGGTTTCTTATTCAGTCATTTAAACACTATTGGTGTAAGTGTTGCATTTTTCAGGCTATTTTGTCAATGGTAACCTATTGTCAGTCAATAGCGTAATTAACTGTGTAACTGTTTTGTGTTGACTATGACACCACAGAGAAGTTAGTTTTACTTTGCCAATGAGTTCAAATAATAGACGAGTGCAGATGCGTTTATAGGCTATACTCTGCTAGGTTTTAAAGCATGGTTTAGTGGAATACCTGTTCCATACAGTCTCGCATGCAAGCAAATTCCTTCAAATGGGCCGCTGACTACTACAATACCGATGCCCTGTTTGAAGTCCAAATGCTTGCTGTTAAAGGGAATGACAGATGTCACTCTCATTGGTTTAAAGGATGTAACGCCCAAAACACACACATGACTAACTAAGAAACATAAGATCCACTTTTTTGCGCCAGGTGCCGGACTTTTGAAAACAAAACCACACCCAATGTGGACTGGACAAACCCCTAAGCCAGTGTTTCTCAAAGTGTGGTCCGGGGACCACTAGTGGTCCGCAAGCTATTCCAAGTGGTCCGCGAACAGACATGATAAAATATAATATAGACGAGTTGTTTGCAATATTGAACCAACTTGTATGTAAATCCAAACAGTTCTCAACACTGTAAAATATGCCAGTTTAAATCAAATGAATCCTCTGACACGATAAGCAAAGTGCAAAGACAATAAGCAAGGTGGTTCAGTGAGTAGGCCTATTGTGTGGGCTAATTTACTGTTGTAGTAGGTCTAGACAATAAGCAAGGTGGTTCAGTGAGTAGGCCTATTGTGTGGGCTAATTTACTGTTGAAGTAGGTCTAGACAATAAGCAAGGTGGTTCAGTGAGTAGGCCTATTGTGTGGGCTAATATACTGTTGAAGTAGGTCTAGACAATAAGCAAGGTGGTTCAGTGAGTAGGCCTATTGTGTGGGCTAATATACTGTTGAAGTAGGTCTAGACAATAAGCAAGGTGGTTCAGTGAGTAGGCCTATTGTGTGGGCTAATATACTGTTGAAGTAGGTCTAGACAATAAGCAAGGTGGTTCAGTGAGTAGGCCTATTGTGTGGGCTAATATACTGTTGAAGTAGGTCTAGACAATAAGCAAGGTGGTTCAGTGAGTAGGCCTATTGTGTGGGCTAATATACTGTTGAAGTAGGTCTAGACAATAAGCAAGGTGGTTCAGTGAGTAGGCCTATTGTGTGGGCTAATATACTGTTGAAGTAGGTCTAGACAATAAGCAAGGTGGTTCAGTGAGTAGGCCTATTGTGTGGGCTAACATACTGTTGAAGTAGGTCTAGACAATAAGCAAGGTGGTTCAGTGAGTAGGCCTATTGTGTGGGCTAACATACTGTTGAAGTAGGTCTACTCTTTTTTTTTAGCTACTGTAGGTGGTCCGTGCGTTTCTTTTTTATTGGTTAAGTGGTCCTTCCTCTGAAAAAGTTTGAGAAACACTGCCCTAAGCTATTTGCTAGTGACCATGCGTATTAGACAAATATAGCCCTATATCTCAATTACTATTCAGCCCACAGGGGTGAATCTGAGGACAAATGATGGTCAAATTAAACAATAATATGATTTTAAATGTTAACATTGAACATTTTGGAATGCTCTAGCTTTTTCAGCGATATATTAAAATCTATGTGTTTTAATACAGAGTAAATGCAATACAGGAATATGTACCATGTCCAAGGCATGGAGGAAGATAATACTTAACTGGTATCATATCTCATCTAGAGGGCATATGCTTTTAGAAAATATATAGTTTAGGGTGTTTAATTTGTTTTCCATAGACAGTATAGGCTAAAATGTATCCGCTTTACACAAGATTCGCCTATATAGAATATAGGGCAATGTATTGTGCATGGCATGGAGGAAGATGGGAAATGTCTTAACTGGTGTTATATCTCATCTACAAGTAATATGCTTTCAGGAAATATATAGTTTAGGGTATTTAATTTGTTTTCCATAGACAGTATAGGCTAAAATGTATCCGCTTTACACTAGATTCGCCTATACAGAATATAGGGCAGTGTATTGTGCATGGCATGGAGGAAGATGGGAAATGTCTTAAATTGTGTAATATCTCATCTAAAGGGTATATGCTTTCAGAAAATATATAGTTTAGGGTGTTTAATTTGTTTTCCCTTGACTATACATGCCAAAATGTATCCACTGTACACTAGATTCGCCTATGCAGAATAGAGGGCAATGTGTTGTGCATGGCATGGAGGAAGATGAGACATGTCTTAACTGGTGTTATATCTCATCTACAAGTAATATGCTTTCAGGAAATATATAGTTTAGGGTGTTTAATTTGCTTTCCCTAGACAGTATATGTCAAAATGTGTCCGCTTTACACTAGATTTGCCTATACAGAATAGAGGCCAATGTATTGTGCATTGCATGGAGGAAGATGGGACATGTCCTATTTGGTGTCATATCACTTCTAGAGGTTATATGCTTTTAGAAAATATATAGTTTATGATGTTTAATTTGTTTCCCTTAATAGTGCAGGCCAAAAAATCAGCTGTTCACTTAATTCACCTATACAGAATAGAGGAGTATGTATTATGCATGGTATGGAGGAAGATGGGACATAAGCTGATTAATGCTATATTTCATGTAGGGCATATGCTTTTAGAGTATGTATAATTTTGGCTGTTCTATGATTTTGGTAAAACCATGACCCATGCATAGGCATGCATTTTAATTATTAATCTTAAACTTTATTTATTATAGCATGCACCTTTTGCCAGACGTCACAACAATAGTCACCTCTTTGGAGGCTAGCTGCAGTTATCTGCACCTGTCTGTTGAATTTGGACATTATCATGTACATCTTCAACTTTGCCTTTACAATTTTCCTTCATTCATTCACTTACATAAACATACTGTGCTGTCTGATTACTGTTTTAGCCAAAATTGTGCAAAGTAAAGAGGCATCATACAGGCCCTTCTGATTGGACAGACAGTCTAAACAGAATAGTCAACCCCCCGGGCAAGAGGTCAATTACTATAAGTCTTGGAAAATAATGGACTGATACTTTCGTGTGATATACTGTATATGATTCAGTGACCTCTCAATCAGACCACCAAAAACACTTTCCTAGGCTTAATAATGCTTAACTATATGTTTGTACAACTTAAACATTGTGGAACACTTAAATGCAAAAACACACTGGCTCTATTTAAAGACTGAACAACCATTTCCATTGATTCAAAGGGCCAAAATAAAAAAAATAGACACCAATTAGCAACAAACAAGTCTGAAATAAGCCTGAGAAATGTACTAACTCTTTGAAAATAAAAGAATGTTCCTCAACAATGCAATATTCTAAAATTCCATGTTAACTTTCGGACCCCATGTCCATTGGAATGGACATTATATATTTTTGGGTCTAAACCAATGAAAATCTGTGGTTTCACCATTTTAATTATGCATTGCTACTGATTGGATCCTGATGACCCAATCAGAATGCAGTTATGACCTGTAACTTGATCTGAGAGCACTTCAGACATCAAACAACACAAGCATGGCTCTGAAGCTAGATAGGAACAGGAGTAAGCATCTTTTTTCCCTCATCAATATGAATTTATGTTCATGATAGCCTAACCAATTTGCACTCAGTATAATTCTAACCATTGCAGGTGATGATATTTGAAGTTAATTTGAATATATTTCATAACAGTGTAGTACAGGATTTTTTCAAAGTTTAATGTCCATCCCTATGGACACCAGGTGTTGGGAGATGTTAGCCAACACTCATTTAATTATTGTCACCAGGCAAGGTTCTGACATCCTCAAGACCCAAGCTATAATTCTAAATATATTTTTTATTTACTTCAGCTATTTTGAATGTGCACTCATTTAACTAAAATGTGTGGTCGGTTGTACTAAATAGTCCTCTCATTTTACTAGATTGTGCACAGAATTTAGTAAATTGTGTGCCCGGTTTACTATAGTATCCTCATTTTACTAAATCATGGACTTATACAGCTACATTTTCTGAGCATTTAGCTAAATTGTGCTATTTTTTGTGCAAAAAAGTGTGGAAGATTTAGTAAAACGAGCACACTATTTAGTAAAACGAGCGCAAAATTCAGGGTGCGTTTGTAAATTCAATCTGACACTGAGAATAGCGCTCTGAAGTTCGAAAAAGACAAGCAGTCTAAATCTCTGTGAATTATTTTGGGTTACAAACAGTTTGGTTTAGGCCTACAATATGGACACCACTACAGCACTTGTGAAACAGTGTTTAGGTCCACTTCAGCCTTAGGCTGCTTCAACCTAGCGAGCCAGATCCACATTATTTGCTGCCGCTAGGGTGTGTCTAGATTTCTAGGCTAGCTTCAACCCTCTCTGGGATAACACTCTCTCAACCTACTGTGTGATGTCATGCTCTGCCACTCCATCCCTTCAGCTGGAGTGCCCAGAGTACGCACTGAAAGCTCCAAGATTGTGACACTGTGAATAAACGAATAATCCGACCCACGCTCCGAATTTACGAACGGTTAAAAGTTTCAGTGTGTGCATTTGGAGTGGCAATTTAAGAATGCACTCTAAGTAAAATGAGTGCATAATTCAGTAAAAACAGTGTATATTATCTTGATATACAAAAACAATCTTGCAATGACATCTCCTGGGGTGTGTCATTGCAAGATTTTCTATGTATTGAGAAAACATACACTCGTTTTACTAAATCATGCGCTTGCTTTACTAATATTTTTGTGCACTTGTTATACTACATTGTGCACACAACGTGTGTATTGTGCTCTTGTTGTCATTTTGCTAAATTGTGCTCTCATTTTACTAAAAAGTGCACTCATTTTAGTAAATAGTATGCTTATTTTACTAAATTGTGCACTCATTTTACAATGTGATGTAATGAAATGAGAGTGGAATTTAGCAAATTAGCCCACAATGTAGTAAAATAAATGCACTGTTTAGTAAAACAAGCACAGGGTTTACTAAATTGAGCAAATATTTAGGAAAATGAAAGCACAATTTAGTAAAACGAGCGCAAAATTTAGTAAAGTGAGCAAACAAATATGTTGCAAGCATACCTCCGGTGTTCCATATTGGAACATGTAATTAAACAGTTATATGGAACACCGGAGGTATGCTTGCAACACATTACTTTTTTGACCTGCAAAAAAAAAAAAAACTATGATGTTATATTTTAAAACTCTTTGGACCATCATTTGAACTGTTCAAGTTCATGTTCCATGTGATGTCAATGTGAATTATAAGACAAAAAATAGGTATGATGTTGTCATATGATGTTGGTATTTTAACAACTGTTTGGACCCGATGTCCATTGAAATGGACAAAAAAAAAAACAATTAAAAGGTTGTGATAAAAAATTTTTTTTTTATTGATTCTCATTTATGGTTGCATTAAGGATGGGGAAAAATCATTATTATATTTTTCACCACCTTGGAACATAATTGGGGTCTGAAGGGGTTAAGTTAGATGGGATCAGATATTCTTTAGAATGCTTATTTTACAACATTCTAATTACAGTTTTGTCAGTTTTTGCTGAAGGATAATGCCTAAAACAACCCTCATTTTAACATATTTCCACCAACTGGATTTTAATGGACTTTTACTATGGTGTTTAGATCACCAATTGAAATATAAAAATGTGAAAATAAATTCTGTTGCAATTAGTTTTGGGTCAGACCTTACTTGGCCTGGACTATTATGTTGCTTAGCGTAATGCCATGGTCATTTGATATGAGATGCTTGTACTCGTAACTTCGTCACTCGTAACTTTAGGACTCCTATTTTTTTTTACTAAGAGTAATTCAGGAAGCATTTTAGCCCTAAAAGTAGCGCCTGAGTCTGTGACAGCTTAAGCGAGGACTCCTAATAAGACACAATGTTTTGTGGTGGCATTTCACGTCGCGATGTTTTGAAATGCGCCTAACAATCACGAGGGAACAATTTTGCATTGTAGGCATAACTAAGGGATGCAGTAACACCACCAACAACAACCAAAACTAGCCTAGTCATTGTTTATGTACATTAAATGTAACGTTTCATTGTGAATCAAATTAAAAGATTCCCCTCTTTGCAAACGTTGGCATAGGCATATGGTGACAGATTAATTTAATAATGTTGCTGCGTGAATCACGGTAAGCGCGAATGAAGTGGCCACTTCTTAATAGGAGTCACTGTAGGCTAAGTAAAATAGAGATGTTTAAAATAAGATAAAGTTAGGATATGCCCGCTTGATAACGGCAGAGATAACTGGCCTTTGGCCATAGCAACCATCCATTTAGAACGACTGGCCTTCATAGCAACCAAGGATCTTAGCTGTGATTCATGTAGCTACAGTATGCATGCAATGTGATGCAAAGTATAGAAAGATGATGAAATATACAGAGACAGGTCAAGAAATATAGTGCAATGTAGACAGTAGTATACAGTTGATTTACAGAAGGTGGTTTAGAGTAATATGAATTAAATATAAATATGTGCAGTGTATTAGCAGTTATCTCATACAATAAGTAGAATAATGTATGTAGTAGTAACATTATAATAGTAGAAATAATAATATAGATATATGCAGTGTATTAACAGAATATAATAAAACAGAATAAATATGGATATTCAATATGACAAATATATAACAGATATGTACATAACATACAGCTATGTTTGTGCAGTGTGGAAACAGTGTCATTGTAGTTCAGAAACAACATTATAAGAGTAGTAAGAATACGTTTATGTGCAGGATGAATAGTATAAAGATCAGTAGATTAACTATGTATAAATGTAATTACAGTAGGCCTATGTACATTTGTAAATAAATAGAAAACTATGGGTGAGAGGGATAAATTAATTTTATTTAATCGTAAAAGTAAATTGCATTCAATTAAATTGCAATTAAAAATCTTTCCAGTAGGCTTTAATGTCACGCAAAAAGTACAACCAAAGCTGAGCTTGATCAACTAGAACGTCTAAAGAACCAGAACTTGAGTGTAGTTTTTTGCTGGGTCCCAGGCCATGTTGGTCTGAGGGGAAATGAGAAAGCAGACAGTGCTGCTAAGCAAGCCCTCAATGAAGAAGTCACAGAATGTCAAATCCCTGCCCCAGACCTTAAACCTATACTGAACTCTTACATCTCAGATAAGTGGCAATCTGAATGGGATTAATGTACCAACAACAAGCAAGGAATGTGAATTTTGGCACATTTTCATGATCCACTGGGTCGTTATGGGCCACACAAAATACGGTGTTGCTAAAATTACTCCTATTGTGGCTATTAGAGACATGCGTTCATGAGTATCCAGCTACATTCAATGAGTTAAGTAAAATACATTCACACACAAAAAAAAACCCATCACTAATGTTGTGGACATTCCTTTATTCTGAGATACATCAATAGGCTCTCAAAACAATCCCAAACAGACATAAGGTCTATAGAGCAAATCCATATAGATTATTTGTCAAATAAACCAGTAAAACAGAATTAGGGGATGGAATATATAACATTCACACTCATAGCTCATATTTCTAAAATAAATCAGTGAAAAAGTATCCTGACAAACAAGCAGCATTTTAATGCCTTAGTCATATTTCATAATTTCAAATTTTTCTCTAGGTTACCTGATACCCCAGTTTGAGAGGTGCAAGACGGGTGACATTATTTATTTTTGCAGCCAATCACTGCTGTTGTTTTATTTTATTGATTTAATTTTAGTCATAGAAGCTAAATTCGAAGGCAGGCCACAGGTAAAAGCCAACGAACCGCATTCACCCCGCAAGGCAATAGTTGAATAGAGCTTTTGAGGTATTGCCACTGCTCCAACACTGAAAGGCACTGTTAGAATGCTTGGATCAAGCCAGGTTCAGCATAGCGTATGTCACTGTCTGCTCACGTTGGTGACCGGACCAGGGCAAGCACACTTTCGCAGTTCCCGCCGGAAATGCAGTCTAGTTGTCTTTGCACTTGGCATGTCATTGTTGAAGAGGTGAAGGAGGTCATCTAAAATAGCCTTTGGTTGAGCTGTCGGAAGAATGGGATTAATTTTAATGGAACAAAGAGATATCAAACTATACTGGGCTGTAGACCCAAAGGGAAATTTTTGGATTATTGACGATCAGTCTAAAGGGGCTTCGGAGCAACGCGCAGTCCCCCCTGCAGCGTGCCAGCGAACCGAAAAATGAACAAAACAAACCAATTAAATATCAACTTAAAAAGGCATGTAGTTGTATCGCGTTTCTTCTGTAAGAGGTGCAGCTCGTGTGTGTTGTTGTCCTCAATTTAGTGCTGAAGCGGACAATGTGAAGTTACCTAGAATGTTAACTTTGAACTCGTTATATTCAGTAAAGAAGCACTACACAAGTAAAACAATTGTAGGCCTATGTTATAAGAAATGTTCTTCATCTATTCTTTTACTCCACTATAGGCCTACTCAACGTGGAAGTTAGGAAAATCGCCCTTCTGGCTTGTGTCAATATTGCACCGTGCGCGTATGTGTAGGTCTACCTGGTGTGCTACGGCAAGCAACATTGACAGAAAAATACACTTTGCTACCGTTTGTGCACGAAATGTGCACTCGCAAGCATATCCCATGCAATTTCCGTGGTCAGATACAAGGCGGGGAACATAGGACCCTTTTCTACAAACATAGGTACACTCCCAGGGCATTTAGCCTACTATGCTTCCGGACAATATTTTGCGTCTCCCCTAATTCTGAGGCACTGTATTAATTAAACCGTGGGGGCCGCCATGCTGAAATAAACGTAGAGGAAACACTGCATTAAATTAGATTCTACCATTAAACCATTAACCTTAAATAACACACCAATGAGTGAGCTAACAGGCAAATGCACAATGCTTACCCTTGCCTCTAATAGGCGTTCAATGTCAGAATTTCACCAGTAGATTGTTATACTATAGGTAAATTCACATTCAGACACAGTGACAGATAGGTTCCATTAATACAGGTCAACTTCACATTATGAACAGAAATAATGGTCTTGTGTGTGGGAATAGGCACTGGTAGCAGTTCAGAATGTTCACTTTGACTGGAGCGCCACTCAGAGGAGTGTATGTGGTGTACGTGTGTATTACGAGTTCAGCAAATAGTCCGCAATGTTCACATTGTCAGTTGGACTCGTGATGTGTTGTGTCAGTGTGTGCACGCCGCACGACAATGTCAGAGGTAATCAGTGAGTTTGTGCACTGACGTCAAGAGTGCAGTAAGCAGTTCGCAACATTCACATTGTCCGTTGCCATTCGTGGGCTAGCGCATCTTCTCCGAGGGGCGCTTTCTGGTCCCGGAGAGAAAAGTACAGAGGGCATTGAGCTGTGTCGCGTGAAGCGAACCTGATCCGCTGACGCCTTGCCGTATCGTAGCCATAACTGATCTACCACTTTTACAGCTTCCATTCGCTGTAGAGGGGGTTGCCCCGTGACAGCAGGTCCGCCCCGAGATTTATGGCACCCGGAACGTGTGTAGCTCTCAATGACCGGAAAATGTTCGCAGCTCCACAATATCATGCGTGCAAGTGTAGTGGATGAGATCTCAGCCCCCCTTGTCTGTTCACGTACGACACAACAGTGGTGTTTTCCGTTCGAATTAGGACGTGATGTCCCTTTAGCAGGGGTAGAAAATGTTTCAGCGTCAGCCAGACTGCACGCATCTCTAAAGCATTTATGTGGCAAGACCTGAGACTCGGATCCCATTTCCCATTTATTATCTTGCCCTCGTGCGTCCCTCCCCACCCCGAGAGGGACGCATCGGTTGTTATCACTTTTCTGGCTTGCACTGTGCCCATGGACACCCCCTCTGTCAGAAAAGTCGGGTTTCTCCACTGAACTAGTGCCAGACATGTCTCTGTAGTCACTCTCAATCTCCGGTGAGTATGACACGCTGGGTCCAGCTTGAGAGAAGCTACCCAACGTTAGAAATCCCTCATACAGACGGCCCAGACAAAGTAGGGCTGCACAATATTAGGAAAACATGCCATATGCGATAACATTATTGAGTACTGCGATAATGAAATAACTTGCGTAATTTAAATATTTAATGTTTTTCTCCATTTTACTTGCTGCTAACATAGACTGTAGGGTTGGGGGGGGGGGGGGGTAAATGTATAATTACAGAAATAAATGTATAATTTTCTATCTAAACAATATAAAATATTATGTAGCCTAGGCTATATATGGCCTGATGAAAGTTGACAGCTAAGAGACCAACTGACTAGGCTATCGAAGTTGTGTGGAGGATCTGCTCCAAGAAAATCCTTGTAAAAGACGGATAGACAGCCAATCTGTAAACTTGTGCACCAACCAGCGGAATATTCCACATTGTCAGCCTTCGCTGGGCCTAGCAAAAAAGCTACTTAAGCTATATCGCGGCGGTCACTCATCCAAAATCTTAAGTAGCCCAGTCTGTAACCTCATACGCTGCGCATCCTACGTTATTAGGTTACCGGCATGCCGACTATGAGGGTAGAGGAAAGTGAAAGTAAGAGGCTGCGATGCACAGTCCAGGCTAACGAAGTAGGCTAAACAACTTTTACAAATAACGAATCCTGATTACCTCTCTGTTGCTGTCTGGGGCTTTTGCTAAATGCAAATCATGAAATACAAGCCTTACAGTAAAAGATAGATCTGATCCTATAACAATAACGAAAGAAATTGTTTACTTAAACACGGTGGAGAAGGGTGCATTTGGCGCTGTGTTTGTAACACGTCATCCTTCATAAAACCAAAATATTTCCATATGACAGACATGCTTTTCCTTTTAGTCACCAATTCCTCTTCACCCAAGTGTAACCTACCTCGCTCGATCTTCAGCCATCATGACATTAGCTCCCGCCTCAACACCTAAAACACCACACACCTAAACTGGTAGGGGACGGGCTTCTAGGGCTGCATGACAGCATCGGTTTGGTAAAATATGTTGACATTCAGAATGTGAATACACCATACTGTATGGAATGCACACGACACAGAAAATGTATCAAAATTTATCGAAAATTAAGTAATCTTTGCAGTATGTCCATCGCAAGCGTTGATATCGCGATAACGATAGATTTTATATCCTGCAGTCCTAGTCTGAAGGGCACCACTTTGCCCCTCTAAAAGTGTGCCATGCATTGACTAAACTTGTCTATTCTCTCCCGTGAAAGACGCGCTCTGAACGTGATCAAGTTCAGTGACAGGCCCAAATAGGACACAGTCTGAGTGGGAGTCAGAACACTCTTTGTGTAGTTGAGATTGAAACCCAGCGCAGGTAGGTGCTCTATGAGCGCCGCTGTGTGTTCCCTCGCCATTTGTTATGATTGACAGGCCATCATCCAGTCGTCTACGAAAGTAGCGATACGAATCCCTTTTTCTCTCAGAGGAGTCAGGGCTGCTTCTGTGCATTTTACGAAGGTTCGAGGGCTGAGTGATAACCCGAATGGTAGTACCAGGAACTCGTAGGCCACCCCCCTGAATGCGAATCTCTATTTTCTGTGGGGTGCATATATCCCTATATGGTAGTATGCATCGGTGAGGTCCAGTGTAGTGAACCAATCTCCCTGGCGCATATGTGAGCATTCTGAACGTAAACTTTCTTAAAAATTTGTTCAGGGCTCTCAAGTCTAGTATTGGTCTGAACGCATGTGTTCCCTTCTTTGGGACGACAAAATACTTTGAATAGAACCCGGAGTGACTTTGGTCCGGTGGAACTACCCTGATAGCGCCTTTGTTTAACAGTGTGGCGATTTCCCCCTGCAGTATTTGAGCTGCCTCTCCCCGAGCATGGGAATAGATTATTCCTTTGAACTGGGGCAGGGCGAGCAGCCACCTGAGCAAAGGTCTGGCGTGGAGGTGCAGAGTCCACGTTGAGAAGAGGGGAGGTGGGCGCCTCCAGCACTGAAGCCTCGGTCGAAGCGGGGTTGACCAGCTGGCCGGGAGTTAGGAATGAGGAGTCGTCAAAATTGTCCTCATCGTCGGAGACGAGTAGGTCCGAGTTTCCGTCATCCTCATCTTTGTCTAACTCCACTTCCTCCACGTCGCGCGACAGGAGGTCGTAGGTTTCCACCTGCTCCGCCCAGCTCGGGCCAGCCGTGGAGGGCTGCTGTTCGCGAGGCATTGCTGCCTGCTGGGTGGAGGTGGTAGTTGCGTTAGCCGACGACATGAGTGGGTCACTGCCAGTCAGGCTAGTCTGGCGGGCCAGCCTACGGCGCAAGCAGTGTGAAGCGCGCGCTGTGTTTACAGGAGCCGCCGTTGTCTAGTGCTGCCTGGGCATGTTGCAGACCAAGGCAGATAGAGCAAGCTTCGTGCGACGCAGCGTGTCTTTGCTAGATTTTAAAGCAAAGTTTAGCTGGCGTGCTAAACTCCAAAGTTCTCTGACTTCGGATAGCTAGCCGCGAGGCTAGGAGCAACTGACAATCCGGCGGTGACAATCCGGCTTACTCGACAATGCCAGGGCTTTGCAGCTGGCCTTTCGCCTCTTTTCCTCGGTGGGTTTGGCTAGCGCCCGTTGGTGGAGTTACGCACTCCACCTGTGGACAGTTGAGCTAGTCGCCAGCGAGGAGTAAGGAAGTCGAGAGTGGCTTCTGGTGTGAAGCGAGAAGAGGATTTTGAATGACCTGGGGCCTCATGTACAAAGACTTGCGTGGATTTCATACTAAAACATTGCGTACGTGCAAACCTGAAAAGTAGCGTAAGCACAAAAAAATCCTGGTGTATGAAACTGCGTACGCAGCATTCCACGCAGCTTTTCTTTGTACATCCCAATTAACGTGAAATTAAGCGTACATGCACGAGCATTACACTCCACCCTCTCTCCTCCCTCAATCACACTCATTTTAATATGCTAACTAGAAGGCCACTAGAGAGCGCAGACCTCCGTGAAGACAAAATGGCCTATCCCGCAATATTAATAACAATGAAAACTCATTTGTGGATCCATTCATACTTGAACCTGCTCCAAAGTTTAATAATTGAAATCATCAAATTAATTAAAAAAAAAGTTTATCTCCAGCAAATGCGAGGTAGAAGTTTTTATCCGACGAAATGGCAAGAATCTTACGTCTGTAAGATTCTGTAATTATCATCTGTAATTAATAACAAAAAAAACAGTAGTGGCAGAGCGTAGCAGTGGGTAGTTATAGGGTCAGAGACCGTGGCAGAATTATTGGTCAGTCTGCAAGTAGGTGACAGGGTTCGCATAACTGGGTTTGATGCATTTGAGCCATTACAACACAACTGCATTAATTAAAAAAACATTAAATAAATCGTGTCCAAGTAGGCTACATGAGGCGGTGTGTGCCTATATATACGGGAGGCGGGGTTGGCCTAGACACAAGCGTCACAGCTGCCAGCCAATGGGGCTGGCGTAATGAGATAATGCTTCTGAGGAATACGCAGAATACGTATCCCATAGTGAGACACCGAAACGAATGCTTGAAAGAGAACGGTTGATTCACTCACATCATACGCGGAAGTTGTGGGAGAGCAGGGGGAGCACTGCCCCCCCTGGTGGAAACGGGTAATTGCATTGTTTCAAAAAATTGTGAAATACGCCTGGCATGACCAGGCATGAACGGGTTGCGGTTGATGATGGGAGCAGCCAGGTTTTCTTCTCTTGCGATCCTTCACATCGAAAGCGACATTACGGCCAACCTGACGAGGCATGCAGACGCAAAAAACGAAAATTACTGTTGCACTAGTATGGACATCTTGCCGTGCCAACGTTGCGATAAAGGTTCCTAAATGCCATGTATATAAATGTCCTATCAGCTTACTAATTGATTTTGTGTTGTGTGTAGATTTGGACTTTTTATTCTACTTTGTTTAAACAGCAAAGTCGCGAAGCCTCGTTCACCTGGCTGGTAAATGTGACACGCACAGGCCTGGGCCCACTTCCCCGAAAGCATCTTAAGCCTAAGAGCGTCGTAAAGTCCCTCTTACGAACGTCTTAAGATTTGCCGACTGTTTCCCGAAACCATCGTAGCTTAAGAGCGTCGTGAAAACACTCGTAGATCTACGAGTGCTCCAGAGTACTCGTTACCGGCTAAGAGCGTCTTAACAGTACTTCTCACTGAGGTCACCAACAGGACATACAGAGGAATTACAACTTAGAATACATAATCCAACTTACGTTCCCATTCTTTATTGTGTTTACCTGTGATGAATCAGATTTTAGCGTGCAAAATAGCCTACATTTAATGGTCATAATAATGTGATGAAAAGCGGACAAAAATGCAATCAAGTTATGAAACGAGACGTTACCAGAATAGTTTGACATTATCTTTGCTAAGTGAATATTTTATTAGGCCTATGAGGTAAAAAGCAGAGAAAGCAACATGTGGTTTAGTCTGTAGCCTACTGCATCAAAAACTAAGCCTACACATTTCCTCTCTTTCTTACTCGACTTCTTTCTTATCTTCAAACGTGTTCTTAAGTGACACCGCGAAAAATTATTGCATGGTGCAACAATCTAATCTTAAAATAATTACAATTATTTATGTCTCTGTGTGGTATATAACCTACTTGGGATGCTTACATGCAGATGTCAAATGTTTCTATTTTCGTATTGATGTGAATGAATGTGTAGATCCGAAGTTTAAATGGTAGGCCTATAGCTGTGACGTGCAGTCACCTGACATCACCGTCAAATCAGAGGATATTTCAGAACTATTAACGTGGACAGCTCCCCTTAAGAGCATCTTAAGAGCAGTGCACGCGCGTTCACGCTACGAGCATGTTCGGGAAACAGTCGGAAAAACCAAACGAATGATCGTAAGATGAATCGTAGAAAACCCTCTTAAGAGCGTGTCTCCGTCGTTATCGGGGAAGTGGGCCCTGGCTAGATACACCATCCTTTTGTGCATCTAGGCCTACTGATCGCTGTGGATTACTTTTTTTCGTGTCATTGGATTACAGCAAAATATGAATATTTTTTCTTAACATGTCTTAACGTAATGGTGTGATTGCGCTTCGTTTCTGCGTTTGGAGAGGCATCAGACAGGTGAACACTTCCTTTGATTCTTGGAGTTCTCGCTATGATTTAGCTCTGCCCTGCACTCAATAGCCTACAGTTTGGAGTTTACTTACTTTGCCTTTGTAGAATCGAATTTGAACTTTCAATGACTCGTTCTCCTTAAGCTAAGCATACATGAACCGATGCATCTTGTTATTTAAAACTCCACTCTGCTAGGTGGTTATAGGCTATATAGTTTGTTTTTAATAGCAAACAGAAATGTCAAGATGGCAACAGATTGTCTTTAATTGACAATATGATTGTACAAAATATTTAATCAATGTGGCGCAAATGAGTATAAAGGCGGTGGATTCATTTATCAAAAGTGAGCAGCAACCAGACTCTATGGGCTAAGCCCCGAATATTTTCAACTGCTAGGCGACACCCCTGTCTATTGCGTTTCAAGACAACCGTGCTGCATTGGATTTCATAAGGACGAATTGTTAAATTGTTGCAATGTTATTACAGTGCATGAAAATGCACTGTTCTGTTATCCGAAGTCGTCTTCTTCTTATTACAGTGCTTGAAAATGCACTGTACTGTTCTTCCTAGGCTTCTTATTAGAGTGCAAAATGCACTCTACTGTTATCCGATTTCTTATTATTATTCCGCTGATGCTTTTTGTGCGTTTTTTTTTTTTTGTGCGGCTTCAACCGTTTAACGTAGAAACTTCATTCAAACTGCGTTGCGTAGGTCTTACTTAGGTGACTTCAGCTATGTATTTTTCAACTTTAACTTTTATACTTTTTAAACTATTAATTAAAAACTATGAAACATGATGAGGTTTAATATAGTTGGAATGACTGAAGTAGGTAGATGAGGTTTAATATAGTTGGAATGACTTAACAGTTAAATAGGTGGATAGTTTAAAAGGTTCAATTATTTGCTAGGTAGATGAGGTTTAATATAGTTGGAATGACTGGACAGTTAAATAGGTGGATAATTTAAATGGTTAAATTATTTGCTAGGTAGATGAGGTTTAATATTGTTGGAATTACTGAACAGTTAAATAGGTGGATAGTTTAAATGGTTAAATTATTTGCTAGGTAGATGATGTTTAATATAGTTGGTATGACTGAACTAGGTAGATGAGGTTTAATATAGTTGGAATGACTGAACAGTTAAATAGGTGGATAGCTTAAAAGGTTCAATTATTTGCTAGGTAGATGAGGTTTAATATAGTTGGAATGACTGAACAGTTAAATAGGTGGATAGTTTAAATGGTTAAATTATTTAATAGGGAATTATTGTAGCAAGGACTTTTATTTTGAAACAGTTGTGGACAGAGGAAACAGTTGAACAGCATGTGTAGTCTTAAGGAATGAGACCAAAGATTCTATAGTTAATCAACCGTCTCTGACTGTATGCTTAAAGCCTGAGAAACTGACAGTTGATGCAGGTGGCCTGGCCCAGGGCCCAGTTCCCCGAAAGCATCTTAAGCCTAAGAGCGTCGTAAAGTCCCTCTTACGAACGTCTTAAGATTTGCCGACTGTTTCCCGAAACCATCGTTGTGAAAACACTCTTAGATCTACGAGTGCTCCAGAGTACTCGTTACCGGCTAAGAGCGTCTTAACAGTACTTCTCACTGAGGTCACCAAGGACATACAGAGGAATTACAACTTAGAATACATTACCAATTTACGTTCCCATTCTTTATTGTGTTTACCTGTGATGAATCAGATTTTAGCGTGCAAAATAGCCTACATTTAATGGTCATAATAATGTGATGAAAAGCGGACAAAAATGCAATCAAGTTATGAAATGAGACGTTGCTAGAATAGTTTGACATTATCTTTGCTAAGTGAATATTTTATTAGGCCTATGAGGTAAAAAGCAGAGAAAGCAACATGTGGTTTATGTGGCCTACTGCATCAAAATCTAAGCCTGCACATTTCCTCTCTTTCTTACTCGACTTCTTTCTTATCTTCAAACGTGTTCTTAAGTGACACCGCGAAAAATTATTGCAATCTAATCTTAAAATAATTACAATTATTTATGTCTCTGTGTGGTATATAACCTACTTGGGATGCTTACATGCAGATGTCAAAGTGTTTCTATTTTCGTATTGATGTGAATTAATGTGTAGATCCGAAGTTTAAATGGTAGGCCTATAGCTGTGACGTGCAGTCACCTGACATCACCGTCAAATCAGAGGATATTTCAGAACTATTAACTTGGACAGCTCCCCTTAAGAGCATCTTAAGAGCAGTGCACGCGCGTTCACGATACGAGCATGTTCGGGAAACAGTCGGAAAAACCAAACGAACGATCGTAAGATGAATCGTAGAAAACCCTCTTAAGAGCGTGTGTAAATAAACATGTCTTGTTTATTTGTTTTTGTTTAAATATACCTGTTGTTTATTTGTTTTTGTTTAATTTCAATTCATATGTATCATTTATATTTGACTTAATTCCATTGGTACAGTAGCCTACATAAGACATTCCACAAGGTGCATTCTAAGGCTTTGGCTGCATGCTTGTTATTGTCACTACGGCAACGGCATTATTTAGAATGCATTTACTTTTAAAGGAACTAGGTTACAGTAAAGTCTTGGATACGGTGTACATTGTAGCTTAAGGACACGACTCTTACGGAGAACAAGGTTTCTAAATACTTTTCTTTCTTTTTATCCTTGTTTTAATATATCGTGTTAAATTATATTGTTTGTTCTTAATTAATATCATTGTATTATAGGCTTATCATATAGCTCTTACGGTGCTACTTTGTAGCTTAAAGAAGTGGATTCTTAAGGATAAATCTTAGCACTCAGCTGGAACGGGAACAAGGTGGCTAGATACTATTCTTTCTTTTTATTCATTTTACTGTAACCTAACATATTGCTGTTATGTGTGTCATGTTAAGTTCTTATTGTATGTTATTGTATTATATTGTACATAGCTCTTACGGTGGTCTCAGGACTTTCACAAAGAAATAAAGAAACCATCAGTACGCTACAACTGTCCGGCTGGAGTTTGCTACAGTAAGAGCTTGACCCTCATCGATCCCGACGACTGTCTGCTGTTCTACGGTGCTGTGACGGCTTGGTGTCCACAAGGAAATGTCTACACGGTGTGTCTGCCTGCCACGACTCTAACGGACGGTTCTTCGTGGAGCAGAGCACTTTCGGAAGACTCACGTCTAATCAGCTATTCAGGCAGCAGTTAGTGGGATTCAGTGCAACGGTCAAGAAATGTTTTACATCTTTACGGCACTGGGCCCACTTCCCCGATAACGACGGAGACACGCTCTTAAGAGGGTTTTCTACGATTCATCTTACGATCGTTCGTTTGGTTTTTCCGACTGTTTCCCGAACATCCTCGTAGCGTGAACGCGCGTGCACTGCTCTTAAGATGCTCTTAAGGGGAGCTGTCCACGTTAATAGTTCTGAAATATCCTCTGATTTGACGGTGATGTCAGGTGACTGCACGTCACAGCTATAGGCCTACCATTTAAACTTCGGATCTACACATTAATTTACATCAATACGAAAATAGAAACACTTTGACATCTGCATGTAAGCATCCCAAGTAGGTTATATAGCCTACCACACAGAGATATAAATAATTTTAATTATTTTAAGATTAGATTGTTGCACCATGCAATCATTTTTCGCGGTTTCACTTAAGAACACGTTTGAAGATAAGAAAGTCAAGTAAGAAAGAGAGGAAATGTGTAGGCTTACATTTTGCAGTAGGCTACAGACATGTTGCTTTCTCTGCTTTTTACCTCATAGGCCTAATAAAATATTCACTTAGCAAAGATAATGCCAAACTATTCTGACAACGTCTCGTTTCATAACTTGATTGCATTTTTGTCCGCTTTTCATCACATTATTATGACCATTAAATGTAGGCTATTTTGCACGCTAAAATCTGATTCATCACAGGTAAACACAATAAAGAATGGGAACGTAAATTGGTAATGTATTCTAAGTTGTAATTCCTCTGTATGTCCTGTTGGTGACCTCAGTGAGAAGTACTGTTAAGACGCTCTTAGCCGGTAACGAGTACTCTGGAGCACTCGTAGATCTACGAGTGTTTTCACGACGTCTTAAGCTACGATGGTTTCGGGAAACAGTCGGCAAATCTTAAGACGTTCGTAAGAGGGACTTTACGACGCTCTTAGGCTTAAGATGCTTTCGGGGAAGTGGGCCCTGAACTGTGAGTAACCTACAGTAGAAGCTACATTCAATAGGGTGATCAACGGATTCATATTTCGGATTGAGAAAGAACGGCTCTCCTCCCTAATCAAGCGTAACGGAACTGTTGGGAAGGATCTGTCGCTTACACAATTACAGACACGCCACGCACACACTCACACGCGGATTTGCATTCACAAAAGAAAAGGACTCTTACAATTGAAAACAATTTCTGCATGTTTGTTTGCATAGAAAATAGTGCATATATATTTTTTCCATTGTGTTCATTTTCACATGATCAATAATCTGAGTGTTCGCCTAATATATCAATTATTTTGGTGATAACCTAATAGATAAACAGTGTTTTATTGATACTTTTATATTATTAAGGGTTTTTCTCCAATTGAGAATTTAAGTCATAATGTCAGTATTAGATGGTGCAGAGGAATTGGAAGAACAGATGGCTTGTCTCCAGCATGGAACAGAGGACTCGCAGGATATACACCATCCAAATGCAGAAGCGTCTGAAGGACTACTATGGAGGCAAGTAAGGAAAACAAAATCACAAAGTCTGAATGATCACCAGGTACAACTTCAGAGAGATGATGAGCCACCAGAGGGTCTTCGCCGCTCTGAACGTACACCAAATCCCACAGAGAAGATGATTGCACTTCAAAATGAAGAGGCCAAGAAAAGGACAAAAAGGCTACTCGCTATATACGAAAGGTGGAAGATTCAAGCACGCACAGCAAGACATCAACTGAAGTCATTCATGCCAGAGAATCAGCTGGGGCATCTCATTGATGAACTTAAGAAAAGTAAGGAAGACATCATGCAAGTGTATTGTGATATACGAAATCTCATCACACCATCTACTGAGTTAAGAAGAAAAGTTGATACATGTGAGTCAGTGACTGCAGATATCATTAGAATTGCCTATGATAGAATGTTAGACACTGAAAGTGAATTTAATGAGAAAGACGAAAGATGCCGCCTTCATCACTTGCTTCGCCATGACTATGCATTTTCTGTCTATGGATCTGCTGCCTCCTTGGTAAGTGACAACATGTCTGACCGTCATTCAGTGACATCATCGATAACAGCCAAATGTGCAGATGCAGCAGCAGAATTGGCAGCAAAGGAAGCTGAGTATGAGATGAGGCTTGAGGAAGACAGGCAAAGACAGTTGATGCAAGAACTGGAAGAAACCCAACGCAAAGCACTGGAGGCCCAACGCCGCACTCTGGGACGACTGCAAGCAGAAAGGGAGTTGAAAGTCGCTCGAGCCAAACTGGAAGTCTACAACAAAGAGATCACTGTGGACTCAAAAAGAAGTGAGCATGAAGCAAAGATTACATCGTCAACTGTAACTGCACCTCTGTCTCATACTGCAACACCCCTTCAGTCTGACATCTCTTCACTTGCTCAGGTTTTCCAAGACAGTCTAGCCTTGAACAGGCTTCCAGTTCCAGAACCATTCATTTTCAGTGGTGATCCTATGCAATTCATTGAATGGAAGGCAACATTTATTTCACTAATTGACCAAAGGTCCATCGCTCCAGCTGAAAAACTGTATTATCTGAAGAGATATGTCAGTGGTTCAGCACGCCAGGTTCTAGAGGGCACCTTTTATCGAAATGACAATGAAGCCTACCAAGACGCGTGGAGCAAATTGAATCAGCGTTACGGCCAGCCATTCTCCATTCAAAGAGCCTTTAGAGAGAAGCTCACCATTTGGCCAAAGATTCAACCAAAGGATGCAGAAGGACTCAGAAAGTTTTCAGACTTCCTAAATGCGCTTGCCAAGCTGCCATGCCTCATGTCAAAGGTCTCGAGATACTTAATGACTGTAAAGAAAATAGAAAGCTCATCCATAAACTACCAGACTGGGCGATTTCTCGTTGGAATCGACAAGTCACTCAGAGTTTCATGGAATTTGCTAAATTTGTGTCAACTGAAGCAGAAATTGCATGTAATCCTATTACATCTTTATTTGCAGTCCGTTCCTCAGATTCTACCATTGAGCGTCAGCGTCCTCAAGAAATTACAAGAGGTAGAGCCAATGTACTTGCCACTTCTACAGTAACACAGAGAGAGAGCAACGGATCACCTGAGAACAGAACAAAGCCTCCATGTATTCTCTGTCAAGATGATAAACATCAGCTTCATTCATGTCCCAACCTTACAGAGATGTCATTGGATGAACGACGGATCTATGTAAAGGAGAAAAAACTCTGTTATAGATGCCTGAAGCCAGGTCACAATGTAAAGGAGTGTCATCATCGTCATGTCTGTGATACTTGCAAAGGTAAACATCCCATTGCTCTTCATGATAACACCTACAGTAGAGAGAAGTTTACACCTGTATCACATCACCACAGCATTAACCAAGCTACCACAGCAACATCACTCAGTGTATCTGGTGAAGGGTCATCCAACACATCCATGATAATACCTGTATGGCTGTCATCAACAAACGAGCCTGGTGTTGAGAAGCTTGTCTATGCTCTGCTCGATACTCAAAGCGATACAACCTTCATTGACCAAGAGATGAGTACCTGTCTGAACACCAAAGGGAGTCCTGTGAAATTAAAACTGACTACTATGAGTGGAATAGATACAGTTATCACAAGCAAGAGAATTTCAGGCCTTCGCGTAAGGGGCTACCGCTCCACCATTCTTATGGACCTTCCTGCTGCCTACACAAAGGATAACATTCCTGTAAATCGTAGTCACATTCCTACTTGTGAGACAGCCAAACAATGGACTCATCTTTCAGAAGTAGTTAATGAAATTCCACCCTTGATGAATTGTGAAGTAGGCCTGTTAATAGGATACAACTGTTCCAGAGCGATGGCACCAAAACGAGTCATTCTCGGCGGAAATGAAGAGCCTTATGCTGTGAAGACAGACTTGGGATGGAGCATTATAGGGCGGTCATCACAAGGCCCTGATTCACCGAACACAAGCCGTTTCTGTCCTAAAATCAATGTCAATGAAATGCCTCCACTAACTCCTACTAATGCCATGCGCCTTCTGGAGTCTGACTTAAAAATTTGCAACAAAGACACAACTAAAGTTTCGCAAGAAGACATCAACTTTCCGAACAAGCTGGATAAAGGCATAAGGAAGAATACACTCAGTCATTATGAGATGCCTCTACCCTTCAAAGACAGACCCAAGCTGCCAGATAACAAAGTATACATGTTGGCCATGAAACGCCTCAATCATCTCAGGAGAAAGACCTACACAGAGAAATGCAGAAAGACCTGCATAAGGAAACACATGAGAAATAGAAGGAGAAAAACATGCACAAAAGGAAGAAAAACATTCTTAAAGAGAAGGAGGAGAAAAACTTGCATAACTAGAAGTGAGCACCACCATAAGATGTTTGAAGAGCGTCCAGTCCAGAAGCTTGTCCTCCTGCTGGAGACGGGCTAATCTGACTTCCTCTCCCTAAAACCATCTATCCCCATTAGTGTTTCCCTTTAATATGGTTTGGGTAATATTTTAGTCATTTTCAAGTTTAAATCATTCGTGCTTAAAGTGAACCATAAATTGTCCCATTAATCACTCATGATTGGTGGGAGTGTAAATAAACATGTCTTGTTTATTTGTTTTTGTTTAAATATACCTGTTGTTTATTTGTTTTTGTTTAATTTCAATTCATATGTATCATTTATATTTATCAACCGTCTCTGGTGCTACTTTGTAGCTTAGGAATAGTAACTCTTACGGAGAACAAGGCTACTTGTTGTATAGCTCTCACGGTGCTACATTGTAGCTTAAGGACACGACTCTTACGGAGAACAAGGTTTCTAAATACTTTTCTTTCTTTTTATCCTTGTTTTAATATATTGTGTTAAATTATATTGTTTGTTCTTAATTAATATCATTGTATTATAGGCTTATCATATAGCTCTTACGGTGCTACTTTGTAGCTTAAAGAAGTGGATTCTTAAGGATAAATCTTAGCACTCAGCTGGAACGGGAACAAGGTGGCTAGATACTATTCTTTCTTTTTATTCATTTTACTGTAACCTAACATATTGCTGTTATGTGCGTCATGTTATGTTCTTATTGTATGTTATTGTATTATATTGTACATAGCTCTTACGGTGGTCTCAGGACTTTCACAAAGAAATAAAGAAACCATCAGTACGCTACAACTGTCCGGCTGGAGTTTGCTACAGCGTGTCTCCGTCGTTATCGGGAAACTGGGCCCAGAGCCATATAAAGGTAGAGTTGCGACAATGGGTGTTCAAAATTCGTTAAGGTCACGTGTTTCATGTAAACTTCAAATAGTTCCCGGTGTGAAAGTGATTGACAATGGATTAGAATGCATTAAATAGTATACTGTTCAATGATAGACAGAGCCACGATTTGGGGTAATTGACAGTCAATAAGTGCATTGATATACAGTATTTATAACACAGTGTAATTATTGTGCAAACTATGTAGCTATCTACAACAATATTACATTACATTACAACATTACAACAATATTAAATTAAATTCCAGACCTTATATATTAGCCTGCTATAGCCTATAAGGTGACCTTTTGTCCGCCCTTTTACGTATGTGTCAATTAATTAATTTCTGTACAAAATCAAGATGGGAGATTCTTTAGAAAACGCAATTGCACCCACCCCATAAGTGTATCTAAATTATCGCTATATAAAATAAATGACATCGTACAGTGACTCGAAAAGCTGTACAGTGTTTTTGAGACTGCGTGTAGCCTACAAAAGCGCATGGAGCTCCTGTGAAATTTTGATTTTGCAACGAGAAACTAACACAGCTTAACTTGTTTGAGTTTTCTACCCCGCGTTTCCTCTGGTAGTCACTGATCTGAGCTAATGAGCGAATTACCTGTAGCCAAGCCTAGCCTATCTTCGCGGGAGAATAAAAAAAGTTTAAACGTTTTTTAACATCTCCAGTGTAATGGTGGGCATGCTAAGTTAACCATAGCATTACCTATTCAGTAACCCCAGGGTAATGCGAGTGATCATAATAAAATATAAAACGTGACATGTAAGTCCTTCGATAAATAACCAGGCTATGAACTCATAAACATGAACAACATTTTGTCATCGTTTGTCATTCACCGTGCTGTGAACAGCATTAAAGGAACCATATGTAAGATTGTGGGCAAAACTGGTACTGCAATCACTTTCAAATTACTGTAGATTGGTTTATCCCCTCCCCCCTGACTCGAGATTGCCAACCCAGATGCTGAAACACTACTGACTCTGTGATTAGTAGATAGGTGGAGGGTGGCACATCAGGCCAAAACACAACATGACATGACAAAACACAACATGAACATCAGTTGAGGGCTGCAAATTCACTTTTTAAATGACAATATCCTGGCTGGACTACTGTTGTCAGTGATATAAGTATTTGAAATTAACATGATTTGTTAATGTCTAGTGACATTTCAGGGCCATTTTATGATTAATTGAAATACATTTCTTACATATGGTTCCTTTAAACCAGTGTTTTTCAACCACTGTGCCGGGGCACACTAGTGTGCCGTGAGAGATCATCAGGTGTGCTGCAGAAAATTACCCAAATGTCACTCACTGGTCCAGAAAAGCAACTGTTGCATCAAAGAATTTATAACCACATGCTCTCATTGATTGTATGATTGTATGATTGCACTATTTGTGGTATGCAGGCATTGTACAACGGGGGCCCCATATCCAGTATTCACAGAATCATCATCACATATCCAGTTCATAACAACAATTAAATTAGATATAGTCACCTACAAATGGTCTTGCATAGAAGCCATAATGAGGCCATATCTGTGTATTATTTGAAATTTTAGGCTATGGTATGTTTATTTTTTCTTCACACAGGATGTTAGTGTGCCGTGGGACATTTTAAGTGTCAAAAGGGTGCCGTGGCACAAAAAAGGTTGAAAAACACTGCTTTAAACTATACAATGCTCAACTGACAGCCGCACCAAACAGTTACTGAAGCCTATGTGTAAAGAGCTAAATTACCTAGATTGTCGTCGACGTTAATCACTGTAGGACAACTGAAACAACACGAAATAAACAGGGCTGTTTCTGGAAATATTTTATTCCTGTAGGCTATACTACATTGCTGGTACATTTTGGAACATTATAGCTACATTAACCAATTTTTTTTAATGTCTTCCAGTAGCCTATCGTATAGGTTACTGTATAGCTTAGTTGGCTTGTGCATGAATATGACGTTGTTGTTGATGTTTTGTAGCCTTCATTTCCGTCAGTCTACAGTCTTTTAGGCCATCTTTACCATGATAACCCTTCCAAGATAGAACCCTTTCGACGCTCTACTTTGAGAGACCAACCACCACTCATGCCATCGATGTTGAATTTTGGGCGTCTGATGGAAACTGATCAATCTGACCAACAATTAACATCGATTTGACACTCTTTTGCTATCCGGGTTTGCAAATCATTCATTTAGAACATTAAGTTGCGCTATTTGTTATTATAATCACAGCACGGCCGTACGTTATCATTACCATATCATTACATTATTGCAATTAATAAGTCATCATAATCATCATCGTCAGCATGGCATATCACACATAATGTGTGCCTACCTGCTCCACCACTGAGTTCTTATCATGTAGCCTCCACCACCTGCTCACTGTCCCTCTGCTCTGTAGCCTACTGTATGCTTGCTTACATCCTCGTTCAAACTCAATGAACTTCAACATGTTGCTGACATGTGCTAGCCTACTTGCAATATTGTATTTTTGAAGCTTCTACATTGGTGTTACTTTTGCACTATTGTCACTACCGGCACCCGCCGCAATTTCGTGTAGGCAACTTCGACTAACTTTTGATGCGCTCACAGAATCCTGGCTCTGAGCCAAAATGCGAGGGGTGGCGCCTGACGTGAGTGACGTGACATTTCCATATTGACGTGCAAGTGTCAATATGGAAATGTAACCAATGGGCCGCTGATTGTGCATCCTTTGGGCCGATCGTTGGCCAAAATGATTAAATTATATATATAGCCTATTCTATCGGCCCAAAAGGTGCGTCGGCCCACCGGGAAAATGCCCGGTATGCCAGATGGCCAGTCCGCCCATGCTTTTCCTTAATTAAATTCCTTAACTAAATAAGCAATTTGGTATGTAATAGTCCATGAGCCACAGGCCCAAAAAGGGGCGTGTCACTACCACTTGGGGGGGCAAATTCTCACTATATTTTTCTGAAAGCTACATATATCTGGAGTATAAAATGGTATGATAGCAAGTTGGATCTTGTAGCTTTGTGGCTGTACAGGCCTTCAAAGTTGACCTCTGATTTGAAAAAAGGAAATTCCGCCTATTGGCTTTTTTTTGTTAAACCACCAAAGAGCCCAGAAAAGAATCCAAACCTCATTATTACTGATGCATATGTGGTGTTTGATGTTGGCATACATATTTTTAATCATTATGTTATTTTGCCCTTCATTTTGGTTGATGAAATTCAAGATTTATGTGTAATAATGAGCAAATCTACGTTTTCAGAGACAGTGTTGCAGCACTAATTGAAATGCCCACTACCTCATTAATCAATGTATTTATACCTTCCTACCTCCCAGCAGAGACTTGAAATACAAATGATTACATAGGTCTGCATTGCTATGCTATTTACTATTTGTAAATCAGTAAATTAGTATTTTATTGAAACTACCCATAAGAGATATTCCAAGAGATCAAAACATCATGATTACCAATCACATATTACCTTTACATTCAAGGAATACCATATGAAAATTGTTCACATCACCACATGTACCCAGCTTAACATAAATATTATAATTTTATAATGTCCAGGGCACATGAAATACATACAGTAATTTCCTGTGTATTAGCCGTATTGTGTATAAGCCACAGGACAGTGTTTTATGCAAGTTAAAAGAAACAAAACCATATACCATATTAACTGCCCCCGTGTATTAACCTCATAGCTGAAGACATTTTGCAAAATCATTGTATAAGCTGCAGCTAATAGTTGGGAAATTATGGTAATTGCATCACAGGTGCTAAAATGATCTACATTATACATTTCAGTTGTACTTTTGACTAGTAAGAATGTGGGAATGAGATGTAGATGAACTGGTTGGTGAAAATATTCATACTTTACACATTGTTATCATTATGCACAATTATTATAATTATTATTATTATTATTATTATTATTATTATTATTATTATCATACTTAAAATTGTCTTTCATCTGATGTTAAAATAATTTCCATTGAAAAGAAATAATAACTATTTTCCCAGACTTGATCTACAAGTACATACATTTACAACAATTTTAAAAATTCTACACAGTTAGATCTGATGAGACAGAAACTGAAATTGGATCAATCCATTTTCAGAGGAACATGAGTTCATTTGCATATCTACAGCAGGCAAAGCAACACAAGAGGTTAGGGATGATCTGATTCAGGCTCATACTACAGGCAAAGATCATGACATAGAGGCTGGAGTCAGATACACAAGCACAAATTCCATGATACATTGACAAAGCAAAAATTAAATACATTTACGAGCATGAGTCAAAAAAGAAAACACAGGCACATGGCAAGACCATGTTAAAGACTGGACATGAGAGAAGTCTTTTGTCACCCTTTGGACCTTAACCATGGTCATTGGCGACACCTGAGGGGACCCCAAAGAAAACCTCTAAAGCAGCACTTGCAAAGCATTTGCAGAAACTTGCATCACTATCAGATAATCTTCCATATGAATATAATACAGCAACAATCATTGATGGAATGTCTCTGGTCCAGAAGGTCAATAACAATGTCTCAACTTATGCAGACATTGCTGCTGCTATTCATAGCATGATCCGTAAAGAGGCAAAGCAGAGGCAGATCATTTTTTAGATTAAATTAGATTAGATTTAACTTTATTGTCATTGTGCAGAGAACAAGTACAGAGACAACGAAATGCAGTTTGTGTCTAACCAGAAGTGCAAAAAAGCAGAAAAGTACAATGTGATATACACAGTATAGGCAGGTGGTGCATAGACAGGAAAAGAAATATAGTGCAGGGTAGACAGTAGTATACAGTTGTTTTGCAGAAGGTGGTTTAGAGTAGCATAAATTAAATATAAATATGTGCAGTGTATTAGCAGTTACCTTATAAGAGCAGAATAAATATGGCTATGTACTGTAATATGAACAATGTATGAACAACATGTACAGGTATGTGCAATGTAGTGGCGGTACCATTATAGTAGTAGTAAGAACAATATAGATATATGCAGTGTATTAACAGAATATATTACAGAAAAACTGAATAAATATGGATATTTAGTATGAACCATATAGACAGATAGGTACAGTATGTACAACTATGTGCAGTGTGGTAACAGTACCATTGTAGTGCAGAAACTAACATTACAATAGTATTAATAATAAGTGTATGTGCAGGATGAAAAGCAGCAGTCTTTGATGATGCACGCCTTACGCAAGCATCGCTTGCCCTGGATGGCCTCGATGGAGGGGAGTGAGGAACCGGTGATGTGTTGGGCAGTTTTCACCACCCTCTGCAGTGCTTTCCGGTCGTGGGCAGAGCAGTTGCCATACCAAACTATGACACAGTTGGTGAGGATGCTCTCGTTGCAGCGGTAGACGTTAACCAGGATCTGAGGAGACAGATGGACCTCAGAAAGAAGAGACGCTGGTGAGCCTTTTTGATCAGGGTAGAGGTGTTGAGGGTCCAAGAGAGGTCCTCAGAGATGTGGACACCCAGAAACTTGAAGCTGGTGACATGCTCCACCTCAGTCCTGTTGATGAAAATGGGTGTGTGTGTGCTAGCTTTAGACTTCCTGAAGTCCACAATGAGCTCTTTGGTCTTCTTGGTGTTGAGAGCCAGGTTGTTATCAGTGCACCACGATGTTAGGTGCTGGACCTCCTCCCTGTAGGCCGTCTCATCGTTATTGCTGATGAGCCCAATCACCGTAGTGTCATCTGCAAACTTGACAATGGTGTTAGAGCCATGTACAGGTGTGCAGTCGTAGGTGAAGAGGGAGTAGTGGAGAGGGCTCAGCACACATCCCTGTGGTACACTGGTGTTCGATGGTTGAGGAGGTGCGATTATCTAACCTAACAGACTGAGGTCTGTTGGTTAGGAAGTCCAGAATCCATAAGTTTGGTTTTTCTTTTATCACATACACATATATTGGTAGATGTTTTTTCTTTACCTTGACATGTTTCGACGTATACTTCCATCTTCATCAAAAGGTCACACAGTGGAGTAGTGTGACTCGTTTTTATCAGCTGATGTTGTTACGGAGGTGTGATCCACCTGTCAGTTTTTTGACAGGTGGACCACACCTCCTGCATGCCAGTCATTAAGCAGGAGAACAACCGATACCACCGCTGGATAAAGGAGGCGATTGAAATAAGAAAGCGGAGCCCAAAGACGATGAACAGAGATGAGGGAGCATATATGCTCTCCCATACCTGGAGTGCCGTCCTGGGGGGCGGCTGACTGACAGCAGGAGGTGTGGCAGTTTTTTGACAGGTGGATCAAACCTCCGTAACAACATCAGCTGATAAAAACACGTCACACTACTCCACCGTGTGACCTTCTGATGAAGATGGAAGTATACGTCGAAACATGTCAAGGTAAAGAAAAAACATATACCAATATATGTGTATGTGATAAAAGAAAAACCAAGTGTAGACACAATGAATGCAATACAAGAAGTCCAGAATCCAGTTACAGAGGGAGGTATTGATGCCCAGTTCACTGAGTTTGGTGATCAGTTTGGAGGGGATGATGGTGTTGAAAGCTGAGCTGAAGTCAATGAACAGCATTCTTACATAGGTGTTGCTATTGTCAAGGTGGGACAGGGCAGAGTGAAGTGCCATAGAGATGGCATCCTCTGTGCTCCTGTTCTGACGATGAATTAAATGAATAGATTAAAGATTCTTTGTACTCGTTTCAGCTACAATTTAAAAAACATTTGTACTGCAGACCTATGTATGTCATCATTTAACATTAATTTCAACTCGCAATTGAAAGTAAGGAAGGTAGAATAGTAATGATCAATAAGGTCTGCATTAAGGTATTGCCATAACATGTTGCTCTGAAAACTCAAATTAGCTTTTTTTTGCACATAAATCTTGAATTTTATCAACCAAAATGAAGAGAAAAATCACATGAGTCAAAATATGTATGCCAACATCAAACACCACATATGCATCAGTAATAATAAGATTTGGAGTGTTTTAACAAAAAAAGCCAATAAGCAGAATTTCCTTTTTTTTCAAATCAGGTCAACTTTGAAGGCCTGTACAGCCACAAAGCTACAAGATCCAACTTGCTATCATACCATTTTATACTCCAGAGATATGTAGCTTTCAGAAAAATATAGTGAGAATTTGCCCCCCCAAGTGGTAGTGACGACCCCCTGTGGCTCATGGACTATAAGCTATCTGTTGTCCATTTAAAATAGCTCTCGAGTTATAGAAGAGAGTTGGCCTAGGCCTCTGGACATGAGTTGTGTTTATTTTGCGCGTAATGGAGAATGTTTTGTTGGTAGATGCTTTCCGAATTAGTTTGAATGTGACCGGCCGAGTTTGTTGTCATTTTGTTTTGAATAGCCATGGGTCTAGGCTGCTGCATTTTCTTGCTTTCCTTTTTTTGAACGGACTTCAGTTCGAAAGACATGGCCATGTTTGTGTTTAAATGGTAGCCTGCAGCCTAATTTCATGTTGCCGACTGTCGGAAAGGAGGAACCTTTTGTACGGAAACAAATAAAATTTAACTGCAAGGTGATATAATGTTGTTTCATTATTTATTATTCTTATTATAAGTTGTAGGCAAACTTTTTGAAAATAACGTTATTAACCGTTATTATGACCGCCGCTAGCGAAGTGGTCATATAGGGATTGTCAAAGTTTTTTTTTTTTTTTTTTTCGTCATCTACTTCCTGAAAATTTGGTCAACGATACCCGGGGCACCGAAACACCGGGGCACATGAAATTTGGTGGGTATGTAGCCCCACTAGACTTTTACGGAAAAATTTCGTTTGGTCCCCGGGGGCCACTCCCCCTCCGCGCTGGGCCCCCCGAAACCCAAAAAATGCAGTTTTTCCTAAATAACTACCTGAACCGTGGCACCGAGGATGAAGAAATTGTTATGGTATGTTGGTCTCAAGGGCCCACATCAACCTAGCCCATAATCACTCATTTGTGATTTGCACCCCCCCGGTAAAAAATGAAAATGCAACATCATTCTGCTTTAGTCGCCCCTCTCTTCAGTAAAGACGTTCAGAACTGCACCAAATTTTATGTGTATGATTAACCTGACATTCTCTGGGGGTATGCCAAGTTTCGTAGAATTTCATCCATGGGGGGGTCTAAAAAATTAAGTTATGTGTACATTTAGTGACTGTACACTCATTGGCCTGTAGATGTTGGTGCACACATATACACATGCACACACACACACACACAGGCACCCACATACTATCGGTATTAGAACGGCCGATACATAATTACAAATTCAGTAGGAATAAAAGAAAGCCAAAATAAATATTCATCATCATCATGGCTGCATTTTCAGTATTGGCGATAAGTAGTCGTTTGTCCACTAGATGGCGCATCGTTGCAGTGAGACGTAATTTTGTTGGAAGTTAAAAGTGGGTTGGAAAAACAATGGACGCTTCCTACAAGGACTGTTTACCGCAGAGAACGTCTAATAAGGATAGGACAATGTTCACATGAAATGTAATTCCCATTTCTTCTTGAAGCCGAAATAAATCTGAGGATGTTTATCGGACATGCTTGGTTTTTACTGCAGGTACGTTAATCTTATAATATCAATAAAGACCTAGGTAATGTTACCGTTAGCGTTGGTTGAGTGATTGAGGCCAATTTGATTGATTGCATTTGTAGAAAACTATAAATGCGGTTATACCAAGCAAATTGATAGCAGCACTGTAATTGTATCTTTCGACTGTCATTTGTTGCACGTGCTACAAAAATCATTCTGTGCAATGGAAGATTTACCAATGTTACACCGGTCTGATACAGTTTTGCCTATACATGCGTGAGACTGAGACGCCTGTTTATTTTGTTTTAAGTGCGTGCAGGGTGTGAGAGGGGAATCGATGTGCTTTGATTCCAGCTTGGTAGTTGTAGTCTGTGAAATTAAAAAGCACGTGTGACACAAACAATGACACCTTCATTTCATAATGGCTGCTTTAGCAACACACCTTAAGCTACTGTGTAGTGGGTCCCATTTAGAAGTGGCTACTTCATTCGCGCTTTCCTTGACTCATGGAGCTGCGTGAATTTTATTACAACTTTTCGCCACGATATGGCAGTTTAAGTCCGCTTGATACTGTAAGGCGTAAGTCATTGGTTTCCAAAGGAGATTTTATTTGTGTCGCCAGCATAGCCTATTGACAATTTATGTTGTAAATAGGCCTACCTTATAAGCCTACCTGTAGCTTAGGGAAGCTAACAGCTTTCTGTTAGGATCTAGTTTGTTAGTTACAGTTTTGTCATAACTCCCTGATGCATTTTTGCATTTAGAATAGCCAGAGCGTGGATATCTCAATCGGAAAATTAAACAATATCGGGTGCCTAAGGACTAGGCTGGGTGAACCCAGCCCTATCTGCCCGCATTTCATCAAGGCCCATTTGGACATGTCAGTTATTTGCACCACTGGTTAGATGTAAAACAGCATTTCATTTCAGACTACTGTTACTTAATTTGTGCATTAACAATAACGTTTCAGACTACTGTTACTTAATTTGTGCATTGACAATAAAGTATTACATGAACTAAAGATGACTAAAATCTTATGTAGAAGAAGAAACATTCACAAAAAATCCATCCATCCAAAAATGACCTTTGTTTTTGATAGCTGTTGAAAAACGCCATGGAACTGACAGAGATGTTTTTGTTTATTTATAAATAAATAAATAAATAAAATTATGCTGATACCTTTTGCTTTTCCCAAATACAATGTAGCCTGCAGGTGTAAGTGACCTTTCATCAATCCAGTTGCAATGGATGAACTGTGATGAACTGCCCTACTTGTTATTGTTTAGAGATTTTAAAGGTTTTATAACAATGCTACATCTTCTTTGGCTATTCTACAATCTATTCACCTTTTCAGCACGAGTAGGCTACTTTCTGTGCAGCCGCACACACACACTCAGGCATGCCAAACAAGCATACACAAAAGTTTCAAGAGTGGGGGATGGAGTAAAATATGGAGACAAATTGAAGTGTGATTTATTTTCGCGGAACGGATGTACAGGACTGCGGTCATATTTTGTACCGCTATGCGGTACATCTAGTTTTATATACAATGCTGGCAATGCTGAAAACAATTAACATCCTTATTTATCTTACTTACATTGAGTTGACTGTGTGGCTTAATCCACAGATGTGGTGGAGCACTGTTTCGTTATGGTTTGCTAAGGAGTAGGCTAACCCTTTGCTTTAAAATAGTGGAGAACTGGGACGAGAGAATGTAATCTAATTTAACATAATTACAGAAAATGTAATCAAGATTGAAAGGCATTTTTCTGTGTATCGGTGTTGTGTTAATCCCACATATGTCATTTGACTGTCCTTTTCAACTCATATCACTATAAAATCCTAGCCTGGGTTTTCCCATGCTGCCTTTAAGCGCAACTTAATTCACGATGCTAGGCAGCCTGGATACCATGGAGCAAATTTTCGCCTCAGTTAAGGGACCAATCACAGAACGGAGGGAGGGCAGTAAGACGATAACGACACACCGTAGCCGTTATGAGCCACGTACTGTACAGACGCATTTGATAGACATTCGTAGCGCCCAATAAACGGCTCTGGGCATTCGTAAACCACGTTTCAAATACGAGAAAATGAATGCCTAGTTCCCAGACCCCGTCTCATTTGAGATGAGGGTATGACGTTAGCCAGGCTAATAAAATCCCATAAAACTGGACAAATATCAAGGCTCCCAATACATTTCTATGGAGCCATAAGGTGAAGTTGACGGCCCATGTCTGCCTGCACGGAGCTACTGCCATTGGCTCATCTGCGTTCGATGGGCAGGGTTTTGCGAACGGTCAATTTCCTGAAGTTCGCCTACAAAAAAGAACCAAAACGGCCATCTTTGCCCATATAAGGAGATCCGGTTGTTAATTGAAGCTAACTACCTATGGCAAGTTGCATTGCAAGTTAGATCTGGGGTAGCAAAATTCTAAGTGTGCCGCCTTCACTTACCGGAGATCACAGTATCCACTCGAAGGCAGAGGACAAAAGTGTGTTCAGGAAAACGTCTGCATTTCAGACTTTTTCATCCCCACCAGAGTTTAACAGGTGCAATAATTCAAAATCCCCATTTTATTTTCCCATAAGAAAAATCGCTAATAATTTGCTAATAATAATTTGTTAAATGTATGCCTACAATGGTTTATTAAACATCATAGTCATTTATTTAGTCAGTCATCATGTTCATGTTAATGAATAGGAAGGACATTTAAACGATAGCCATAAACCAAAATGTCGCGCAATATCTGCAGTGAGTCTATGCGTGAATGCGTGAGTCACAAGCTCCTCCCAGCTGACTCTGGCAGATCAAGTGGACAGTCAGTCGCGATCGATTATTTAATAAATAAATGTGAATTATGAATAATAATAAAAAGCTTCTACCTAATGTGACTATTTTTTCCATGAACTGTAAAAGAAAACACGTTTTTTCCCGCTGTATTCTCCATAAAGAGTAAAGTAAATTATGTACTTATTTCCGGAATTGACGTCACTTCCTGGACTCGTCTGAGGCTGGTCTGTATGGGTCTGAGGTCTCTCAATAACTTAACCCTAGTGTTTCCCATACATTGACTTATTTGTGGCGGCCCACCACAATATCAACATTGACCACCACACAATGATTTTCCAGGTTGTGCTAAATTGTGCTTAAATCTGGTTAGCATTATAACCACGCTGCGCTAATTTGTTAAAAACTGTTGCATTCAAGTTAATTCTGCAAACCTACCACCACAAATAAAATTTCAATTCTGTGGGAAACACTGAACCCCTACTGCACTCAAGACAGGACAGTTTGTTTACCTTCACATACTGACGGATGCGTTAACGCTACTGCCACCTAGCGCTACGGACTCCAACTCACACACCCAATTAGAAGCTACAGGTTGGATGACGAAGACTTTCAGTGTATGTGACACGTACTATGTCACATAGTACATGCAATTTCACTGCAAAGTGTCCACTTTATAAATGGGCAATTCCACAGAAAATGAACTTTTTGTCACATCCATAACACCAGTGAAATGCCTTGGCTTTTGTATGATGTGAATGATAACATTCATTTTTTGTGCATTTTTTCTCATTTACATTCTTCAGCCAAAAATAGCAAATGCTCAAATTTCGCGTTATGGATGTTACAAAAAATTAAATTTTCCATGGAATTACTCAAATGTAATACGAAATTTTTTTGCATCTACTTTCATCTCTGCACATTGTACTGTAAACACTTCTGAAAAAGGATGTCAGGTTGAATCACTTGGTGTAACTACTACAGTAGGATCATGTCAATGCATGAGACAGTTTTTGACATCTCATAGACATTACTGTCTATTCACTTACACCATGAGCAGAACACCTGGTATGATGATCCCTGGGTTTGCCACATAACCAAACAGCGTCCCTATGAAGGCCGGCAGGTCCAGGGCAATTGTTTCCATGACAACATCAATCATCTTCGCTTTACCACTATAGTAGGAATGGAGGGGAACAGCAAAAGTGAAGTGTTAATGAGCTTTGGTTCATACCACACCATTGTTTTGTTTTTTGATTGATCATCTTTTTTCTGTCTCTCTATGTGCTGAACTATGAGCTGTATTAGTGACTCTCAGTTGGAATACTGAAAGATTACTGAAGAACACAAAAAACATGACTATGTCAGCACAAAGAATTTGTGGTTGGCATATATATGTGCACACATGTGTTAGTATGAGAGGGTAACTGTAATTTATTCATTTGACTGATGCTTAATCCAAAGCGATTTATGTCAATTATTACAAGGGCCAGCCTAGTCAGAGCAACTTGGGATTAAAGAAGCCCTATGCAACAATTTTAGCAAAAATTACCTTAATTATGCAGGTTGAGAGTTGTTCTGATGGTTCTACAACACTTTTTGGGTCGTTTGGTGGGTGCTTCGTCTCCCCCTAGTGCTTCTTCGCGGAAAAAACGAATATGCAACTTTCTGGTCGCGGTCCGAACACATCCGGATGTAACTCAGCGGAAGTATCCAATCGCGCCTCGAAAATGTAGTCAGATTGTAGTTTCTAAGAAGACTGCAAAACGGACTCCGACTTGGCTTTGTTGCTGTTGAAATTGTAAGTAGCCTACCCTTGGGTTAACTTCGTTTTTGTAATGTGATTTGATAGTCTCTTGAAGAATGTGTTTGATCGACCGTTTTTATTGTGAGCCCTGTATGTGTTTAGTTTGGTTTCTTGATGGCTAGCTCGGTAGCTAGTGGGGGTTTAGCGCAGCAGTCACTTGCTACCGAAGCTGCAGGGGGAGCTATGTCGTGAAAAATGCAAGCCCAAATCAGGCGAAAACCCAGAAACAGCGAAGGAATAACCAGACCTGCATAGGGCTTCTTTAAGTGCCTTGCTTCAGGGCACAATGGTGGCAGTAGGAACTTGAACCCACAACCTGTCTGGCTACTGTATGCTAGCTCAGTTCCTCAGCCACTACGCTACCACACCCCTCCTCCCTCCATACTCCAACACATTATCCTGTACCTGAAAGGACCACAATCAAAGGAGGGCGGCAGAGACATGATGGTGTAGATTACAGGCAGCAGGCTGAGGAAGAGAATGAGGAGGAGGAGGCCCATGTAGAAGTTGTTGGACTTGGAGGCCTTGAAGACTCTCTCGTGGGGCACGTTACAGCACATCACAGCCCAGCACTGGTAGTACATGGAGCTCAGCAGACGTAAGACGTTGATGCCCACCAAACCAGGGGCGTAAAATGCACCCATCCTGACAGAATTGAAGAGGAGATTTTTGATCATAAAAAAACAAGGATATGGAAAACTCATTTGTAGGGAGACTTATGCAGATAGCTAGGCATAAGTGTTCAGCAAGTTCAGCTTTAGGGTTTTAAAACTTACCAGATCATTCCTTGATTGAAGACCAGCCCCAGGACATTGCCACTGATATCAAACTCTCCATATGATGGCTAGACAGTATGAAGGCACAGTAGTTAAAGCGATGGTTCGGAGTAATTTCACCCTAGGGTCCTTTGCACCATGACCCTGAGCCAAACACCCTCCCAGAACCTTTTTTCCCTTGGTCGAGCCCTGGTCGAGTAGCGCTGTCAGAAACTAATGACGTTCTGCAGTCGTGATGGAACCAACTTTTATCTCATAAATTACCCCACTAATAATGCCCTGAATGGTACGAAACTTCTGCAGTAGTACAACTATGACCTTTAGTCCAATAACGAGGCATTAGAAAGTTTGTAAGTGCACCAGGAGTTTATTGGGGGCCAAGCAGCGAAGCTGCGAAGGCAACCATTGTGTTTCTACCTTTTCTTATTATTACGCTTCCGCCATTGAAGTCAATGGCAGCCCATAGAACCGTCTGGTGAAAAGTTGTGAAATTTGGCACACTGATTAGGGACAGTCCCATGATTAATGTCACCAAGTTTCATGATGGCACCTCAAGCACTCTAGTGCCACCAACAGGCCAAAATTGGACGTGCGTTCACGCACGTAACTTTTGACCCGTATGGCCGATTGTCAAAAATGAGGTATCGTGAGAATCCTTGGACCAAGCCGAGTTCAACGCACCCTATGACGTCAATTTCCGTCATGATGGATTTTCCGCCATTTTGGATTTTAGTGAAAGTGAAACTAATTTTTCACAGGTCACAAATTTGACACACATGATCGTCAGACCATGCCTCATTAATGCATTGCTTTTAGTCTTCGGAACTAAAACCGTTCGCACGTAACAGCCAATCGAAGTTTGCGGCAAAGCCGCCAAACAGGAAGTGAGCTCATATCTCAGCAACCCATTCATCTATCATAACCAAACTTAGTACATGGACTCAGGAACCAATCAGGGGGACGCACAATAAATCTGGTGACCTTTGACCTCTAGGGGGCGCTGTAATTAAGAAACATGCCTTTTGGCCTGTAGCTGCAGTTGTGCTTAGAATTAAAACGCACTAGTGGTGTCTGGTAATACTGTTGGAGGTCCTTAGGCCGACCCAAGCCAACTTGTGATGTCATCGTAATTGATTCGGGCGCCATATTGGATTTAATAAAAAACACGTACAAGTTTTCGCAGGTCACAAATTTCAGCGGATCCTCACCAAAATTGGCAGAGACCATCTTTAGCCCATGCCTTATCAGTGCATTGCTTTCTGGAACAATTGACAGAAGCATTCGCCCGTAACAACCAATCGAAATTGGTGGCGAAGCCGCCAAACAGGAAGTGAGCTCATATCTCAGCAACCCTGCCATGTATCATAACCAAACTTACTACATAGATTCAGGACCCCATTCCCATTAGGAGGAAGCTCAAAAAATGTGGTGACCTTTGACCTGTAGGGAGTGCAGCAATTAGTAATATTGCATTTTGATCTGTAGTTGCTTGTTTTATCGATCTTTTATTTTTTGATGTGAAACTGATGACATGTTCCATCCAGTTAATTCTAATGCGTGCGTGCCATGGCGGGGCGGGACGGGGTGGGACGGGCAGGGGTGATTAGGTGGGGGGGCTGGCTGGCGGAGGCGGCAGCGGTAATACTCAGCCCTGTTTCAGCCCTACAAAGTCAGTTATGTTTTGATGTGAAAGTTGTTGAAAGTGTTGATCACGGATGCCTCTATCTTGTCACCGTAGCTACTCCGGCCTATTCTGCTTGGCCCCCTCATTGCTGCTTGCAGCTATATTTTAAATAAGACTTGCCTGATTATCTGCTACTATACCGCTGCGTCGACGTTTCTTCCGTGATTTGGGAAAAGCCTGTAAAAGTCCTTGCAGGAAGCGATTACATCAACGTTTTTGGTATATCCAGTTTTAAATATTTTTTTCCGAAGTGTTTACAACTTAGTGTTAACTAATAATTGTTGCAAACTGGACTACGGACAAAATATTAGTGCATCCCTGGATCTACATCCTTATGCATGCTTCCTGCCAGGACTTTTACGGGCTTTTCCCAAATCACAGAAGAAACGTTGAGGCAGCGGTATAGTAACAGATAATCAGGAAAGTCTTATTTAAATAAACTCCTGGTGCACTTACAAACTTTCCAATGCCTCGTTATTGGACTAAAGGTCATAGTTGTACTACTGCAGAGGTTTCGTACCATTCAGGACATTATTAGTGGGGTAATAAAAAACGAGATAAAAGTTGGTTCCATCACGACTGCAGAACGTCATTAGTTTCTGACAGCGCTACTCGACCAGGGTTCGACCAAGGGAAAAAAGGTTCTGGGAGGGTGTTTGGCTCGGGGTCATGGTGCAAAGGACCCTAGGGTGAAATTACTCCGAACCATCGCTTTAAGTTAAGTGCACCCATGTCACTCATGATTTTGAAATGTGTTCCACAGTTTCCAAAGACGTACTTTACATAGAAATGTATTTGCTCATTAAAACAGTAAAATTATTTATGATGGGTGTTAGATTTGATTTAGGCTTGCTCCCAACCAAACAAAGAATGTCATTGACAAAACTAATTTATTATTCCCTTAAAGATTCTTCTGGTTGACATGACAAAGCATGTGTTATCTATAACCTTTGAAAATAGAAACATGCAGAGTACTTCAGTTCAGGGATTTTAACTGTGCTCCTCTATGGCCAAGGAAAATAATAGCTCTTCACAGAATCTGCTAAGAAAATGAAGAAGACTCACAAATCCTGCCTCCAGGTCCCAGCACCAGCAGTAGTTGAGAAACCTCACAAAGAAGGCCCGTAGGAAGTCACCTATGAGAATAGTCAGGTAGGTCACCTGGATGTCTGAAACAGTCAGCTTCACAAACTCCTGTGAATGACAGGAGAAGTACTTTAGATTAACAGGTAACAGGTAAAGAGGTACTTTAGATTGAAATAGGCTTCATATTATTAGCCTTTTATTATAAATCATTAAAATAATCATATTGGGGTGTTTACTACTGTCCATGCTACTTTTTTGTCCTTGTGAGGGCAGAGAGTATTGTAACTCAGTCCTTCTGTGTGTGTGTTCACACAGAATACCTAAGTACTGATTACATTTTCATACCAGGTAGAGGGTCACTATATCTCGATCCTCTAACACAGTGTTTCCCAAAGTGTGGGTCGTGGCCCACTGGTAGACCGTCAATGTGTTGCAGATGGGCTGTGAGAGGTAGCCTACATTCTTTTATTTTATTTATTTTACATTTTGTAATTACAGTGCATGCAAATGCACTGTATTGTTATTACCTTTCCTTCTTCCGACTTATTACAGTGCATGCAAATGCACTGTATTGTTATTCCACGGGCTTCTTCCGACTTATTTTTATTACAGTGCATGCAAATGCACTGTATTGTTATTCCTTAGACTTCTTCCGACATATTAGATAGATAGATAGATAGATACTTTATTGATCCCTAGGGGAAATTCAAGGTCTCAGCAGCATACATACAACACAAACACATTATTTAACATCAGAAAGAGTAATTAAAGTATATAATATAAAAACACAACTAAGCAATAAGGACAGTAGAAGATAAAGAATATGCTAAATATACTAAAATACAAATTATACTAACTAACACTTAATACAATATATAAAAATATACTAAAATACAAATGACAAAAATACAAATTATACTAACTAACACTTAATCTAAGTCATTCTAAAAACAGTATCCACATAGTGGTGATTAATCAATCAGGCGCTTGCAATGACTGAGGCAGGGACTGAGCCTGTGATTCTCTGTGCATAGTAAGATATGGTAAGGTGCTCTAAGGTGCTCTGTGCGAATGAGTGTCATGGTGGTAGTGCAATGGTGATAGTGGTAGTGGTCATGGTGAACAATGCAGAAGTAAAGTAAAGTCTATATATCTATATATTTAACTATTTAAGAAAATTTATAAGTGTGGCCACAGTTCGGCTGTGGCATGGAGGGGGGGGGGGGTTCTGCATATGTGCTAATATAGCATGCAAACAGTGAGGCATAAAGACAGTGGTACAAGTGGCTAGTGGACAAACAGTACCAAACATGGAGGGGGTGAAGAGGCAGACAGACTATGCAGAGAAGTCTATCTCTCCTCTTCCCTTAAGTGAGGCATTAAACAGTTCAATGGCCCTGGGGACAAATGACTTTCTCAGTCTGTCCGTTGTGCAAAGCAGTGAGCGAAGTCTCTTCTGGCTCTTCTGCTTAACAATGGTGCTGTGGAGTGGGTGACACTCATTGTCCAAGATGTTTATCAGTTTGTTCAGGGTCCTTTTGTCAGATAGTGAAGTGATGCATTCCAGTTCAGCTCCCACTACAGAGCCAGCTTTCCTTACCAGCTTGTCAATTCGCCCCGCGTCCTTCTTCCTTGTGCTTCCTCCCCAACACACTACTGCATAGAAGAGGACACTGGCAACAACAGACTGGTAGAACATCCTGAGGAGCTAACTGCACACATTGAAGGACCGCAGCCTCCTCAGGAAGTACAGCCTGCTCTGCCCTTTCTTGTAGAGTGCATCAGTGTTGGCTGACCAGTCCAGTTTATTGTCCAGGTGGAGACCCAGATATTTGTAGGTGCTAACCACCTCCACATTGACCCCATCAATGTGGACTGGTAGCAGAGTGGGCTTAGACCTGCGGAAATCCACCACCATCTCCTTTGTCTTTGAAGTGTTAAGTTGAAGATGATTGAGTTTGCACCATTGCACAAAGTCCTCCACCAGGCTCCTGTACTCCTCCTCCTGCCCGTTCCTGATACACCCCACAATTGCAGTATCATCAGAAAACTTCTGATCGACTTATTACAGTGCATGCAAATGCACTGTATTGTTATTCCTTAGACTTCTTCCGACTTATTTTTATTATTATTCTTCCAGGCCCTAATTTGACTCGAACCGCTTATCGTAGAAACCTGGTTCAAACTTTGACACGTAGCTCTTGAACCAAATTTTCGTTCTATGACTTTTCATATTTCCACTTAAGTACCCTAGCAACAACCTAGCAACCACCTTAAGAACCCTAGCAACAACCTAGCAACCACTTTTATAGCATAGCAACCACTATAATTACCTTAGCAACAGCCTAGCAACCACCTTAACTACAGGCTTGTGCAAAATTCCAGAATTTAATTGAAACTGGCTCTTGAATTCCAATTAAATTCTTGAATTTCACTTGCATTTCAATTGAGGTAGCAAACAGGAAGCAGAATTGCAATTCAAATTGTGCACAACCCTGCTTAACTACCCTAGCAACAACCTAGCAACCACTTGTATAGCATAGCTACCACTATAATTACCCTAGCATCAGTTTAGCAACCACTTTTTTGCATAGCAACCACTATAATTGCCCTAGCAACCAACCCAGCAACAACTTTGCATGCACTGTATTTCCTTCAGGAAATGCTTTTCTAGTTATTATTATTCTTCCAGGCCCTAATTTGACTGGTTCAAACATTGACACGTAGCTCTTGAACCAAATTTTCGTTCTATGACTTTTCATATTTCTACGACTTTTACTTTTTGAGATATTAAAAAAAAACTAAACTTTAAAATTCTCCATAGATTTAACATGGCTTTATGACATCATAATAGGCTATTAAGGAATTAGAATGCAATCAACTGCACCAGTGCTCTCTCACTGACTACCTGCAGCAACTTCAATGAAACCTCTTCTGTGTCTCTCTACATTCAACTGGATAGCTCACTTCTCATCCCCACTTTCTTTCACTTCCTTTTCTTCACTTTCTCTCACTTTCTCTATCCCTCTCTCCATTTCTCCTCATTTCAATAACTTTTAACTATATTTACTTTTTTTTACTATTTACACCTTTTATAGCATAGCAACCATTATAATTAGCCTAGCAACAACCTAGCAACCACTTTTATAGCATAGCAACCACTATAATTACCCTAGCAACAGCTTAGCAACCACCTTAAGTACCCTAGCAACCACCTAGCAACCACAACAGAGGCGTGTAGAAATACACGGTTTGCACCCACCGAGAGCTTAAAGTCTCACCTTTTAATCGAGCCATTGTATGTGTTCGTAGCTATAACACAGAATATGCTGTGGCTGTACAAAAATCATCAACAATGGTCTAGATTGCTGGCACTCTAGGACAAAGCTCCCGAAAACAGCTTGGCATTCAATGAGTTAAGTACCCTAGCAACAACCTAGCAACCACTTTTATAGCATAGCAACCACTATAATTACCCTAGCAACCAACCTAGCAACAACTTTGCATGCACTGTATTTCCTTCAGGAAATGCTTTTCTAGTTAAGGTTGAAATATTGAAAAAGTTAATGATTAAAGGGATACCAGGCAAGCCTGATGCTTTTTCTCTATGAAGCTCCCTCTACCGTCTGTACGTGTTGATACGTGTGTGAGCCCTCGTTCGGTCTGAAACACGAAAACGTTGCCTGGTGTCCCTTTAAATGGCTCCAATTAAAAAGTACCTAGTAATAAAAGTAAATTAAATATGCTTATTCTTCAAACTGACGCTCATTTGATGTTGATCTGAAACTGATGGGGTTGTCGGAATATGGGTAACGCTACACTGAAGTGTCTTATAATGGAGTGGTAGTTGTAATGGGCTTAGTTTATTGCATCACGATGCATGTGTAATTATTCAAATTCCATTAAATAAATGATGAGGAAATACTTTATATCAGTCTCATCTCAGAGTTTTAGGAATTAAATCTTATAGTCAGATGAGTAGTCTTACATTTGGGAACCTCTGCTGAGTTGGATCTTAACCAAATATAAGGGTAAGGGTGTGCCTTTAACTGATTGTTAACGTTTCCTATTCAGTGGCAGTGAGGTGAACCTTTTAAACCATTCAGTGCTAATTGTAACCATATTCTTCTCTGTGTTGTATTTGCCTTTTTATTCTCATTGGGACTGTGCAAGTGCACATCCAGTGTGTGACACTGTTGCAGACAAACAAGATATCTTTCTTTTGTCTTTACTGTTAAGTGGAAATGTAAGCCCATTTTTAAACCATCTCACCTTTCAGTGCTTTCAAGGTAATGGACTTGGTGTGGTATGAGAATATAACTGATGTTATTCTAATGGACAGAAACAGTAACATAATAGATAGCATGTCAGAGGCCAACTCAATGGTTAGAATTACAAGTCCAACGCTAGTCTCCCAACACGGTCCGCGGATGGCATCAGCAGGGTTGATGGGCGGAGCAGTGGCCTCAGAGTCGTTGTTGTACATGGAGAAGTTGGCTAGGTACTCCTTCAGGAACCAAACTGAGTTATTCTTAATGTCTACTTCCTCCTCAAGCTGCAAGACAAAAGACATTTAAAGGAGAATTCCGGTGTGATTTTGACCTAAAGTGTTTTGAAACATGATACCGAGTGTGAACGTATGTCTCATAGCCCATCTCGGCTTGTCCCCTGCACTCCGAAATCTGGCGCTAGTTAGCCGATGCTACCAACAAGGCGGTCAATGGTGGTGCCTCGGCATCGGCATAGCCATGCAAATAAATCACTGTTTTACACCATTTACGAGGCTCAATGTATCTCCACACTTCATTGGTAGACTTCCGAGGGCCCTGACATTTAAAACGAGACATTGAGAACTTTGAAAAAGCACTGGTAGTTTACTTACAAGACGATTTATACAGACAGTATCTTCTCGAAGTTTAGCGTTTGCAGCCATCTTGAATTTAGTCACGATAAGTCGAGCGACGAGTAAGAATGAACAGGTATGATAAGGGATCAGATTCCAAAAATAATTCCGTGGAAATGCATGGATTCCAGTTGCTGCTACTGGAAGAAACTGTAATCCATGCATTTCCACAGAATTATTTTTGGAATCTGATCCCTTATCATACCTGTTCATTCTTACTCGTCGCTCGACTTATCGTGGCCGAGGCACCACCATTGACCGCCTTGTTGGTAGCATCGGCTAACTAGCGCCAGATTTCGGAGTGCAGGGGACAAGCCGAGATGGGCTATGAGACATACGTTCACACTCGGTATCATGTTTCAAAACACTTTAGGTCAAAATCACACCGGAATTCTCCTTTAACTAGAATAGAATAGAATAGAATAGAATAGAATAGTCGTCATTACCACATCTACTAAAGTCACTGGGAATTGTTGTAGTGAGACAGCATATACAATGAAACAGTGTGATAATGAAAAAAATAAATAACTGTATAACATTATGCAACATCATAGCATGGTGTCAACTACAATACAGCAAGACCAGTCTTGTCAATATTCTTGCTCATTAAAAATGAATGAGTCTCAATATCAGGCTAAACTGTCATGGCTGTCCCATCACTCATGGTAATGGGGCATTCTCTGTGCTCTTGTTTTTAGAAATGCACGTGACCAAGGTACACATTCAGCACTTCTGTTTCACAGACACACATGGATGTACACATACAGTACACACATGCACGTGACCGTGGCTTACCTTGTTGTTGACCTCGTCAAACAGAGCAAAGAGGAAGGTGTAGAGGTTGCCTAGGAAGAGGGCAAATACGCGACCGAGTTGATATTTGAGGGCAATACGGGGATGGTTATCCTCTAGCTCAGCAATGGTTTCAAACAATGGAGGGCACACCAGGCCCAGTAAAGACATGATGATCTCAACCTGTTACGACAGGAGAACAGAGGAGAGTCATAAGGATGAGCTATTCCATTCACATTCATTCAACATCATTTGACCAATTTCATATACTTTAAGAGTGCCACCAGTAGATGAAACCTATTTATATATATATATTTAGGTAGCTGTTGCAGTGGTCAATGTAGTGGTCCAAATAAAGGAGAATCCTTGCTTATTTTAGATCACGTGTTCTCATGTTTAGATCATAATTGTTTTATCCACAGTACCTCATTTTTCTCGTACCACCCAATGTCATCCCTGTTGGCAAACTCCTGTGACCGCGAGACCGCAAAGAAGATGAGGTAGCCGCTGCCTCCCAGGGTGCAGGTGATCATGAAGTTCGCCAGCACCCGCAGGAACCTCCGCAGGTGGATGTTCTCATCTTTCTGGTTCTCTTGCTCGTCCACGATGGACTCCTGCAAGAGTTCACAAATGACAGCGACATCATAGCCTATCCTTATATGAAAACCAGAACAAAAATCATAGTCCTGCAATTTTCACATGAGGTTGTTCCTGTGGGATACTTTGTAAAAGGAAGGATTATAACAAAATATTACATGTTGTGAATAAAATGATGAAGTAAAAAAGGTCATTTGCCAATTCAGCTGTAGTTTTATCCATCATCACTGATACTGACAGATGTCTTTAGTATATGTGTCTGAATAATAATTTACTTTTATTAATTTACTCCAAGTGATTTACATATGTCAATTATATTACAAGGGCCATTGTCCCCAGAGCAACTCAGGGTTACTGTAAGTGCCCTGCTCAAGGACACAACAGTGGAAGCCGGGAATTGAACCCACATCTTTTCAGGCTACTTTATGCTAGCCCAGCTCCTTAGCCACTACACTACCACTGTCTCTATTAATACAGTGTGAGTGTGTGTGTTGTTGCCTTGAAGCTTGTGGTGACTGAGGCGTATTTGTTATCCGCTGTCTCAGGATTTCCGATAAGGTAATCCCAGCTGGTGAACATCTTCCAGGAGAAAGTGAACTCATTATCTGCATCATCCCCACCGCCGACATCCTGATTTTTAGCCATTCTGACATGGAACAACATGACAACATACATGTTTTTCTTTTCAATTCATATCCACTTTAACTGTACATTACAGGAAAATGCAATATCTTCAACAGTCTGTACTGGTGCTATAGGTGGACTCACGTTCTAATGATAACCATGAGGCTGTAGCCAAAGCTCCCAATCCCTACCAATAGATAAGAGAGTGGCAGTCGGAATTTCAGAGGCCCAACGGTCCTCTGGTCATTGTAGTACCCATAGAAAAGCACTGAGTATTTGCAGTAACCCTACAATACATGTATATATAGAGATGTAAAATGATTTGTAGTTTAACCCAGTGTTTTTCAACCTTTTTTGTGCCACGGCACATTTTTGACACTTAAAATGTCCCACGGCACACTAACATCCTGTGTGAAGAAAAAATAAACATACCATAGCCTAGAATTTCAAATAATACACAGATATGGCCTTATTATGGCTTCTATGCAAGACCTGCTCAATAAAACAAGCGCCCTCTGTTTCATTTGTAGGTGACTATCTAATTTAATTGTTGTTATGAACTGGATATGTGATTCTGTGAATAGTGGATATGGGGCCCCCGTTGTACAATGCCTGTATACCACAAATAGTGCAATCATACAATCAATGAGAGCACGTGGTTATAAATTCTTTGATGCAACAGTTGCTTTTCTGGACCAGTGAGTGACATTTGGGTAATTTTCTGCGGCACACCTGATGATCTCACGGCACACTAGTGTGCCCCGGCACAGTGGTTGAAAAACACTGGTTTAACCAACACTTTTTGTTAATATATAGAACAGATATATCACAAAAATGTACAGGGGAATGTTGACATTTGTCTGGGCTTTATGATATATTAGTGAAGTTGCTAATACATATAAATTGCATTTATTGAATATACAAGAATGGTTAGATGGAGTATTCTGTATTAGCTAACTCACATTGAAGTCCATAAGAACAGAGTAATCCATAGCCGTAGGCTGTTCAGCTCTAGGTACTGTTTTCCGAGGTATAGATCCATATGGTAGCCCCATTAGAACCTGTCATCACATTACCTATTAGAAATGTTAATGTATGCATTCATACTACACTACACACAGCAACAATGTGACCTCTGAGTGACCGCTGACCTCGGGGATGACCACAAGCCCAAACGTTAGGCTGAAGAGCACCAGGTTCAGACCGTACATCCACCGCAAGAACATGAAGTAGGAAGCCACCGATGACCCAAAGTGACCTGGAGACCCAGTCACAAATACATAGGATTAAAGTGCCTCCAAGCCAATTTCAACAAATTTACCTCAGTAAATTAGCTAAATGTTTTATGCCGAGGTAAATATTTTATGTAGACGCATTGAACAAAGATGTACATTTGTTAAGGGCGCTAACATTGTTGATGTACCACAGTTCTCCACATGATGGCAGTATCTTTTGTGACTGTGTTTTTCCGTCATATTTTCTCCCTCAAATAAGTTCCATCAATTATCTTCTTTTCAAATAAGTGAATCAGTTCTCCTACATGAGAGGGATATTGAGTCTAATTCTATGACACACTCTCTGTGCCATTTTAGTCACAATAACATGACAAATAGTGCACAATAAGTTTAGGGAAACAATTACATTCCACTTCTTTGATCTTCCTATCCCAGGGTATGCAGGATGTCCTGAAATTTTCAAAATCTTTCTGAAACTTCATCCATTTCTGTAAACCAATAAGGTATAAGGAAATTACCAACTAAATCTGTCAGTTCTCACAATACAAAAAATCACTATTGACAAGACACATGTTGTTACCTTCTTCATCATCATTTTGTAGGCAAACCATGCCCTTCCTTTGCCCTTCCCCCCCAGAGCACCTTCAAATTTGTCCACAAACTCCTGGGACTCTCTGGAAATACACAATTAAAATCATAATATTTAGTGCAGTTATATCACTTTAGGTTTTAATGCTGGAGAATGATGACATCTAGTCTATGCCAAGGTTTGTATGTAAAGCTATTTGCCATTATGCATTTGACTTTTTTTTTAAACTTTATTTCATTCTTTCTTGCATACCCAGCGCCTGTCTTATTTCCTCTGCTTTTGTCAGCATATCTTCTAAGAATAGAATTTGACTTTCTGAGAATTCTTTCTCATTTCTAGATATTGTCTATCCTCTTCTTGTTCTTTCATTGTTCTTTCTGTCCATCTGCCTTCACACCTACAATTTCCCTTCCTTCCTCTATGATGTGCCAGTTTACCTGATGTTCTGAAATGTGACTCTTCTTTGAAGTTTCTACTTCATCAAAGGTTTCCGCTGATAACTGCTTTCTCACAAGTGGTTGGCATCATTCTATTCAGAGCATATAATCTGATATTTCCCACATACCAAGGTACGTTATTGACTGAAAACTGTTTAAATTCATTTGCAACCAGAACCAACCAACCACTTTATGTTTGAAATAATGTTAATCATCTTTAACAAACTAGTTGCTTGCAAATATTTGAACGCAGTCTTCAAACAGAGAATGAATAATAACCTAATGACACCACCACCTAAACCTGTATGTCTTCACAACACCACTGATTTTGTCATGGATTCCGCTTTTTATCACCATGGTGCATTACTTGAGAACTGTCAGGCGGCGTTTCATACGCCATGGCTTGGTTCTGATGATGGCAATGAGCTTCTTCTTCTCCTCCACCTCCTCTGTGAGTCGGGCCAACTCTCCTTCGGACATGGACTCCTCATCAGAATCGGTCTTGGAGTCCGAGCTTTTATGAGAAAAGGGAGGGACAAGGTCAATACATTTACATTTCTCTTTTCACCACACATTTCATGAATACCCTGTTAACAATTCACCCCAGTTAGATGGTGTTGTACCTGCTTCCTTTGCCTTTCTTCTTCTTTTTATCGTCTTTTCCTTTCCCTTTGCCCTTCTGCTCCTCCTTCCCTTTTTTCCCTCCCCCCTTCTTGTTCCTCCCTCTGCCCCCTGCCTTAGACTCCCCTTCGCTTTCGTCCTCAGTGTCCTTGGCCTTCTTTCCCGCCTTCCTCCTGGCCGCTCGTTTGTTCCGAGGAGCTTCGTCTTCTTTGTCTTCATCATCCTCTGCATCTTCGCTCTCCATCTTCTTGCCCCTTCTGCCTGCGGCTTGCCTTCCTCTACTATTGGCCTCGGGTTTGGTGTCCTCTGCATGCATAAAAATGGACATTCACCAACCAAACCTATAATCTCAACAAACTCAACAAAACTATTGCAAAATCATCAAGAAACAACCTCTTATACTGAATCAGAGGAGAGTCAAAGAAACATCCTCAGTAAACTCATTCCAGAAACACATTCTGTAGGTGATCATTCACCAACTAAACTTAAACTTTACTGCTTAAACTTGTGCCACAGGTAATCATGAGGCAACCACCCGTATCAGATGACAGTCACTGAGACATACTCACTTTAGAAACAGGTTCTCACACACACAGACATAGCAGGTCATAAACACAATGCTCATCGTGTTCACCAATCCATCTGTTCACAAACACAAGCACAATAACAAAGCACAAAGATCATCTCCAATCATCTGAACTCACCCTCACTCCCGGTTCCCACTTTGCCGTCAATATCTATTCCCACTGCAGTCAGGTTAGCGGAACACAGAACATACCAGTGCATGGTCAGCTTGAAACAAGTCATAGGCTAACTAAATTTAATGCAACATTGTGTACAATAACAAGTCATTTAGAATGGTCAATTACAATAATTACAATTTATATAAAAAAAAATGAAATAATAACAATCAGTAACAAATAATCTATTAGGCTATCTGTTATTTCTGACACTTCCATGACAATAATGACTACACATTTTCATACTCAAATAGTCATAGTCAAATCAGACAAAAAGTTAAAATGTAAAATATCTCAATTAAATGTTTGATTTTCACCTCAACAGTAACTCATTTCAGCTCAGGTTACACATCATATGATGCTTCACTCACCATCCTCCAATTTCCTTGCGGTTTCTTTTCGCGGCATTCTGTGTCGTTTCTCTACAGATGATCTGTTCTGGAATTTCGGTGAGGCACCTCAGGGCTCAGTTCTGCCATCATGTTACCGACTCCCAGTCGCTATGACGACGCTTAATGACCTTACACACAAAAGAGTGTGCAAAACTTGCAGAGAGCGAGCATGTTGTTAGCCTACTTAATGAAAAATCCAAAATAAAAAAAACGTATTTTCTGAAGAGCAACTAATTTAGAACTTGAAGGCATCTGAAATATACCACCAATAAGTGAAAGGTATTTTCCTTTAGCTTAAAAGGGCCTGATATCAGGGAGATGACCTGGCATGATAGACAAGACTTATTGGCAACACCATGGTGAGTGACTCCACACCGAGACCTTGAAGACGGTTATACGGTCCACCCGATCTTTTAAACCTGCAGACCCACTCTCACTCGTCTGGTCACACTATCCCAAAAACCACAGCTGTCACAAGAAGAAACTACTTAAAGATTTAATGAAGGCTTGGGTTTCCAAATAGAGACTGTTAACCACAATCAAGCACACAGTGCTCAAAGGTGTTAAGTTTCAGCACATGTTAGTCTCATGACATGGGACTTGTAAAAATATGTAAACTTACAGATCAATGTGGACCATGTTGAAGCCAATTCAGCACATTTTACAAACAGAAGACTTAAAGGTTGTATCAGCGATGGCGGGGTAACAATGTAAATGTACAGACTAACGCTGAACAAAAAACTGAATAATTCAACACTCCTCGTCATATCACTACACTGCCCATGCCAGTTCCCCTAGTTTAGGACAGAATGCCTAAGCTATTAGCCAATCAGAGAAGAGGTACGGGTATAGGATACGGGGGCTGAGTGGGGGACGTGCGCGAGGAGGGAGACAGAGACGAAGAGAAGACTGAGTGAGCGTTAACGCAGCCGTGTGAATCACGTAATATTACATGATAGTAGTCACTTTTACCACTTTTTCGTAATAGTTGCGCCCTAAGTGCCGGTTAATGCGGTCTGATCTTGCCTTAAGGAAGGAGGAAGATTCGAGACCACTTTCCAAAGAGGACGGGTCGACTAAGTGAAAGCTGATAATGTGAGTGAATCAATCGTTACTGCAGGGACTTTGGGTGTTTGGCTGGAGTGAGATTTTGTGAAGTCATAGTGTGTTGCGTTACATTTTTCCCTAAACCTAATTTTAAAAATGTCTGTCCCCTCACTCTTTTGCTATGTATAATCCCTGATTTATGTAAAAAAAAAAAAAACTAATAGAATGGAAAAGTTTCTTCAAAATGTATAATTAATTTATTGATTGCACTTGAAACAAGACCAGTGTCATTATTATGAGCCACTGGGCCCCTGGGCACAGACATGAAAAGGGCCCCCCTGTCCACCTGAAAAAGGTAGTAGCTCAGCAATTCTAGGGGGGTCCCCCCCCCGCCGGTAGAAAAAATTGAAAAATAACCCCTTAAATAATGATTTTGGCGAGTTTTGTGGAAAGAAATGGACAGATTGAGACTTAAAAAAATATGAATGTGTGTATGAGTGTATGTATGTATCAGGGATGGAAATAAAATATATATTTTTTTACCAGCCACTAGAGATACAGTATGAACATTTGATGGAAAATCATGACGAAAATGATCACGGTTATTGGTATTATTGCGATATGATTAAAATGTGCTGACTTTTTTTCTAAACCTACCATCAATGTTGGACAGAACTCATAATTGGCCTGCCCTTCATGCCAAGTAGCAACAAAACTACTAAAGGTCAACAGAACAGCTAGTGTCATAAAAGTGGTGTGGCTCCTAAAAGACACAATCCACTGGTGTGAGTCTATAACTCTATACTAGCCTACATCATCTAATTTTAATATTATGTCTAGGCTATATTAAACATTTAACATTTATTTTCTATTTAGCCTGTTATGAAATCATGCATTGACCAATTTAAGCACACTTTTTTAAGACACGTAGGCCTAAATACATGCATGCAGCATTTTGTGAAAATAAATCATTATGGCTACATGGAAAACTCTTAGCCATGAGCTGTATATCCTCTGATTTTAATATTTACAGATATATAGGTATTTATGCACAGCTCAGTTTTAAGACACTTAAAGCCCAAAGTTGGAGACCATATAGAAATTTGCTACCATTTCAAAACCGGATTACTCTGGAACGGCTTATTGTACAGAGGATTGCATTACACCTTTGTGTTTGGTAAGGTTTGTTGTTTATTCTGGTTTACGGTTTGTCATGTGTTAAACAAAAAGTTTGTGAGATATTCCACCTATATGAATTGAGATGAGCACAGAGCTATAGAGTAATATGATTATTTCTTGAAAGTGAATTTTCTTGCGAACCGTTTATCACAGCAAGCGGCTATAGCACCGTATAAAAGATAAGAAAAAGTTCTTTCTTGTGATGTCTGGGCTACTTCGCGAGTAGTTCAACAGAGATGAATGGGCGGCCACACTTTGTGTCTGTCTGCTCATGTCTAAATAGCAGTGTGTTCCGAACGTGTCGCGGACCGGATTAAAGAAGCCTAGTCAGCGAATCAACAATCAGAGAAAACTGTGCTGCTGTTGTAACCGGACTCTCGCCAGATGAATTTCGTTCAGCCTAGCTCCGCCTAGCTCTACTCACATCCATCTGGGATCGGTTCCGTTGAGAGTTATTTCGGCACGAGATTGTATGATTGTCAGGACGCAGGGCGGGAGTTTCATAGATGTGACGTAGCGTAGAAGCAACTGTGAGACTGTTCTCAGCGTCACGGGTTGGCTTCGATGTGAGTGGTTGAAGTAGCACGTCAATAGATGATGGATAAGTGGCTTATCCAATCTTATGCAAGGATTTTTTAATAAGGCCCAGCCTTCTGAAGCAACACTCCAATGGATCGATCCCAGATGGATGAGTGGAGCTAGGCGGAACGAAATTCATCTGGCGAGAGTCAGGTTACTGCTGTTGGTCTAAATGCCTTAAACTGGTCTCCTGTCATTTAGAAACAATGCTGTGGTCTAGTATAGTCATCAACAAAAAATGAACGGATTGCAAAAAAAAGGATGGATTTGGCGTGACATTTCTTGCGTGTGCGTGAGATTGGTGCTGAAAGCGTGAGTGTCACGCCAGATGTGTGAGAGTTGGCAACCCTGTTACTGTGGTGGAGCTAACCAGTTAGCACAGCGAAGTTACGGTGGAGGCTGCTAACGTGAGTGAATCATCAACTGTTGCTGTGGTGGAGCTAGCAGCTAACCAACTAGCACACTGAAGAAGTGAGACGAGTCGTTTACGAAGTAAAACTGTTTAGACTAGGGCAACAGTGTCCAGTATGGTGTAGTCCGTGTTGTCGCTATACGTCTTTGTCCGTTTTGTTATTTTACCCTGGATTGTACAGTGGTATTCCAGAGAAGATTTCCCGCTCCCTCCCGCCTCAGCTAAGTACCCTCTGAGCAGAGCAACGCAACGCAAGTCGTGTGTGTGACATTTATAGCTAGCATTCTCTTACTGACTGCATAGGTAGGCTATTTGCCTGCCAATCGAGTCTCTCCACTGCACACTGAGTGTAACCATAGACAGTAAAAGAAATGGACGAACAGACTCGTCGTTTTCAATGGGAGGGCACTGAGTCAAATAGAACGATTTTTCAGTTGGTCCCCCCAGTACTGCGCAGACTCACACTTAACTTCGTGACGTTAGCCATCGAACTGAATCTTGTAACTCATATGATAGATACACAGAAATTCTTCTCACACTTCCCTCGCCTTCAAAGTCATCAAAGTTAAACATTTATTTATGTATTATTATTATTAATATTATCATCCTCGCCAAGTCGTGTTAATGTTGAAGCTACCACACATGATCATCTTCAAAAACAGTCATGCTAAAACAAAACAAAAAAGTTATAGCCTTGAAGCCTTCCACTTTTCCGACCTACGGTCAATCCATCGAAAACCTCTGAAATGATTAGTGCCGTTTAAAAAAAAATAGGTTTACTTTTTTTATTATTATTAGTTTGCCTCTGTGTAATGCTTTACCTTAACATACGGTCGTGTATGCTATGTTTTGCTTATGAGTTACCGTCATAGACAATAAGGTGGACTGAGCTTCTTATCCAAACAATACGGTTATCTCCCTACGGCGCGAAAGAGAGATTACGTCAAAGCTAGCTTCCCTCCAACCGAATAAGCTAACCATTCTTCTTATGGGTAACCAACGTTACGGACGAGGTAGTGGAGTCTGTTTTGTCTTAGTAGTGTTTATGTAGATTACACAGAAGCTACAATATCGGCACAGGATATATGTTATATGAAGTTATGGTATTTCAAAAAAATCCTACAATGAATGGGCTTCTATGGGAGTTAGCAGAGAGGTGGTCCCTCCAGCCTACGCCGATTCTTCTACTTCCGGGAATTCGCCTGCCCCCTTGAGTGTAACCCGCAATATAAACATTGCAGACTGCTAACTACACTTGTTACATATACACTGACCTATCACTGTATGTCTACGACAGTGCAACGGACAATGTGAATGTTGCAAACTGCTTACTGCACTCTTGACGTCAGTGCAAAAACTCACTGATTACCTCTGACATTGCCGCGTGGCGTGCACACACTGACGGCTCCTACACACAGTTGCGTGCGTTGCAGTGCTGGAGACGCATCCCATTAGGCGTGTTCGACTTGATGGAGATCTGTGCATCAACAATGCTGCAGTTATTGCCCCCTGGGGATTACATTTCAAGTACCTGTCTATCTTTATGTCTGTCTATTATTGTTGTGCAATGACAATGACAAATGCTAACGTTAGCTTGAGCAATGAATAACAAATGTACATTAATTTAGGGTTTTCTTTAATTCACCTGCTATTTCATGTAATGGTATTATTATAATGGTATGACATTACATCAGGGCATAGCACATTTGTCTTTATGGGGGTCTGGGAATAATGGGAACATTCCCAGTGATGATGATTGCAGGTTTTGAGGATGAGGATTGCACTTTTTCTGAGACCTGACACTTTTTCTGACAGCATTTTTTCTGAGACCTGACTCCTTTGAGATGTTTTTCTGAGCCTGTTTGACTTGAAGCAGTTTTATCTGAGGAAGACAGAGGTTTTTCTGAAGCTGAGGCAGTTTTGTCTGAAGATGACAGATATTTTTCTGACGCTGAGGCAGTTCTGTCTGAAGATGACAGAGGTTTTTTCTGACGCAGAGGCAGTTTTGTCTGAAGATGTTTTTCTGAGTCTGACACCTGAGTCTGAGGATGTCCTAAAATGAACACCGTACTCCCGCGATATTTTAAGGTCATGTGACACGGTGGTAAGTCCCTCCCCGGCTGACAAAAGTCGGACAGGATTTCTAACCAGTAAGCATTGCGTCCATCCCAGTATGCATTGTGTTCAACCCAACATGCATCACATCAAGTCAGATCTACACACACACCACACTAAATGCACATTTGTGGAAGACCATTAGTTAAGAAATTTTGATTGTTATTAGGCATATTGTTGGGGATTTCTGTTCATACTGTGAAGTTGACCTGTATTAATGGTACCTATCGGTCACTGTGAATGTGAATTTACCTATAGTATAACAATTTACTGATGAAATTCTGACATAGAACGCTTATTAGAGGCAAGGGTAAGCATTGCGTTCAGGCTTGGAATTTCACCATTTTGGGGGCAAGGCCACTTGGCCTTCAGTTGGGCATATTTGGTGGGGGACACAAAGGCCACATGTCAGGGCACCAAGGCCAAAGTTAACCATACAGTAGGCTATAAAAATGATTGAAATTGTATTTAGCCTATTCAATAGACCTGCATCACTGTATGAAACATTACAAAAACATGACATATTACATAGAACTGTAAATCATCTGATCATCATATTTACAGATATCTAGGCTATATTTAACATTTATTTTATATTTGGCCTGTTATGAAATCATGTATCGACCAATTTAAGCACAGCTCAGCTTTAAGAAACTCAAATAGCCTAGATGCATGCTTAGCATTTTGTCATCATTAAGGCTACTTTAACAAGCTCTTAGTCAGCTGTATATCCTCTGATTTTAATATTTACCGACATCTAGGCGATACTTGTTTTGAAACTTAAAGCCCAAATTTGGAGACATGCATGTCGAAATTTGCTACAAATTCAAAACCGGATTACTCTGGAATGGCTAACTGTACAGGGGACTTTAAACCTTCGTGTTCGGTAAGGTCTGCTGTTTATTTTGATGGTTTGCCATGTTTTGAACGAAGGGTTCGTTAAGTATTCCAAGATGAATGAGGGAGATGGGCGCAGATACTATAATGTATGATTCAATTTAAAGTATTTATTTGTCTCGCGAACATCGTTTAAAAGCTGAGAAAAAGCTCTTTCATGTGATGTGATACTTGTGATGCCTGTATGAGTAGGCTACTTCGCGAGTAGTTCAACTGAGAAGAATGGGAATCTGGACGCACTTACTTTCTTGCCGTGTGTAGTGGGAGTCAGGACATGATCCTGTATTTCCGTGCCGTCTGGAGACATTAGTATTGAACTAGATGTACCGCGTAGCGGTACAAAATATGACCGCCGCTCACTCCTGCACATCCATTCCGCGAAAATAAATCATATTAATGAATTTGTCTCCATCTTCTACTCCACCCCCCACTCTTGAAACTTTTGTGTATGCTTGTTTGGAATGTGTGTTTGCACACATTTCGCACACAAAGTAGCCTACTGGCGCTGCAAAGGTGAATAGATATGTTTCTGGGCCAAAAAATCTGTAACATTGTTATAAAACCTTTAAAATCTCTAAACAATCACAAGTAGGGCAGTTCATCACAGTCCATCCATTGCAACTGGACTGATGAAAGGTACACCTGTAGGCTACATTGTATTTAGGAAAAGCAGAAGGTAGCAGCATAATGTATTTATTTATTTATTATTAAACAAAACAATCCCTGTCAGTTCCATGCAGTTTTCAACAGCTATCAAGAAGAGAGGTCATGTCATGGTTTTTTGTGAATGTTTCTTCTTCTACATATGCATAAGTTTAGTCATCTAGTTCAAATGATATTCAGCTTTATTGTCAATGCACAAATTAAATACCAGTAGTCTAAAACAAAATGCCGTTTTACCCAGTGGTGCAAATAACTGACATGTCCAAAAGGGCCTTCATGAAATGCGTTGCGAGACTGTTCATACACATTTTAACGGGCAAAGTTGAAGAGCTACTCTCCGTTATTGTTTGTGCAAATAATATGCTGATTCATGTTCCCTTGCATTTTGCAACCATGAGGTCCATGGTTAAGCTCAATCTTTTGACGCAATCTTTTGATTTTCACCCAGCCTCCATGGTAGGCGCCCGATAGAAATATTGTTTAATTTTGCGATTGAGATATCCACGCACTGGCGCCCCCCCTGCGACGTGTTCGCCCCCCGGTTTTAGAGCTATTCTAAATGCAAAAATGCATAGAGGGAGTTATGACAAAACCGTGACTGTTAACAAACTATAAGCTATATAAGGTAGGCCCTATGCTAGGCCTATTACACAACACAAATTGTCACTAGGCTATGCTGGCGACCCAAATAAAATCTCCGTTGGAACCACACCTTACAGTATCAAGCTGCCACCTCTTGGCGAAAAGTTAATAGTTTTGCATATCAGTAGTAATACATTTTACGTAGCTGTGAATCACGGAAAGGGCGAATGAAGTGGACACTTCTAAATGGAACCCAACCCACTGTACAGTAGCTCAAGGTCTGTGGCTAAAGCAGCCATAATGAAAGCGTTATCATTGTTTGGATACTTCACACACACGTGTTTTTTAATCGCATAGACTACAACTACCAAGCTGGAATCAAGGCACATCGACTCCCCTCTCACACCCTAAACACGCACTTCGAACAAACAAAAAGCGCCTCAGTCTCACGGAATAGCCATAGGCAAAACTGTATCTGACCGGTGTAACGTTGGTACTAAATCATCCATCGCAAAGAATGATTTTTGTAGCACGTGCAACAAATATGTGTAGGTACAGCCCTGCCCTGAATACATCTCAACGTGCGCTCTAAAACATCTGGTTTAAATGGAGATGTAGATCATCACTGGATCATAGACAGGTTATCTTTCAGGTAGCCTATATATTTTCCATTAAAAAACCATCACGTAGCGAACGTGTTGTGGCTAACTCACTTAGCTCCTGTTAGTAGCCTAGGTTATGGTCATAAGCAAATGAGATGACAGTCGAAAGATACAATTAGTGCTGTTATCGATTTGCCTGGTAGCCTATAAACGCATTTATGGTTTTCTACAAATACAATCAAATTGGCCTCCATCACTCAACCATGCTGACGGTAACATTATTTTACCTACGTTCTGCTATTGATAGGATTAACGTAGCCTGCCTACCTGCAGTAAAAAACAAGCATGTCCGATAAACATTCTCAGATTTATTTCGGCTTCAAGAGGAAATGGGAATTACATGTCATGCAGAAATCATCCTACCCTTAGACGTTCTCTGCGGTAAACTACTGTAGCCTACAGTCTTGTCCTTGTAGGAAGCATAGTGTCTTTCCAACCCACTTTAGATTAACTTCCAACAAAATTACGTCTCACTGCAACGATGCGCCATCTAGTGGACAAACGACTATCGCCAATATTGGAAATGCAGCCATGCTGATGATGATGAATATTTATTTTGGCTTTCTTTTAACCCTTGTGTTATCCTCAAATCTTACCGACACTCTTTATCCTTGGGGTCAATTTGACCCCAGCTAAATAAACCCTCAGAAAATGATTATAATTAATATTGTTACCCAGTTTTTTTGTGACAGGTACTTAACAAGACTGTAATAACCACCATCAAAAGCCCTACAAAACATTCCCACCCCCCCCACACCCCTTTATGAACCTTGGAACCCTGGCTGGCAATATTGCCCATCCAGTGTCAGCAGCCCAAAGGCTTGCTGTTGCTTCCCCTTTTGACTTATACAGTCCTGCCAAAATGACTTATATGTAATATGTACTTGTGTATGTAATAATAATAATAATAATAACAACAGTATGTTCTCATACTATTCAAATAATAATATCCATAATGTGTCAAATATTCATGTATCCTATGTTTCATACAGCTGGGGTCAAACTGACCCCAAGGAACATCAATGTACAAAATATTTGTACAGGACATTGAAAACAAATTATTGTACAAATGTCATGCTAACTCTGTTGTACCCTTCAATTGAGGAAAAGTCATGAAACCTGAAGCAAAAAAAAAAAGTGAACCATATATTTTATGATGTTAAACGTTGCTTGGGGTCAAATTGACCCCAAGGATAACATGAGGGTTAATCCTACTGAATTTGTAATTATGTATCGGCCGTTCTAATACCGATAGTATGTGGGTGCCTGTGTGTGTGTGTGCATGTGTATATGTGTGCACCACCATCTACAGGCCAATGAGTGTAGAGTCACTAAATGTACACATAACTTAATTTTTTAGACCCCCCCATGGATGAAATTCTACGAAACTTGGCATACCCCCAGAGAATGTCAAGTTAATCATACACATAAAATTTGGTGCAGTTCTGAACGTCTTTACTGAAGAGAGGGGCGATTAAAGCAGAATGATATTGCATTTTCATTTTTTACCGGGGGGGTGCAAATCACAAATGAGTGATTATGGGCTAAGTTGATGTGGGCCCTTGAGACCAACATACCATAAAAAGTTCTTCATCCTCGGTGCCACGGTTCAGGTAGTTATTTAGGAAAAACTGCATTTTTTGGGTTTCGGGGGGCCCAGCGTGGAGGGGGAGTGGCCCCCGGGGACCAAACGAAATTTTTCCGTAAAAGTCTAGTGGGGCTACATACATACCCACCAAATTTCATGTGCCCCGGTGTTTCGGTGCCCCGGGTATCGTTGACCAAAATTTCAGGAAGTAGATGACGAAAAAAAAAAAAAAAAAAAAAAAACTTTGACAATCCCTATATGACCGCTTCGCTAGCGGCGGTCATAATAACCTTCCCCTACCGTTCGGGTAGGCTACTTACCACCCGTTACACTCATCTCGCCGGTTATTGGTTGGAACACTTTATTTCGCCTTTGAGTGGTTGGCAACACTGTGGTTAGCAACATTTTTGGTTAGAAATTGTTTTTGTGTGCAGATCTCAGAACCTAGGCTGCCTACACGTTTTTTGACGGCCTGCTTATGGGGCGGGCAGCTAGCGGATCGTTAGGAAGGATTAGATGAATGTGATAATTTATGTTTATGTTTGTGCCTGCAATCGCTGATACAACCTTTAATACTGACTCTACGTGCAATGCTGACAGGGACGTGCACAGGGGTGTTGCTCAGGTTTCCCGGGCAACTGCCCACATGCCCATCTTGACTCATGTTGCCCTTCCAATAGGAAAAATAAATAAATCGTACAATGGATGCAGAATTTCGCGTAGGCCTAGATAAAAAAAAAACCGCAAAGCCTCATTCAATTCCATTCGGGCACCGAAAGTGAAAGTTATGGAGCTAAATTTGTCTCAATAATATATGCGCAGAGGGGGATCCACAAATATTTCTTGATTTGCATGTGTGTTTTGATATCTACAAATAAAAAAATCATATTTGTAACTCGTATATTGATTTTTACAAATATAGATGTGCATTTGTAAATAAAATGCCATTTCTAAAACCGAAAATTTCATTTGTTAAATGTGATTCTGCATTTGTGGATCACCAACACACGCATTCTTCGCTTTCCAAAGTTATGTGTTTTTGAGACGTTCTTCACATGAAAGTCACACAAATCCACACAAATAGGCCTACTTTAATTTACCGGCACACAAAAATCGCAATCCAGTAGATTTGTGGCGACATCCACAAATATTTGTTGACTTGCATTCATGTTTTGACATCCACAAATAAAAAAAACATATTTGTAACTTGTAAATTGGTTTTCACAATTGTAGATGTGTATTTGTAAATGAAATGGCATTTGTAAAACTGAAAATTGCCTTTGTGAAATCTAATTTTGCATTTGTGGATCACCAGCACACAGTTTTCGTTTTCGCATTTGTGGATCACGTATTTTGAGACAAACTGCGCAGAGAAGCCACCCAGATCCACAAGTAGCCTGCTGACACTTTCTAATCCAGTAGATGGCAGTGTTGTTGTTCTATGGTTCCATAGAAAGTCAGTAGGGGAAGGGCAAACTCTGTGGCTGCAGCGCTGCACGCGACCGGCACTTGAGCTGAGCCTGCATAAGCAGCCCTAGAAGGAGATTGTCGCGGTTGTCGTATGAGAAGACTCAACGTTGTCAGAAAAGGTGAGTTTGTGATGTATAACAAACGAACGATCATCGTCATCAAGTTTTATGAAATGAATATGGATATTCTCACATGAATGCACATTCCCTACAATGGCCGTGGGAATAGTTTTAACAAGTAATGTGTACCAGTTGGTTATGTTACACTGACGATATAAAGTTAGCCAGTTAGCAACCTAATGATGCTACCATTGAATATAGCTTCCAGAGAAATTTGTCGTCAACATTGGGCAATCGAGGGTGAATTAAGTTGTTAGCATACACTGGGCAGTTAAGTAAACACAATTCCTTCAAATTATTGTGTTCAGAAACAAGCAGAACTCCACCTGAATGTAAAACGAATGTATAAAGTCTAACTGTTAGCGAGTTCGCCCATTGACTTCCATTGTGTAAGGTTAGCATGCTTTCCCCCTCGTGGGGGGCGGTAACCTTTCCGAACGTCTTAGGGCCTTAACCGACGGTATGTATCCAAGGGGGCAGGCGAATTCCCGGAAGTAGAAGCATCGATGTAGCGGTGGTTATCAACTCTCTGCTAACCCCATAGAACGCCCATCCATTTAGGATTTTTTTGAACTCCCATAACTTCATATAACATATATCATGTGCCAATATTTTAGCTTCTGTGTTATCTACATAGTTTCAACATTAACACGACTTGATATCACTTGTGAGGATGATATTAATAATAATACATAAATAAATGTTTAACTTGGATGACTTTGAAGGCGAAGGAAGTGTGAGAAGAATTTCTGTGTAGCCTATCTATCATATGAGTTACAAGATTCAGTTCGATGGCTAACGTCACGAAGTTAAATGCGAGTCTGCGCAGTACTGGGGGGACCAACTGAAAAATGACTCAGTACCCTCCCATTGAGAACGACGGAGTCTGTTCGTCCATTTCTTTTACTGTCTATGTATGTATCTTGCCATAATTGGGCTAATCACAAACACCGGACAGCTGACAGTTTCTGAGCTATTTGTTTGGACTTCCCCAGAGGATAGAGTGGCCCGCCCCTTCCGTTTGCCTCCATGGGACCTATCTTTCAAAAAAATTTGAACGGCAGTCTATGGCGAAAAAGAAATTATTTTCTGGTCCCGGTTGACTTGTGCCTTGAATTACCCATATGATGTTTGTCAATTTTAAAGACAATTTTTCATGTAAAGACATTTGCAGTTTGTTTCGTAACTATTGAATTACAACATTGTGAAAGATCGTAATTCCAACGACTACAAACCCATCAGTCGCGCTAGTGACGTTAGCTCATTCACAGCCACACTAGATTGTACAAGCATACCAGCAACAGGTCTTATTTGGGCTTTCCTTGCCGAAGAAAATACCATGAGTCAGAGGATTAAACACATCAGGTAAGTTGTATTCGTCCATAGACTGTACATTACATACTGTTAAGTGACAGCAGGAGGCAAGATGCAACCGTTAACTAGCATAACAGCTCTTATCGTTTCATTACATTGGTGACGTACATCGTTCGAGACGAGAGATGTAGTCCACTGAGTGGATTCGCACAAAACCAACATAACTTTTGAAGTCTATCGAACAACAGTACTTTCTTGACGTGAAAAATTATCTTTTAAATTCACACACATCATATGTGAAATTCGTGGCACAATTCAAACTGGACCAAAAAATAATTCTCTCCATTAACTCCCGTTCATAATTTTTTGAAAGATAGGTCCCATTGACCGGAAGTAGAAGGGGCGGGACTTCGCCACTCTATTCCCACCCTGAGCATGACATCATAGAAATATGGCCGCCATGTGAATTTTGGTGAATAAACGAAATAGGCCTAAATAGTTGCCAATATTGCAAATTCAAAAATGATCGGAAATGTCGTCCAATTTTCTAATACTATTATTTGATGACAATACATTTTGAAAACAAGATACAGCCATTTCTGCTTTTTTCCTTTTAAACAAAAAACTAAGCTGCACCCTTTTTTAAATTTAATCTTTTATTCCAAAATAGAATAATGAATTAATGAAAAAGTACACGGACCCTAACTACATACCCGTGTTTGTTTGTTGGCGTGTTATTGCAAAATCCGCGTAATTAGGCTAATCATCTTGCATCTTAACCCACAAGTGGTTCCTGAGTAGGCTAATCCATTTTTTAAATTGCGATCATCAAAGTGAGACCTAGCTACTGTCAGTACACGATCAGAGCCCATTTACGGAGAGCCGGATCACTCCCTATTAACTCCATTGTACCTGCAATCTGTTGTAGTTCCGCTAGGGGCGATCACGAATAAGTGCAAAAACAATGGGGGTCTATGGAGCTAGACGGTTAAATTTGTCTCTTTCACCTGGTTGTCGTTGAAAAATCGAAGATTTGATTGTGGTTTCTGCAAGCTCACTATGGATTATAGGTCAAAAGTTGAATGAACGAGTACTTACGTCCTTTCGATTTCTTACAGGTTGGGTCGTTGTTGCCCACAACACACTAGCTTTCAGCTAATGAATGACGTCATTGACGCATTTGAAAGGCTTTTTAGAACAAATAAGTGACTCAAAAAATATAATACTCAGTGGTGTGTATTTTCTCTGTCCCCTCTTTCGCATGCAACATTCAAATTTCTGGGCAAAAAATTATATCCCGAGAAAAGTGGATTTGAGGGGTACAGCTCCATAGACCTCCTGAATTTCCCCTTGGGGATCAATAAAGTATCTATCTATCTATCTATCTATCTATCTATTAATTCTGCACTTATTTGTGAGCGCCCTCATGTGGAACCAGAAAAGGAACTGCAACCAGTTCAGAAACCAGAAGTTTCCCGAGAGTGGCGGATCTCCCCTTATTAGACATTCTCTGACACGATCATAGCAGAGAATGTCTAATAAGGGGAGAACTGCCACTCTCGGAAAACTTCCGGTTTCTGAACTGGTTGCAGTTCCTTCTGTGGTTCCACATGAGGGCGCTCGTCCACGAGTGCAGAATGCATGGAGGTCTATGGAGCTGTACCCCTCAAAATCCACTTTTCTCGGGATATAATTTTTTTCAGGTAATTTGAATATTGTATTCGAAATGGGAGGCAAAGAAAATACACTTGGTGGAGTATTGTATTTTTTAAAGTCACTTAATTGTTCTAAAAAGCCTTTCAAACGTGTCAATGATGTCACTCATTAGCACAATGCTAGCGTGTTATGGGCAACAACGACCCAAACCTTTAAGAAATCAAAAGGACATAAGTACTCCTTCATTCAACTTTTGACCTATAACCCATGTTGAAGTTATACAAACTACAATCAAATCTGAAATTTGTCAACGACAATCAGGTGAAAAGAGACAAATTTAGCCATCTAGCTCCATTGACTCCCAAAATTCGGTACAATGGGACTTAATACGGAGTGGCCAGGCTCTCCGTAGATGGGCTCTGATCATAGACAGTAAAAGAAACGATCCATGGGGTGGAGCTCCCCTGAAACTGGTCCCCTTGGAAACAGTGCAGTGCAGCGATGAACGTCCTACCTCTATAGGCCTATAAGGAAAATGTGATTTCAGTTTGTAAAATGAATTTTAAGCCCTGGATTAAATTTAGCTTCATGTGTTCCACTGAACATTATCAGAGAACATTATCAGAACACTGAATCAGAGTTCAAATTAAAAATGTATTGAGACAAGGTAGCATCCAATCAGGATTATCTCAATATAGTATACTAGCCTATAATATACAAACCATAACTCATAAAAAACACTTAAGTGCTAAGTGCATGCTGATCAGATAGGCTATGCCTATAGACCCCTCTTGAAAGACCCAAAGTGCCAGTCAGATATACCTTGAGTCTCACATTTTTAAATGTGTCCAGAATTTATTAGAAGTCATTGTTTAAGGGGTTATTTTTCAAAAATTTCTGCCGGGCATGCCGCCTTAGCCTTCCTGTGTGACACTGGGCTAAGCCCCCAATGTTTAAAATGTCTGGCTCCGCCCCTGCTTGTGACATCAAAAGCCTTGCCGATTTTGACCAGCTCACCCTGGAGGCTGAAGGCAGGATACATCCAGAAACCCTTATCTCACTCAAAACAGCATGGATGTTTTTTTTTCCAAGTTTGTATGCGTGTGGAAGCACCAGAGACACACAATAACACATCAAATCTGTTACCTACATTTTTTTTTATTTACTCAATCTTTACAAGCACTCTTACCGATTGGAGGTGAATCGACAGTAAATAACAAAACTATTATGAAAGAATATTTATTAGATGACTGTATACAGATAATAACCTACCTTCCTGGCTACAATGGGGAATATTATTGAAACAATAAAGATTGGGCTTACAACATAATATAAAAAAGATAAACAATTAAGTGCTTTCTAGATCATCCTAGGTTATTTTGCCATAGTGAAGATGTGCTAATGCTCTTCCAGGATTATAATAAACTCACAGTGGTTATCAATGGTAATAATACATTAGAGTTGTTTTCAACAATAAGTCAATAATCAAATGAATGTTCAGCTATATTGAATTTCTACTTAAATGATAGGCCTACAATTCATACCAATTTTCAACATGCAAGAGATCGCTTTGGGAACAGGTCTTCCAGGTCCTGCTGTGCCTGGTTGAAGACGTTCTTGTTTTTACGCTTTTTCTTGTCCTCTTCTCTGGTCTACGAACAGAGAGTTTCAAAATAGATTGGGCAGGTTATTATGAAGACAAGCCCACAAAATGTAGTGCTCCTAGTAGTAACATGCTTAATCAATAAAAGATCATTTTACTAACTGAAATATCAAAGAGTAAAACAGGACACGACTATAATAATGTCATCATCTAGTCCAGATGTTGGCTGGACTACTGTTCATGGTCACAAATTATAGTATACTGCAAGTCAAGTTTGTACTTGCCATCTTTATCTTCTTTTTCAGATCCGAGAGGGCATTCATGTATTCTTGTGCTACAGCGTTCAGCCAATATATGGCCATCCTGCAAGAAAAAATATCACTTATTCCACATATTTTAATGTAATGGGGGCCATTACAAGCGCTCTTTTATAAGCGCCCGCTCATGACATAGAATCTTAGGGGTAACTAAGGGTAACTGAGTGGGGTTCGCGAGGAGAAGATAACGGTAAAAGAACAGACAAGACGAAGCTGAACGAACGACAAGGAGGAAAATTAGTTTTAAACAATATTGGTAGTAAGCCTAGTTCCAGCTGGTAGAGCGGAATAGTAGGCTATATGTAACGGGTGGTAGTACCCGTATGGTAGGGGAAGGTTATTAGAGTGCATGAAAATGCACTCTACTGTTATCCGAATTATTCTTAATTACAGTGCATGAAAATGCACTGTACTGTTCTTCCTAGGCTTCTTATTCTTCTTATTACAGTGTATTGTTCTTCCAAAGTTTCTTATTACAGTGCATGAAAATGCGTACTGTTCTTCCAAGGCTTTTTTTTCTTCTTCTTCTAACGGATTTAATGTAGCTTCAACCGTTTAACGTAGAAACTTCATTCAAACTGCGATGCGTAGGTCTTACTTAGGACATGGGTGCTATGTATTTTTCAGCTTTGTAACGTTTATACTTTTTAAACTATTAATTAAAAACTACTCAAAATTTCCCCATAGACTTAACATGGGCTGATGACATCACAATAGAGCCGTTAAAGCTACATTGTGTACTTTTTTGAGTTAATTCTTAGCAAAAACCCATTTGTTCTTTCAAAAATATGTGCTCATTCATGTGTAATTATTTCCACTTACTAATCAAAGTATTCTCGTAAGTGTAGAATCTGCTATTCCAAATACATACGCGCGAGTCGGGCAAATGGCTGAATCCATGTTGCGCCTCCATCTTTGAAATACATTCGCCAACGAGGGACATTCCTGGAAATTCAGCTCCGCCTTTCGCGCTTGTAGGCAACACTCATTGCATGATCAGTCTACTCGCGACTGCCGGCAGATTTGAAAGTCTGTTGAAAATGGAGGATTACACCTATTCTCGAGGACATGAAAAGGAGTCGCCAAGGAAGCGAAAAAGATAATTAAAACGCCAACGCGACCGAAAAAACAACAGACCAAAGTCAATATTGGAGTGGCTTTTCTAAGATGGAAAGAGCTCGTGAGGAGCAAGGATTTTAAAAGGGACGCCGAAATTGCCTGCTTTCTCCTCGACAGGTAATTCGGCCTATTCGTGTAAACATACAGTCTATGGTGTAAATTCGAAGTTTTATAGTTGCTTGGCTTAGTATAGCATGGTTGTCCATAACGCTAGAATGACGTCTGGGATACTTTTCCTCGCGTCGATGAAAAAGGATTGTAACATAAATCTGCTATGACGGATCACAGGCAAAGGGCACTAAATTGTAGTTATTATTAGGGCCCGAGCACCCGAAGGGCGCAAGGCCCTATTGTTTTTGTAAGGATTATTATTATTATTATTATTGTTATTTCACTTTTTTGCTTTCCTGTTTTTGAGGTGGTTAACATGGTCGAAACCTCTTGAAATTTGGCACACGCGTCAGGTGTCATGCATCGCAGTTAGGTACAAGAGCTTGACCCCGGGCGTGGCCCAGGGACTCGCTAGCGCCTCCTTAGGTGACTGATCTCGTGGTTGGCAAATATTTTGAGGTGGTTAACATAGTCGAAAACGCATGAAATTTAGCACACACATCAAGTGGTACAGTGAATAGACAGGGATAAAAGCTTGGCACCGGGCGTTGCCCAGGAACTCCTTAGCGCCCCCTTACGTCACAGTGACTTGTGGTTGGCATATAGTTTTAGATACACACACCAAATTTGGTGGGTGTATGTAACTCCCAAAAACAAACAACTTTTGTATTAACATGCCATTAGCCACGCCCACAGGAAGTGAGGTAATTGAGATTTTGTGCGTTGTGGACATGATCGATCCGATTCATGTCAAAGTTGGTATACATGATGCCGAGATGTTCCTGGTTATAAATTGTGAAGTTTTTTTTTGATATGTTGTAATTTGACGAAATGGCGAAATTATTAATTTTAATACCCTTCCACATAAACAATAAATGTGTCATAATTCACCATGCATGGCTTGAAATGTTTTAAATTTCACAGGTCATTGAAGACCATGTTAATGATAATATTCACATGCCCATAATGCATGTTTGGCATAGCGCCACCAACTGGCAACAGAAAGAATGACAATTATACTGATGTCACATGATCAATTTGAACATACTCCTCCAAGACGGTTTGTCAGATTCATTTGAAATTTGGCAAACATTATGCCAAGATGTCGCTGATGTTAAATTGTGAATGGATTTTGGAATGTTGTAATATATTTGATATGATTTTAATATCTCACCACATAAACAGGAAATGTGTCATAAATCACAGTGCATTGAATGAATGGTCTGAAACTTCTCAGGTTAATAGATATCATGATTATGATGATATCCAGACACCCAATGGGCCTGCCTGGCATAGCGCCACCACCTGGCCAAGCAGGAAATGTGCCAGAAATGGACAATGCCTTAAGTGATTGATCTGAAACTTTATAAAATATTGGATATCATTATTGTGATGATATTCACGTGCGTAATTCACAGGCCTAGCATAGCGCCACCTTCTGGCCAAGCAGGAAATATGGCAGAAATGCTCTATGCTTTGAATAAATGGTCTGAAACTTTTCAGGTTAATAGATATTATGATTATGATGATATCCAGACACCCAATGGGCCTGCCTGGCATAGCGCCACCACCTGGTCAAGCAGTAAATGTGCCAGAAATGGACAATGCCTTAAGTGATTGATCTGAAAGTTTACAAACATTTTGGATATCATTATTGTGATGATATTCACATGTGTAATTTTCATGCCTAACATAGTGCCACCATCTGGCCAACCAAAAAGTGTATCAGAAATGTTCTTTGCTTAAAATGAATGGTCTGAAATTTCTCAGGTTAATATATATTATGATTATGATGACACCCAATGGGCCTGCCTTGCATTACGCCCCCACCTGGCCAAGCGAGTAATTGTGGCAGAAAATAAAATACAAAAACAACTAGCACACGCATTAAATATGTACATTTCACAAACGCACCACGTCGGTGCTTTGTTGTATTCTGACATGTCACGGGTTGCGGCCCGCAGGTGCTCGGGCCCGCCATCGCCGCTTGCGGCTATATTTTTTCATTGCTTTTGCTTTGTAGCCTAAATATATCCTAATCTGATAATGCTAGTGTAGTGTAGGGTGACGTTCACATCCTGAGGCCTGTCCTGTAGTCTTATTAATTGTAGACGTAGCCTACTAAATTGTCTGAACGTTTTTCACTGCATGAAAACAATTGTTGATTCTATGTGATTGTTGTTTGATAATAACTGAAAGTATATTTTTAATATCTTGGTGTTTACCATTTTATGTACTGTTATATGTTGTGAAACGCTCTGCCTATTCATTTCAGATGAGCATCTTGGCGCAATTGCAGAAGCCCCTGAAATTGAGAACCTTGAACAGAGGTAACCCATCAATGCTCATAATGTCTATACCCGATGACATTCTCATAGGTGCCAACTCTCACGCATTGGCCGTGAGACACACGCATTTGATTAGTTTCACACGCTCACACGCCACACCCCCGATTTCTCACGCTGAAGTGTCAACCCGGTCGGTCAGATGCCTGAAAAATGAGTTTAGCCTATCTATAGATCTAGGCTACCTGTTGAGCCACGGTTATGCTTTCAGAGACGGTGAGAGGGTTCAAGAGCACCCCCTGTCTGTGGAATTTTCTAAATGTTCTCTCATTTGCGATGCTACTTCAGAAGCCATCCCAGGCGCATCCCCCCCGCATTTCCCCGGCTTCAGGTATGCTTTGAGTATTATTGAGTATTTTTCACGCTGAAGTGTCAACCTGGTAGGTCAAATACCTGGCAGATGAGGTTCAACTAAACTAAACCTATACATGATATCACACATCACGTGAACGTGCGGAATCTAAGCTTTCCAATGATATTGGCGACAAGTTGCTGTGATAAATTGTTCGCGAGAGAATTAACATTGAACCGACGTGCAATTTAGGCTAATCATATTTGCATTTACCCATTACTCTCGGTTTAATATTTCACTAACTCTTCACACAACACGTGGAAAACCCTATTTCACAATAAACAGCAAACCTACCGAATACGAGGATATAAAGCATGCCTCTGTGCAATAAGTGGTCCCTGAGTAATTCGGTTTTGAAATTGCAACACAGCCTCATTGGGGCGAAATTATAATGTATTCTAATGTAAACTATTTGTCAGTAGGCCTACATACATTTTTGTAAATTGCTCAGCCATAGATTATCCCACTATCATGGTTCTTATATTGTCAGGTTCCAGCCAATCCCATTACAGATAAATGAATATTAATATTGGCATGCTTCCTTGTGACATTAATGCAAAAATATGAAGAAAATCAAATAACAAGACACAAATATTGATATAAAGCCTGACATAAGCCATATGCAAACATTCACATCATGCAGATATGGGTACATCCTGAAAAAGGAATAGCATGTAGGCTATAGGCTATGGCCATTACAATGACCAATATATTATTTTAAATAAACTAGCTGAATAACACAGGTGACCACACATTTTTGAAAATTTCTGAACTGTGAAATGTAGCATATGTTTTTGTGGTTGTGAACTTATTGCAATATCACCATAACTATTCCACTATTCCTGTGTGTGCATGGTTATAATTCTGAAGTGCAAAATAGCTTTTTAAAATTGATAGTTTGGACCCCCCCCCCCCCCCCCCCCCCACACACACACACACACTTTTGCCGTGCGAAATACCAGTGCTGTTTTCAGCATCTGTTTAGTGCTTCATTGTCATTTTCATTGGATTCTCCCATTTGCGCGTAAATCGCTCATAAACTTTCTTTTTTTTTGTTACACGCATTCTCCCATTCTGCTTCTGTCACACACACAGTGACAAGCGCCAAATCCCCCGCAGTGTTGAAGAGATCACTTTTGATAAGGTAAAAAGCCTTATAGGTACGCCAAATAAATAATAACCTATAGGTTTACGCTAGGCTATGTAAAACTCCCCATTAACAGCATCACGTTCCTAACCACAGCTAAGACTGCACAATCTCTATTCACTCTGTTGGATATCTGAAGCCAGTTTGTCTACTTAGATACTGTAAATCCTCAAATTATGGCCGGGGTCTTAAGACAAAGTACAGGCCTTTAGGGGCAGGATTGTATTCGAGACAGCCCTTTATTTCTTATGCAAGTTTTATTTTGAGACATGCATTTCTTGGAGCGGCATACTGATAGGCCTTCAAAAGCATGACATTTTCGGTTTAGTTTGATATTTAATTTACTTTTGGACTGTTTGATTATATTGTTAAATGTTGGGACTGATGGGCACTGAAATCTGGGAAGGTATTTGATGATCACTATTGCGTTCCATGTAGTTGAAAGAGTGTCGGGATTTCAAACAAACCATCCGCTTTCATGCGTTCACCGTCCGCGGTGCTGTAATGGAAACCTTATTGCGTAGCCAAGTAGCCTATTGAGTTATTTTTAAATTATGCATGATTTACTTTTTATTAATTTTGTAGGCTGGCTTTATTTTGTTATATAGAAGTATCTAAATAACCTGTTAAAATGTACCAGAATTGAGGAAATTGCATCTAGTCCAAAAAAAAAATTCCCCCCATACCCCCCGCTGAAATGTCCCATCCACTTTCACAATGCCTCAAGTAGGCTAGATCCCTTTGATACCAATGTTCATATAACTCTGGGACCCTGGTCCCAGGGATGGATTACTGCATGGGCCTTCCGGGCCCAGACCCAGGGGCCCAAGGTGTCAGGGGGCCCTGAAGCCCAAGCCTTTGCATGGAATCATTGCCTCAATATCAACACATCAGGATGTAGGCTATGAATCTGATTGAATTTAGTATTGCCCATCCCCAAAATGCACCAGAATACAGGAAATCACATTAAACAAATTTAAAAAAATCTGGGGGAGTACCCCCAAACCCCCCTTCCACATATGCGACAATTAGTGGGGAGCCCTTAATACATCTGGGCCCAGGGGCCCGAAAGCTCATAATCCGTCCATGCCTGTCCCTACACCTGAGAACCACTGATGTACGTTTTTTTTACTGTACGGTATAATGCTGAATGAGCCAAACAAAAATGTATGCAGCAAAATTTTGGTTGGCCCCACCAAATCTCACTCCAAGGTTTTTTGAAAAGTTGGCAGCCCTGCATTCTCTATCGTATATTTTCATGATATAAGCATTTATACATATTTTTTACATGAGCATCGTGGAGGAGAATGTGGACGAAATTCAATGGTCTTGTTATGTGATGCACGTGCATGCCTTCATTGTAACCTTGCCTGTAACTCAGTCTAGGCAAAATAGCACTATACAGATTAGTAACAATATGTTAACTATATAAAATGGCGTGTATGTCTAACGACACTGCATGTCTTCCACAGGATCAGCTTTCCAGGAGACTGCAAATTTAGAATGATGGCCCATGTTGCTTCAAAGGCACCATACAAAAAGGAAGGGTTCATGTGTAAATACCATAATTTGTTAATTTCTGTAAATAAATATATTGCAAATAACATTGTTGACCATGTTACTGTCATTTGGTGTTTCAAAATGGTAAATTACCACAACTCCTTTTTTAATTATAAGTTTGTGGATGTAATGTATGAGGTACAGCATGAACAGTCTCTTATCAATTCTAAAAGTTTTTATTTTCATGAAAGCAAAATATAGCGATGTACCGGTGTAAAATAAATTAAATACAGTTTTAAAAGGAACAGGCAGTACAAGAACACTAATACAAAACTATTTACAATAACACAACATTACAACATATAGGAAGGTGAAATAAATTCCAGAGATGTCCCTGAGGGTCAGGGAATTTATCCCTTATCCTACACACACAGCTTGGGATCACTCTTCTATTACCCTGTCCTAGAGATCCATGCTGCCAGAAAATGAAATGTCTGTAGGTAGCATATCTGAACTCTATTGTCATCACCTGGCTCTCTTACATGGCCTAATGCTGTGATGTCTGTGATGTACTGCCTGTGAATCTGGAGAAAACCTTCATCTAGGCAGTGCTGTGTGTAGTGAGGCAGAAGGCTCACACAGATGGCAGGGTTTTGTCCACAGCATTTTCTCTTCTGATCGATTGGCATGTCTCTGCAGTGTGTACAACTACACCAAGGCATCCCTGGCACAGGTAGGGGGGCGACATGTCTGCACTGATGCATCAAACACCAGACCTGGCTGCCTCACTATAGCAACTGTGTGGTGAGGTTCCTGTGCTCTTGCAGGCTCATTCCATCCACAAGTCTGAAGAAATAAGACACAAGAAATAAGATCAGATAGGCTTGTTTAGGTAGCAAAGTTAGATTGTTAGCAGAGTAGTAGTAATAGTAGCCTACTCTGTGTCATTTTTCAAGTGTTCACACAAAATGATGAATACTATGTATGTGTATGGACAATGAAAAGGTGAAAATGTTGTGTAAGATTTTCTATAGACCATAACGTAATTATGTGTCGTGATTTCACTGGGAGACAACTCGCATCATGCAGTTGACTGGCAACAGCTAGAAATTGCTACAAACAATTGAGATACAAACAGGCAGGGAAGCTACACCAAGCGCGTAACTGAAGCGTTCCGTTCACAATGCGTAAAATCACTTTTAGATGAATGGTCTATTTTTTTTCTGGTGTAGTGGCAGCAGACGCTACGCAAACGAACGTGCCTGGTGCAGCTTCCGAGCTAATTTCGGTGTCATTGACATTGATACTGTTCAGAGAAATATATTAAAAACACAAACCTCCGTTGCTTCTCTCCTTTGTCTTTGAAGTTCTTCCAGTCTCTCCTCGTCATCTTTTGGAGTCTTTTTCTTTGCCTAGGAGGTCTCATCGATCCTCTGCCACCAGCTCTTGGCTTTTCTTTACCTTTCCCTCTTCCTTTACCTTTCCCTTGCACCTCCGTTGCATCGACTGATCTCTGACTCTGCTCACTGAGAAAAATAGTAGGCTACGCTGTAAACATTGCCTTTACACTATTAATCTTGCACATACAGAATAACGATAGCACTGAATCTACTGTACTATAACATTAGCATGCATTCGTTTGGGAACCTGATAGCTGATGCTAGCAATGAAATAGTAGCCTACCAAAATAATGAAAACGTAAAACTAGGCTATTCACTTTACATAGAGGTCATACCCAACATGTTTACTGGCTATATAACTAAATGCAATGTGTAATTGTTTTCTAAAGTAACCTTATAACTGGAAGGAACACCGGACGAAGTCGTAGTACTGGAAGCAATGTTAACTTTGGCATGAAACGGCCACCGTAGGAGTTAAAATGCGCTCGGAATGGGAGGGGCTAGAAAGTAATATTCAGTTGGTTGTCATATAGAATTTCACCGCTAGATGGGAGAAGTTCTTACACAAGGTAGCTTTAAGCAATTAGAATCCTATGGCAGGTGTTCGGGCCACCTGCATCAACTGCCAGTCTCAGGCTTTAAGCATACAAACTGGCCCTATTAAGACTACACATCCTGTTCAACTGCTTCCTCTGCCAAAAACTGTTTCAAAATAAAAGTCCTCACTACAATATTTCACTGTTAAACAATTTAACCCTTTAAACTACTGAACTTTTTAACTGTTCAGCCATTGTAACTGTTACTTGTCATCAACTATGACTCCTACCCACTGTAGCTAGTTAGCATGGTTAACATAGTTAGCATGTTAGCATTGCTAACATTGTTAGCATGTTTAGCAAAACTGCTAAAAATGATTAGCGAAGTTAGCTAAGTCACATGGTTAGCATAATTAGCATGTTACCATGCTAGTTAGCATAGTTAGCATAACTAATAAAAATGATTAGTGAAGTTAGCTAAGTCACATGGTTAGCATAATTAGCATGTTAGCATGCTAGTTAGCATAGTTAGCATAACTAATAAAAATGATTAGCTAGGTTAGCTAAGTCATATGGTTAGAATAGTTAACATTGTTAGCATGCTAGTTAACATAGTAACTTGGTTAACATTATTATCTTTGTTAACATAGTTAGCATAACTGCTAGCAAACATTGGAGCCATTCCAACTGTTAGTTATCGTCAACTATCTGCCTAAATAATTTAACCATTTCAATTATCAACCTATTTAACTGTTCAGTCATTCCAACTATATTAAACCTATATTAAACGGGACACTGTAGTAGTATGCAAACACTGCTCACCACTGGCAGAGTTTATGATCATAAAGTGCCGTCCTTTTTACCTGCCAAGGGAAATTACTGCGATTCTGCTAGTCGCAGTATACATCCCGCCTACCAACAACAACAACGATAAGAACGCGGCTCTTAGTGAACTGTACCAGGCTGTCAGTGAACAACAGACGGCACACCCAGACGGTTTCACCATCTTCACTGGAGATTTTAACCATGCTAACCTTAAAACTGTACTTCCAAAGCTACACCAGCATGTTGATTTTCCAACAAGAGGAGATAACATCCTGGACCTGGTCTACACTACACACAAAGGAGCATACAAAGCCACCCCCCTCCCCCACATTGGACTTTCAGACCATATCACTGTTATGCTAATGCCCGCATACAGACAAAGGGTAAAAGTGAACAAACCGGTTCGTAAGCAGGTAAAAGTGTGGCCTGAGGGAGCCTCCGATGCTCTTCAAGACTGCTTTGACACAACAGACTGGGAAATGTTTAAGCAGGCAGCCACTTACAACAACCAGACAGACATAGAGGAGTATACAGACACTGTAACCTCTTACATCACCTAGTGCATCGATGATGTGACCCACACAAAAGACATCATCACTCGGGCTAACTGGAAGCCATGGCTGACAGGGGATGTCCTCAGGCTGCTGAGGGCCAGAGACAAAGCCTACAGAGCTGGGGATGAAGCTGGCATGAGAACAGCGAGAGCCAACCTGTCCCGTGGCATCAAGGAAGCAAAAAAGGAATACACTCACAAGATAACCACCCACTTCAAAGACAGCAGGAACGCACAAAGCCTATGGCAGGGCATTCAGGCCCTCACGGACTACAAGCCCGCGCCACAGAGCTGCGAGAGCAACATCCCTCTGCTCAACAACCTGAACCGCTTCTTTGCTCGCTTTGAAGCACAAAACAGCACCTGCCCACAGAAGACCCATCCCCCTCTACATGAGCAGCCCCTGTGCCTCTCTGCCGACAGCGTGAAGAGGACACTTGCTGCTATCAACACCCGTAAGGCAACAGGTCCAGACAACATCCCTGGTCGTGCGCTGAAGGACTGCGCAGGGGAGCTTAAGGATGTCTTCACAGACATCTTTAACACTTCCCTGAAGCAAGCCATCGTCCCATCTTGTTTCAAAGCTGCCACCATCATACCTGTGCCGAAGAAAACTGCTCCATCCTGCTTCAATGACTACCGCCCTGTGGCACTGACACCCATCATCATGAAGTGCTTTGAGCGGCTTGTCATGTCACATATCAAATCCATTCTCCCCCCCACCCTGGACCCCTTCCAGTTTGCATACCGAGCCAAACGGTCTACAGAGGATGCAATCTGCTCTGCCCTCCACCCAGCCCTCACCCACCTGGAAAAAAGAGACTCATATGTGAGATTGCTGTTTATAGACTTCAGTTCTGCATTCAACACCATAATACCACAACAACTCATCTGCAAACTTGACAAACTGGGACTCAGTACCTACCTCTGCAACTGGCTACTGGACTTCCTCTGTCAGAGGCCTCAAGTAGTACGTGTTGGCAACAATACCTCAAGCAGCATCACACTGAGCACAGGGGCCCCCCAAGGCTGCGTGCTCAGTCCGCTGCTCTTCACCCTGCTGACGCATGACTGCACTGCAACCTACAGCAACAATCACATAGTGAAATTTGCTGACGACACAACTCTTGTGGGTCTCATCACCAAGGGCGACGAGACTCAATACAGGTTGGAGGTCGACCATCTGACCACGTGGTGCAGGGACAACAACCTCCTGCTGAACGTCAGCAAGACCAAAGAGATTGTTGTTGACTTCCGGAGAGGTCACACCCAACACCTGCCACTGACCATCGACGGTGCTGTGGTGGAGAGAGCGAGCAGCACCAAATTCCTGGGGGTGCACATCAGTGAAGACCTCTCCTGGACCACCAACACAGCATCACTGGCGAAGAGAGCTCAGCGCCGCCTGTACTTCCTGCGGAAACTCAGGCGAGCAAGTGCTCCACCAGCCATCATGACCACATTCTACCGAGGCACCATTGAGAGCATCCTCTCCAGCTGTATCGCTGTGTGGGGCGGAAGCTGCACTGAATACAACAGGAAAGCCCTGCAGCGCATAGTGAACACAGCTGGAAGGATTATTGGTGCTTCACTCCCCTCCCTGAAGGACATTTACACCACCCACCTCACCCGCAAGGCGACCAAAATTGTGAGTGATGCAAGTCACCCCGCTCACAATCTGTTTGATCTACTGCCCTCTGGAAAGAGGTACAGAAGCCTGCGCTCCCGCACTACCAGACTCACCAACAGCTTCATACACCAAGCTGTTAGGATGCTGAACTCTCTCCCTCCTCTCCCCCCTCCACCCTCAGCTACATAACAACCTGGACATTGGACCCACAATGGCCGCCTGCACCACTCCACTTGCACACTTGTACACTTTGCAACTTGTTGTTGTTGTCCTGAAAACACAACACTTCTGCTGCTCTTACATAACTTGCACCACTATGCCACTTTATTTCTTACTTAGGTCAAACAGAACTACCTCAGCCTCTTATTGGCCTGACTTTGCACTAGTATTTTATTTTATTGACTGTCTATGCACAATTTCAACCATTTTTTGCTGCTCTTATTTTTTCATTATATGTGCCCTCTTATTTACTTATTTACTTACTTTTTGTTTACTTGAATGTTATGTTTGTCTGTGGACTTAAAATTGGTAAAATATGTCTTGTCTCCACCGTGGGATAGTGAGAAACGTAATTTCGATCTCTTTGTATGTCTGGAACATGTGAAGAAATTGACAATAAAGCTGACTTTGACTTTGACTTTGACTTTGATCTACCAAGCAAATAATTTAACCATATGAACTCATCATATTTTTGCATTTTCATGCACTGTATTTCCTTCAGGAAATGCTTTTCTAGTATTATTATTATTCTTTAATACAGCTTCAACTGTTTAACTTAGAAACTTCATTCAAACTGCGTTGCGTAGGTCTTACTTACGTGACTTCAGCTATGTATTTTTCAACTTTGTAACTTTTATACTTTTTAAACTATTAATTAAAAACTACTAAAATTTCCCCATTGACTTAACATTAGATTATGACATCACAATAGAGCAATTAGAATCCTATGCCAGGTGTTCAGGCCACCTGCAGCCACTGGGTGTGTTCCAAACGGGTAAAGTTGCTGCCTTTTAAGATATCTAACTGGGGAGCAAGGCAGCAAGTGTGGTTCGAAACCGAAAAAACAAATTCTGCTGCCTTTTAAGATATCTTAGAATTCCCAAATAACGGTCATTTTTGAAGGCAGCATCGATGCACACTTCATGCTTCCTCCTACCCATAATCCCTTGCGGCAACGTCTGAAACAGCTGTGAAAGGTAAACAAACATGGCGGATGACATCGGTAATGGCTGCTGAATCTGTTTAAAATGTCATTTGTGTGACCTTATTTTGCTTAGATTTGTAGAAAAGAGATGAAAAATAAACAACTTACTATCTGATTATGCCATTGTTGTAACCATTAATAGCGTCTGGTCTGATATATCTGCCGGCCGTAAAACTAATTTATACCGTTAGCCTGCTAGCTTACGTAAGCTAATTTAGTTTAACGTCAGGCCTTTGCTAACGTCATACCGTAGTGTTAACCAAAGATTCTAGAGTGCTACGCTCATTTTTAAAAGATGCATTTAATCCAAAGTCATGTCTAGTTAGACAGCTCTCTATGTAGGGAGGGAGGCAGTAGGCAGCTGTCTCCCGTTTCGAACACACCCATAGTCTCAGGCTGTCTCAGTTTTTAAGCATACAATATGGCTGTATTAAGACTACAGATCCTGTTCAACTGCTTCCTGTGCCCACAACTGTTTCAAAATAAAAGTCCCTTTAAACTATCCAACTTTTTAACTGTTCAACTACTGTCAACTGTTCAACTGTTGTAACTGTCAGTCAACTATGACTCCCATCAACTGTATCCTCTGCCTTCAACTATTTCAAAATAAAGTCCTCACTAGCTAGTTAGCTAGTTAGCATCATTAGCATTGTTAACATTGTTAGCATAATTAGCATTTTGGCGTAACTGCTAAAAATGATTAGCTAAGTTAACTGAGTCACATGGTTAGCATAGTTAATATTGTTAGCATGTTAGCATTTTTAGCAAAACTGCTACAAATGATTAGCTAAGTTGGCTAAGTCACATGGTTAGCACACTTAGCATTTTTTCCAAAACTGCTAGAAAACATGAGCTAAGTTAACTAAGTAACTTGGTCAAAATAATAAGCTTTGTTAGCATAACTGCTAGCAAACATTAGAGCCATTCCAACAGTCAGTTATCGTCAACTATCTACCTATATAGAGCCTTTAAACTATTTGTCTATCAAAACGCATTAAACTATCAGTCTGTCAACAACTTTTAAACTATCTACATATAACTTTTAAACTTTCAACATTCATTAAACTATCTGTCTATTAAACTATCTGTCTATTAACAACTGTTAAACTATCTACATTCAACTTTTAAACTGTCTACGTCTAAACTATCAACTTTTTATTAAGCTATGCTATGTCTGTCCTAGCTTCATTTTCATGCACTCGTAATTCCCTGGAATTACATTCTCTAGTTCAATACTAATGTCTCCAGACGGCAGGGAAATACAGGATCACGTCCTGACTCCTACTACACTCAACTTGGACTTAAACTATACTGTGAGGGAGGCAGCGAGGGCTTCAGGGTTTTTAATAGTCATGGAAACGCTACGTCAGACTTCGGTACTCTATTCAGCAACACCAAGCTATTTCCCTTTACCCAACTCACAGCAGTACTAAGAGAAAGTTGCCCCTACTCTGGAGAGTATTCATTAATCAACCCACTATAAAAAACAATTGCTGGATTTTATTCTAACAATAAAATGCTTAAAAGCAACAAAATGACAGTTCATCACTCTGAACACTCAGGTTTAACATACACTCAGGTTTTCATTTGACCTAGTCTCACCAGTATGGATATTTAAACTAACTTACCACTGTGTAGCCTAGTCTCACCAGAATGAATAACACTGTTATGAACTCACAATTAGAATTCAAAATTGTTACCATTCAGAATTAGTAAATCAGTAAATTCAACACATTCAAGCCACTACATACTGCTCATCAGATGTAACACAAACCTTGGACAAACTGTAATCATGTTACCTTGGAATAAACTGGTCGTTACAGTGTTTCCGCTAGATTTTTTTTTAACAGTGGTGGCAGAGGGACAGGATTTAGGACAGGCCCATCTTCTGTCTGACATTAAACCACATGTCGCTTGAACATACCGGTAGTTCACGTTGACAATGGAGAAACGCTTAGCTTACTTAGTTTATGACAGAAATTAAGCTTTGTGCCAACATGTTGTAAAAACACAATCCACAACACTGCCTTTATTTGGTGCATATCTTCTTTACTTTATAGTCCGTGATTCACATTAGGCCTACTAGGCCATCACCACGAGTCCATACAAAGTGTTTTTGGCCAAGTTTTGCTTTAATCCAATTTACTTTCGTTACTACCAGTCGTTGCTTTTTTAATGCGTCGATTCGCGATTGAGTGTGCATCTAATGTAACAGCAGTTTCTTTGCGGAGACATCAACTCTCCAGTTTAATTTTTGCTGTTGTTGCGAGCAAGCTAATAGACTAGGATATGGGAAATACTTTCAATACAATCAGCTTCAGAAATGAATGGGTTTTCCTTAGCCTGGGCTAGGCTACACCATTCCAACAAGTTGTGTGAAAATTGTAGTTTTTGCGCATGCGTAGCACATGGAAGCTCTTGATAGCGCATGGCACTAACGTCTATAAAAACAATATATTTATGGAATAAAACTAGACAGGTACCTCACATTAGCATTGCTGTTTATTGTTAAACTGCAATTTTCAGCAGCCAGCGGAGGGCATTTAGCCTACTATGCTTCCGGACAATATTTTGCGTCTCCCCTAATTCTGAAGCAGTGGCACCGCTAAATGAAGAGGAAACACTGAGGAGAAAGTTAATGTTTTAAATAGGCTACATCAATACAATATATAATATGTGAAGTGAAACTGGACGGGCCATAATAAACTCTGACTAGTTTATTGTTAAATTGCAATGTGAACGGCAGCCAGCAGGGGAGCATACGTCAGCAGGATTATTTAAAAAGCAACTGCAACTACATTGTGCGTCTGCCCTGATTCTAATACCGGCGGTATTAATTAAACCGTGGGGGCCGCCATGCTGAAATAAACGTAGAGGAAACACTGCATTAAATGAGATGCTACCATTAAACCATTAACCTTAAATAACACATCAATGAGTGAGCTAACAGGCAAATGCAACACAATGCTTACCCTTGCCTCTAATAGGCGTTCAATGTCAGAATTTCACCAGTAGATTGTTATACTATAGGTAAATTCACATTCAGACACAGTGACAGATAGGTTCCATTAATACAGGTCAACTTCACAGTATGAACAGAAATACCCAACAGTATGCCTAATAACAATCAAAATGTCTTAATAACTAGATGTACCGCAGAGCGGTACAAAATATGACCGCCGCCCAGTCCAGCACATTTTTTCCACAAAAATAAATCACGCTGAAATGCCTATATGATTCTAACTGTCTCACTAAATTGCATTAGCCACACTCAATTCTCACTGGTATCTGCTAGACAACAAGTACCAAAACATAATTAGTTCATAGATTCCACATTTAAAATTCATTTTATACAACCCCACCCCCATCTTGCCTGTTCATAATTCTGAGAAATTCTTGAATTGTGTGCATGTGTGCGTGTAGACGTTTATGTTTATGTGTGTGGGTGTGTGTGTGTGCGTGCTTGTGTGTTTGCCTGTGTATGTGTGTTTGTGCATGTGCATGCATGCATACGTCTACTGTGTGAGTATGAGTCATACGTATGATTACTGTGAATGTATGTGTGTGCGTGTGTATCTGTTTATGCACATGTGTGCACATGGAATGGGTTAACATGACCCCTGGAGGCAAACATACGGAAAAAAATGGTCATCCTAGGCCCTACGGTTCTCAAGATATTCACAGAAAACTGTGTCTGCCCTACCCTCCTTTCGGGGGGTCCAGTACAGCGGGGGGGCTACAGATCAAAACGAAAAATGATGGTTCCATGCTATCCATGTGGGGTTACATGCCCACCAAGTTTCGTGTACCCCGGTCTTTCAGTGTTGCGGGAATCCTTGTTGGTGCACGGTCACTAAATGTACACATAAATTATTTTATTGTAAGGCCCCCCATGAACGAAAGTTCACAAAACTTGGCATGCATTCGGAGGGTGTCATAATGATCCTACACTTTCAATTTCGTGCAGTTTTGACCATGTCAGCCAGAGATATTGTGATGAAAACACCTAATTTTTTGCTTTTTAATTTTTAACTAGGTGGCGCTATACATGAAATGAGTGGTTATGGAATGGGTTGACATGGCCCCTTGAGATCAACATACAAAAAAAAAATGGTCCTCCTAAACCTTACGGTTCTCGAGATATTCACAGAAAACTGTGTCTGCCCTACCCTCCTTTCGGGGGGTGCAGTCCAGCGGGGGGGCTACAGATCAAAACGAAAAACGATGGTTCCATGCTATCCATATGGGGTTACATGCCCACCAAGTTTCGTCTACCCCGGTCTTTCAGTGTCCCGGGAATCATTGACGGAAATTTGGACATGCGAAAAAGAAAAAAAAAAAAAAAAAAAATCTGACTAAACCTATTTGACCGCCGCTTTGCTGCGCGGCGGTCATAACTAATGGTCTTCCACAAATGTGCATTTAGTGTGGTGAGTGTGTGGGAATAGGCACTGGTAGCAGTTCAGAATGTTCACTTTGACTGGAGCGCCAGGTGATAGGTCAGTGTATGTGTAACGAGTGTAGTTAGCAGTGGAGAGACTCGATTGGCAGGCAAATAGCCTACCTGTGCAGTCAGTAAGAGAATGCTAGCTATAAATGTCACACACACGACTTGCGTTGAAGCAGAGCAGAGGGTTCTTAGCTGAGGTGAGAGGGAGCGGGAAATCTTGCGGGAGCAAGCAGTTTTGAAACGTGGAATGAAACTCCTTTCTTGAAACGGCATATTAATGGATACTGACCCACTGTTTTCCCTTCAAAACCAACGAGACACACTGAGATCGCGGCCAGAAACACCTTAATGGTCGAGAAGGCCTTACCCTTGTCAATTAAGTCTTGTAGGAAGGATAGAATCGTACTAACGGAGCACTGATACGGTATCTCATCTGAAGCAGTACACCACCGTTCAAACACTCCCCATTTACAATCATAAAGTGACCTTGTTGACGCAGCTGTCGCGTTTTGTATGGTCCTGATCGCACTAGGCGGTAGACCCGTCGTGCTTAGGTTGTACCACTCATGGGCCAAGCCCATAGAGCCAGTCTGTCGGGGTTGGGGTGAAGGATTTCTCCCTTGACCTTAGACAGCAGGTCCCTGTGTAATGGGAGTTGCCATGGCTCCTTGTACAGCATTTCTATTATTTCCACTAGCCAGTGTTTCCCCGGGGCGCTACTAGAATCAGTGATAGCTGCTCCTCCCTCACCCTGGCTAGGGTGGGGGGAATCAGCGCTATTGGGGGAAATGCGTAGAGGAGAACATTCGGCCATTCGTGGGCTAGCGCATCTACTCCGAGGGGCGCTTTCTGGTCCCGGAGAGAAAAGTACAGAGGGCATTGAGCTGTGTCGTGTGAAGCGAAAGCGAACAGATCCACTGACGCCCTGCCGTATCGTAGCCATAACTTATCTACCACTTTTGCACTGAGCTTCCATTCGCTGTAGAGGGGGTTGCCCCGTGACAGTAGGTCCGCCCCGAGATTCATGGCACCCGGAACGTGTGTAGCTCTTAATGACGGGAAATATTCGCAGCTCCACAATATCAGTTTGCGTGCAAGCATGTGTAGTGTACGAGATCTCAGCCCCCCTTGTCTGTTCACGTACGACACAACAGTGGTGTTGTCCGTTCGAATTAGGACGTGATGTCCCTTCAGCAGAGAAAGAAAATGTTTCAGCGTCAGCCAGACTGCTAGCCTGGCGGGCCGTCCTATATCATTGAAATGTATAGTCTGGAATCGAACCATTCACCTCGCTTAATCCAAGGGGCGGGCAGAGAATTGTCTTTCAAACTGCCTAGGCATGCAATAGGCCAGCGCTACGACCATATCCGTATCCGGTCGGCAAAACGGCAAATACATCCTTCTTCGAAAGGAATGACTTAAGTGCATTGTGTTGCTCAACTTTCAAAGAAAAGCACAAGTCCAACTCCTCCAAAGTTGACGCCAACGTCGATTCAAACAACCGCTCTTCGTTCGCCATAGCCACCTTCCTTGTTGTTCATCGTCACAGGACTGTCGTTATTCTGTTAAGCCCGCCTTAAGACTCTTTAACAAAATAGAGCGCTGTGATTGGATGACGTCCACGGCGTCAGCCAATAGAAATCCCTATGGTTTGATACTAGACATACAGGCTGAGCAAATTAATTTGCCACCGCTAGGGTGCGTCTAGATTTCTAGGCTACCAGACTGCACGCATCTCTAAAACATTTATGTGGCAAGACCTGAGACTCGGATCCCATTTCCCATTTATTATCTTGCCCTCGTGCGTCCCTCCCCACCCCGAGAGGGACGCATCGGTTGTTATCACTTTTCTGGCTTGCACTGTGCCCATGGACACCCCCTCTGCCAGAAAAGTCAGGTTTCTCCACTGAACTAGTGCCAGACATGCGTTTTTTTTTATTTATTTTTTTAGTTAGTCCCGACCTGAATGAGATTTTGAACGAGGTTGTAAGAGTGGTGAATTTCATCCGCACTTTTGCGAGGAGATGGGAGCTGACCAAAAGGCTGTACTGTTTCACAGCGAGGCAAGGTGGCTTTCCTGAGGTAAAGTGCTGTCGCACGTGTTTGAGCTCCGAGTCGCCTCTTCTTGGAGGAAGAGCGCATGTTTGAATCTGCAAGCATGTAGTGCTGGGCGGTATACCGGTTCACACCGTATACCGGTGTATATTTTCGTTATGATATGATATTATTTTTTATATACCGCCATACCGCTGTATTTGATTACACAACGTTTGGAACACTGCGCCACGTGACATGAAGTATGACCCTTAAGGCTTAATTTCTCCTTAGGTAAGGGGTTTATTTAAGGGTGTTGCACAGAATACCTTAAATTGTTTCTTTAGTTAAGGAAAAACGTTAAGGGATACTGCATTGAAAGGGATTTCCCGTCACGAAAATTCTATTGAGATTGTTCAACAGCTGTAACTAGCTGGCTAGTAGGTGATGTTGTTAGTTAGCAACCCACGGAACACAGTGACGTTTAATATTCACTGAAATTATCCAGGTAGCAAGTAAAGCATGTTGTCTATGGTTATAGACATGCACTGAGCAATACTAGCTGGCTAGTTAGAAATGCAGGGGCGTAGATTTGCGTGGGGACCGAAGGACGTGTCCACACCAATGTCAAATTACGACTGAAATGTCCCCACCAATATTCAGTTTGAAATGGGATAAAAAAGCGCTCACATGCGCTACACAAAGAGTTAAATCATTTCTCACTTCAGTGCGGATCATCTCGTACAGATCTTGTAATGTGCAGTAGCCTATAAGGGTAAATTGCGCTGATTTGAAGTTACCTATAATAACTACCAGTGAGCCGCAGCATGCAGTGCTTCAGCTTTACTTCACTACAAGCATGAAGTGCATCCAAATTCACCCATTCTTCTCTGTTGAACTCCTCGAGAAGTAGGCTACTCATCACACATGTCACATGAAAGAGCCTTTTCTCAGCTTTTAAACGGTGCTAGCTAGCCACTGTTTGCTGATAAACAGTTTGTGAGAAAAATAACTTCAAGAGATTTAATAATTATTCTCTGCGCCCATCTCCACATCCATTCGTCTCAGTGGAATATCGTAGGCCTACACACTCTTCACGCAACACATGACAAATCATATATCAGAATAAAAAGCAGACCTTACCGAACACAAAGGTGTAATGCATTCCCGTGTATAGTTAGCTGTTCCAGAGTAATCCGGTTTTGAAATAAATTATAGCAAAATTCAACATACTCTTTCTGCATTTCTTAAAACTGAGCTGTGCTTACATCCTAGATATCTGTAAATATTAGAATCAGAGAATATACAGGCAGCTCACGGTTAAGTATGGAGCTAAATTTGTCTCAATAATATTTGTATATGCGCAGAGGGGGATCCACAAATATTTCTTGATTTGCATGTGTGTTTTGATATCTACAAATAAAAAAATCATATTTGTAACTTGTATATTGATTTTTACAAATATAGATGTGCATTTGTAAATAAAATGCCATTTGTAAAACCGAAAATTTCATTTCTGAAATGTGATTCTGCATTTGTGGATCACCAGCACACGCATTCTTCGCTTTCCAAAGTTATGTGTTTTTGAGACGTTCTTCACATGAAAGTCACACAAATCCACACGTAAATAGGCCTACTTTAATTCACCGGCACACAGAAATCGCAATCCAGTAGATGGCGACATCCACAAATATTTCTTGACTTGCATTCGTCCACAAATAAAAAAAATCATATTTGTAACTTGTAAATTGGTTTTCACAATTGTAGATGTGTATTTGTAAATGAAATGGCATTTGTAAAACTGAAAATTGCCTTTGTGAAATCTAATTTTGCATTTGTGGATAACCAGCACACACAGTTTTCATTTTCGCATTTGTGGATCAGCATTTGTGGATCACGTATTTTTGAGACAAACTTTGCGCAGAGAAGCCACCCAGATCCACAAGTAGCCTGCTGACACTTTCTAATCCAGTAGATGGCAGTGTTGTTCTATGGGACTCATAACCAAAGATTCTTTGCTCATAACACAGAGCTAGCGAAACTAGTTCTTAAATCTAACAAGTTATACCTTTTACAACAAGCTTTTTGATGGAAAAGTGGTGTTTAATTTCCATAATCTTTGTTTAGTAAACGCATAAAACCGTCAGTTTGCAAGCGAAATCAAGAATTACGATCTTTGTGGTTACAAGTTACAAATATGATTTTTTTATTTGTGGATGTCAAAACACGAATGCAAGTCAAGAAATATTTGTGGATGTCGCCATCTACTGGATTGCGATTTCTGTGTGCTGGTGAATTAAAGTAGGCCTATTTACGTGTGGATTTGTGTGACTTTCATGTGAAGAACGTCTCAAAAACTCGTAACTTTGGAAAGCGAATGCGTGTGCTGGTGATCCACAAATGCAGAATCACATTTCACAAATTAAATTTTCGGTTTTACAAATGGCATTTTATTTACAAATGCACATCTATATTTGTAAAAATCAATATACGAAAAAAAATATGATTTTTTTATTTGTAGATATCAAAACACACATGCAAATCAAGAAATATTTGTGGATCCCCCTCTGCGCATATACAAATATTATTGAGACAAATTTAGCTCCATAGTTAGTCAAGACGTACAGCACTTCTTCCTAACAACATCTGTTCCCCTGTCCTTCCTGTTCGTTCGTGCTCGGCAGTCGACTGATCGCGACTTCATTACAAGATGGCGGCCAGCGGAGAGATTCTCTGAAGGTACTCTTTGTGTAAACAGTGTTTTTTAATAAACTTCCTGTGCACTTCCAAAGTTCTCAGTATCTCGTTTTAAATGTCAGGACCCTCAGAAGTCTACCAATGCAGTGTGTAGTTACTTGGAACATTTTTAATGGTGTAAAAATAGCGATTTAGCTGCATAGGCTACGCTATGCCCCCACAGCTAGCTGAAAACCTTATGCAAGTTCGGCGAAAATCGGCGCATTTCGGAATACTAGGGGGTGACCGAAGGTGCCTATTGGACACATGTAAGTACTCGGCAACATCTTTCAGTGCAGCTCAGGTCAATTTCAGACCGTAATTCTCCTTTAAAGCAGAATGATATTGCATTTTCATTTTTTACCGGGGGGGTGCAAATCACAAATGAGTGATTATGGGCCAGGTTGATGTGGGCCCTTGAGACCAACATACCATAAAATATTCTTCATCCTCAGTGCCACGGTTCAGGTAGTTATTTAGGAAAAACTGCTTTTTTTGTGGTTTGGGGGGCCCAGTCTAGTGGGGCTACATACCCACCAAATTTCATGTGCACCGGTGTTTCGGTGTCCCGGGTATCGTTGACCAAAAATTCAGGAAGTAGATGAGTAGGCCTACTCATTGTCAACATGTAGGCCTATGATACATTAAATGTAACGTTTTATTGTGAATCAAATAATGCAAACATAGGCATAGGCATATCGGTGACAGATTAATTTAATAATGTTGCTGCGTGAATCATGGTAAGCGCGAATGAAGTGGCAACTTCTTAATGGGACCCACTGTGGAAGTAGGCTAAGTAAAATAGAGATGTTTCAAATAAGATAAGGTTAATCAGAATTCTAGGATATGCCCGCTTGACAATGGCAGAGATAGAACTGGCCTTAACAACCATCCATTTAGAACGACTGGCCTTCATAGCAACCAAGGATCTTAGCTGTGATGCATGTACAGTATGCATGCAATGTGATGCAAAGTATAGAAAGGTGATGAAATATACAGAGACAGGTCAAGAAATATAGTGCAATGTAGACAGTAGTATACAGTTGATTTACAGAAGATTTAGAGTAATATGAATTAAATATAAATATGTGCAGTGTATTAGCAGTTACCTCATACAATAAGTAGAATAATGTATGTAGATGTAGCAGTAACATTATAATAGTAGAAAGAATAATATAGATATGCAGTGTATTAACAGAATATAATAAAACAGAATAAATATGGATATTCAATATGACAAATATATAACATATATGTACATAACATACAGCTATGTGCAGTGTGGTAACAGTGTCATTGTAGTGCAGAAACAACATTATAAGAGTAGTAAGAATAAGTCTATGTGCAGGATGAATAGTAGCCTATGAAGATCAGTAGAATAACTATGTATAAATGTAATTACAGTAGGCCTATGTACATTTGTAAATAAATAGAAATCTATGGGTGAGAGGGATACATTATTTTTTGCAATTAAAAATCTTTTCAGTAGGCTATAATGTCACGCAAAAAGAATACAACCAAAGCTGAGTTTGATAAACTAGAACGTCTAAAGAACCAGAACTTGAGTGTAGTTTTTTGCTGGGTCCCAGGCCATGTTGGTCTGAGGGGAAATGAGAAAGCGGACAGTGCTGCTAAGCAAGCTCTCAGTGAAGAAGTCACAGAATGTCAAATCCCTGCCCCAGACCTTTAACCTATACTGAACTCTTACATCACAGATAAGTGGCAATCTGAATGGGATTAATGTACCAACAACAAGCAAGGAATGTGAATTTTGGCACGTTTTCATAATCCACTGGGTCGTTATGGCCACCCAAAATACGGTGTTGCTAAAATTACTCCTATTGTGGCTATTAGAGACATGCGTTCATGAGTATCCAGCTAAAATACATTCACACACACAAAAAAACATCACTAATGTTGTGGACATTCCTTTATTCTGAGATACATCAATAGGCTCTCAAAACAATCCCACACAGACATAAGGTCTTCATAGAGCAAATCCATATAGATTATTTGTCAAATAAACCAGTAAAACAGAATTAGGGGATGGAATATATAACATTCACACTCATAGCTCATATTTTTAAAATAAATCAGTGAAAAAGTATTCTGACAAACAAGCAGCATTTTAATGCCTTGTTCATATTTCATAATTTCAATTCTTCTGTAGGTTACTTATTGTTCTTCTTAAGTTTTCTTATTAGGGGTCCGAGCAGTGTACTGTAGCTGCAGGACCCCTATTTTTTCTGTACCGTTCATTTTTTGCAAAAAATCTGTAAAAGTCATACTGCAGTCTAAACCGTAACTCCAAAACTCTTGCAATTTTCAGGTATGGTTACCAGTACCCCCCTCTACCCATAACCCAAAATTTGGGGTACTGCACCCAAAGGTGGCGCTGTTGGCAAAAAAAGTTAATTATGCTTATTTCTCCTTACCAGAGTGCATAGATATATACACTAGATGTCGCCTTGACTACTGCTGTTCATTGGAACGAATGCGTCAATCGAGACGCCATCTTGCTTCAGTGATCCACTCCTCTATAATGCATTAGCGTCAATCTGGGCAAAGATCTAGCGAAAATAAAAGGGTAAGGCTATTTGCACCCCTGGTACAATTAGCAGTGTATGCTATTCGTACCCTGGTACAAAAAGAAGTGAATTCTATTTGTACCCCGGTGCACACAGCAATGTGTCCTATTAGTACCCCGTCTGGTACAAATATCAATGTATGCTATTCGTACCCCGGTGCACACAGCAATGTGTTCTATTAGTACCTCGTCTGGTACAAATATCAGTGTATGCTATTTGCACCCCTGTGCATTTAATCTGGCATATTGATCACACAATGTAATAATATTTTTTTTTTTTTTTAAAACAAGCAACATGTTTTTTTTGTTGTTACATAACAGAGTGTGAATAGCTCAGCTGTGTAATAGACACTCTGAATAAGGTATGCTGTTTGCATCAATGTACAGTTAGAAGTGGATGCTATTCGTACCCAGGTGTTTATAGTACTGCATGCTATTTACACCCTGGTGCATGAACTAGCTAATTGTTGCAATCAAAACTTCCGTTTGAGAACCGATTTCTTGTTCAAATTGCGCGCCTTCTCTCCAGAGACGTTGGTACACATGCACACTCACTCCGCCAAAACGCATCACACGGGAATCGAACCCCGGTCTCCCACATGCCAGCCCGTGCCTGTGACCACTGCACTGTCTGCTTCAACAAGAAGTTGAGGTTTGCAGGTAAACTTATAGTTTATAGGCCTGAACGTCATATTCACAAAATTTCTGTTAGCTAATAAACTGACGGTTGTATGTGTTCACTGAACAAATATTATGAAAATAAAACACAACTTTTCCATCTCAACTTTAATTTGAACAGATATTAGTGCTGAAACCGTTCAGAATTCTTCACTTTCTGCTGACGGAAAAACGAATGTCGGCCATGTTTTTTGGGCACGCGAGCAACATGTTTTTGTTGTTATGTAACAGGGTGTGAATAGCCCAGTTGTGTGGCCAAGGCTATTCGTACCAGGGGTACGAATAGACACTCCGAAAATAAAATCACCATAAATCGTCAAAATCTCAAGCAATTATCTAGTTTTTTGGGTTGTTCCAACTGACAGGCATGTATTTATGGTTGAGTCTAGAGAAAACTAAGCTTAAGACGATAATAAAGATACATTTTACCCGTCTAGCCCCATAGACTCCCATTCATTCTGCACTAGCTAGTGGCGGCCCCTAGAGGAACAATGAGTAAACTGCAACCAGGTTCGATACAATGAAAGTAAACAGGCTCTTCGTAGACAGGCTCTGGTTGAGGCCACATACCCCTCGTCTCGTTTACTCATGTAAGTTGTAATCTCACCAGAAGTTGCTGTAGATCTGTAAAACATTTACCTCTGCTACTACATAGGCTACGCCAGTCGTTACTTTTATAATCATGGGTCAGTGCCATGGGCAAACGAGATGTAGCTGAATTCATAAATGACAAAGCCATGAGAAAGGTGATTTTCTTACGTTTCAACAACAAAGAAGCCGATCTGCCATCATTGTGAGAAGTTCCCAAATTTGTCGCTAATCGCTAAAAAGGTTTTCTATCGCTGGGGATGGCTAAACGTCGCTATATAGGTAACGCTGACAATACAGGAGAACTAGTTTAGCGCTTCAGATCCCTGTACCAAGATGGCGGCGGTGTTGACGCATGCTGAGAAGCAGAAGGCGACATCTAGTGTATATATCTATGACCAGATTGACCTAGACTCAAAATTCTTTCATAATATTAATCTCTAAACTCTATGCATCTTTTTGGCCCTGGTCTTATGGTCTAAAAATGTTTACTTTTGCCACAATTTCATGGAAAAGCCAAACATCATAAAAAGTTTCACACTCTTCAAAAATAATGAAATCTTCACCAGAATTCTCATAGACAATGTTTAGACCAAGCCTCACAAAAGTTATGGCTCAGAATTTTTATATTTTTTTCCATTTCAGAGATATAGGCCAATAAAGTTGGACCACTTAGGCCTTTTTTCCTAGATCACCTAAATTTCTATAAACCGTAATTCCTAGAAACTTTCAGGTATTGTTACCAGTAGCCTCCATTACCCATAACCCAACATTTGGGGTACTGCACCCAAAGGTTGCGCTCTTGTCAAAAAGGCTTATTTCTCCTTTCCAGATTGACCTAGACTCAAAATTCTTTCATCATATTAATCTCTAAATTCAGATGCATCTTTTTCACCCTGGTCTTATGCTCTAAAAATGTTTACTTTTGCCACAATTTCAGAGAAAAGCCAAACATCATAAAACATTTCAGAGGCTTCAAAAATGATCAAATCTTCACCAAAATTCTCACAGACAATGTTTAGACCAAGCCTCACAAAAGTTATCAAAATAATTTGGATATGTTGTTCCATTTCAGAGATAAAGGCCAATAAAGTTCGACCACTCAGCCCATTTCTCCTATATTCCTATATGAGTAATTTTTTTTCTTGGAGAACAACCATACAACCATCATTAGGTGGATACCATTAACAGTGCACATTTTCAGATCTGTACTCTTTTTTATAAAGCCCTTAATTCTATTGTCAAATGTATGCTAGGAATTTTCTTGATGTTGTGTGTTTGCCAACACACATTTTAACCATGTGAATGTGACTGCCCAATATGTAGGATTGTCAGTGGCTCAGTGGGATAATGCCTTGTACTGGTGTTTGTTAGGTTGAGAGTTTGAATCCCTAAGCGCTTTCAGACATACGTGTAAGACCGGAGGTTCTGCCGATGTTAAACGGTGGGGCCGTATATCTGAACGACATAACCGGTCATATGGAAGTCCGAATTCACCCGGTGTTTATACTACCCCCGACCTAGTATTTCCTCCGGACATTATGTAAATGTGCTGTGTCTGAACGAGGCGTAGAACATGAGGTTAAAATTCACACCTAGTGAGAGGGCGTGTTGGTGACGTTTCTTTCGTGCGTCCATATGTGGTTAAATCTGACTTAAATGCCAGTGTTATGATGGAGTGGCATAGTGCTGTCCAGAAAATCTCCGACATGGAAAGATGCAGTCCATGAGGGCATACAACATTTTGATAAAACACATGAAGGGAATGGCACGTTGTAGCCTACAACTGCATGGCAAGGCCAAACGAATTCAAAAGACTGAATCATCATAAGCAGAAGGCGCTGAAAAGGCAGTAGCCTACAGCGACGTCGTTGACGACAATAACAGGAGTATTTAATAAATTGTTAGCCAACACGGTTTTCTGTTCATTGATAGCCTTAGGCAGAATTAGGCTACAGAAAAGAATACAGGATTTTTTTCTCTCCCGGCAGTAAAGACAGTAGATTCGTGTTTAAAATTAAATGAAAACTAAAGGTAGGCTATAGGCTAATTATGCATATGACCATCCAGAGGAGGCTGGTGATCTGTCAAGAATGATGAAGATCGTAAGATACAGATGGTTTTATTGTTGCTGTCATTATTACCACAAACACGAATTGACAACGAAACCATGGCGATCGTGGGTTATATCTTGCCTGTTTATTAGGCCATGCACAGCCCTGTCAGAACTCCGTGTAGCATGCATACTGGCAGTTTTCATAAACCATCACCAACTAGTTCGCACTTTGGATATATCGTTGGATTGTGAAAAGCCCAATTTCGAATAACTAGGCTACAGTACAACAGATGAGGTAGGATGCATCTTTTGCAATTAGAATTTCGTGTTGGTGAGACCTGTTGCCTATCAGTAGACATGTCATCTCGAGTTCCACGACAGCTTAGCTAGTGCCACCGAAATATGACACTGAAATCCTCTCACTATTGGAGTCGCTCAGATAGAAACAGCTGTAACGTGGTTAGGACACTTTTGCTGTGGAGTGGAGACGCCATAAGTTAGGTGTGGTTTTGACAATCAGAAAAGCAATATACTGAAATAGTTTAATGATGTAAAGTCAAGTGCTGGTCTGGTGTGTGTGCACGCAGTTTTTATTGATGAGTCGGAGTGGCAAGGGCATTATAAAACTTCTCGCTCTTAGGCCTACTCATACACCGCGTTGAAATGGCGTAGCTGTCTAAATTCAAATCATATCATGCTAGGGGAGAAATCGTGGGACATCCATTATTTTGTTATTCAGCACCCATGGTCAAAAATATGTTCCCGCGCGCCTGCATTACGTTGAAAACAGATAAATGTGTTCACTCGAAGCACACATACAAATACTGTATGTGCGCACTTATGTGACTATCCTACTTCAAGTATTAGCCTACGCACAATAGATTTCTCTTCTTTAGCCTATAATACATAGGCTACACTTTGTAAACAAAAAGCAGCTGTGACAGGCAGCGGCCGCATATATTCTGCGTCATATATCTCGCATCTTGTGAACTCTAAGCCCCCACCCCTCACTCAACAACCACACGGAGATTCTGTAATGTGCGTGTATGTCGTTCACACATACGTCCGTATAAGGTCAGTATTAGGTCCACAGGTTAGCATCATATCTGAATCATCCGAAGGGTAGGACCTCCGTTTGACAAACCTCCGCATGTACTCCGGAGGTTATATCTGAAAGCGCTTCCTGTTAAAGCTTTAGGCTCAAGATTCACACCTTTGAACAGCACCTGAATGACATCAGGCAATCAACATTCACACTCATTAGTTGCCAAGAATCAGAATCAAATGTATGCTTGGAGTTTTTATTGTGTGTTTACCCCCAATGTGTATGATTGTCAGTGGCTCAGTGGGATAATGCCTTGTACTGGTGTTTCTTAGGTTGAGAGTTCAAATCCCTGTTTAACGCCCCACATACTCGACGCACCCGACCGGTAGCGCGACAATGTGACATCACAGAAGTGCCGTAACCATTTATACTCGCGCGTGGTGGTCGCGACACTAGTTGCAATATTCTCCTGAACAGAGGTGTCGCTGTTGTGAAAATATTAGCGCTAACTACGTTACACAGCACAAGAAGCTGCAGTAAGAAACACTAGTAGCTAGCCTCTGTGATGGTACTTCAGACTTTGGTTGCTATTATTCACAACTACCATCATCATTATTATCTAGTTTCCAAGGTGTGTGCACAGGTAGATAGAGAGATAGATACTTTAGTCATCCCGAGGGAAATTTTAATAATTTAAACAGTTTAGTTAGCTGGCTAGCTAGTTAGCAGCTGGCTGAGTTTGCGTTATTTCCTGAAGTGGAAAGAGATTTTGTTCAGGCCTTAATAGATATCTTTTGTTTGAAAATAAATAGTTTCTATTCCTTCTTCTTAATTCCATGTGTTGCAACTCTCGCTGGTAACTTTGTTAACTTATCCAGCAAACTATTAAAAATTCACGACTGTAACAAAACACTGCAACTCTCGCTTGCCCTAGAACTAGTCCATCTTCCTGTTTCCGCTTTGTCGCGCTCGTCTGAAAAAAAATGAGTGGTGCGCTACCTCGCGCTAGGGTTAAATCCTGGTGCGCCAGAAAGATCTACGTAATTTTGACGTCATGTTGTCGTGCTACCGGTCGGGTGCGTCGAGTATGTAGAACGCTTTAGGATCAAGCTGAACATGCTATTGGTCATTTAAGATTCACACCATTGAACAGCACCTGAATGACATCAGGCAATCAACATTCACACTCATCAGTTGCCAAGAATCAGAATGCCAAGGCACACATTTAGGGGAACTTCATTGTTTACTTTTTTTCCTTCATCATCAAGTCTATCATATTTATATTTCATCCATTAGTGTTCATCTCTACAAATGTCTAATTGCCCTAGAATTTCAAAAAGTTTTCAGGTGTACTCTTTTAGGAAAGCCCTTCATTTTATTGTCAAATGTATGCTTGGAGTTTTTCATGTTGTGTGTTTACCAATACACATTTTCACCATGTGAATGTGACTGACCAACATGTAGGATTGACAGTGGCTCAGTGGGATAATGCCTTGTACTGGTGATCCTTAGGTTGAGAGTTCAAGTCCCACTTGAAGCATTATTGTTAGAATACTATTGGGTTGTGGAGGTTAGCATACTAGAATAGAATGCTGTTGGGTTGTGGAGGTTAGCACACTATAACATTACGTTCCCCCCCCCCCACCTACCACCACAAATACAACTAGATGTACCGCAGAGCAGTACAAAATATGACCGCCGCCCAGTCCAGCACATTTTTTCCACAAAAATAAATCACGCTGAAAGGCCTATATGATTCTAACTGTCTCACTAAATTGCATTATCCACACTCAATTCTCACTCATATCTGCTAGACAACAAGTACCAAAACATGATTAGTTCATGTTATGTTATGTGTGTGGGTGTGTGTGTTTGTGCGTGCTTGTGTGTGTGCCTGCGTATGTGCCTGTGCATGCAAGCGTACATATGTCTACTGTGTGAGTATGTGTCATACGTATGATTACTGTGAATGTATGTGTGTGTGTGTGTATCTGTGCACATGTGTGCACATGAAATGGGTTAACATGACCCCTGGAGGCAAACATACGGAAAAAAATTGTCACTGTAGTCCCTACAGTTCTCATGATATTCACAGAGAACTGTGTCTGCCCTACCCTCCTTTCGGGGGGTCCAGTCCAGCGGGGGGGCTACAGATCAAAACGAAAAACGACGGTTCCATGCTATCCATGTGGGGTTACATGCCCACCAAGTTTTGTGTACCCCGGTCTTTCAGTGTCCCGGGAACCCTTGTTGGTGTACGTCACTAAATGTACACATACATTATTTTATTGTAAGGCCCCCCATGAACGAAAGTACACAAAACTTGGCATGCATTCGTAGGGTGTCATAATGATCCTACACTTTTAATTTTGTGCAGTTGTGCAGACCTTGTCAGCCAGAGATATTGTGATGAAAACACCTAATTTTTTGCTTTTTAATTTTTAACTAGGTGGCGCTATACATGAAAGAAGTGGTAATGGGATGGGTTGACATGCCCCCTTAAGACCAACATACATAAAAAAGGTGGACCTCCTAGGCCCTACGGTTCTCGAGATATTCACAGAAAACTGTCTCCGGCCACCTACAGGCCAGTTGGTGTATAGTAACATAAATTAATTTATTGTGTGGCCCCCCCATGAACGGAATTCCACAAAACTTGGCGTGCATACAGAGGGTGTCATAATGATCCTACACTTCCAATTTCGTGCAGTTTTGACTATGTTAGGTCACAGATACCTGCGATTACAACACCTCATTTTTCCTTTTTTCTGTTTAACTAGGTGGCGCTATACATGAAATTAGTGGTTATGGAATGGGTTGACATGGCCCCTTGAGATCAACATACAAAAAAACAATGGTCCTCCTAAACCCTACGGTTCTTGAGATATTCACAGAAAACTGTGTCTGCCCTACCCTCCTTTCGGGGGGTCCAGTCCAGCGGGGGGGCTACAGATCAAAACGAAAAACGATGGTTCCATGCTATCCATGTGTGGTTAGAAAGAAAAAAAAAATCTGCTTCGCTGCGCGGCGGTCATAATTAAATTCTGTGGGAAACACTGGCTTCCATTATCAGACCATTCATCTTATTCACGACAAATAAATAGTCCTGTAGAATAAAGTATTGTTAGAATACTATTGGGTTGTAGAGATTAGCACACTAGAATAGAGTATTGTTAGAATACTATTGGGTTGTGGAGATTAGCACACTAGAATAGAATACTGTTGGGTTGTGGAGGTTAGCACACTAGAATAGAGTATTGTTTGAATACTATTGGGTTGTGGAGATTAGAACACTAGAATAGAGTACTGTTAGAATACTGTTGGGTTGTGGTGGTTAGCAAACTACAATAGAGTATTGTTAGAATACTGTTGGTGAAAGACTCCCTAAGTTTATATATATATATATTTTATTATTATTATATAGTTTCTCATTTTCGAATGTACATTTAAATCTGCACAAAGTCCTTGAGGTGAAAGTGCTGTGGAGAAATTGCAGGATTGTTTGTGCTCTGCCACCTAACCACGCCCAGTTTACCTGCTGGGAAACCCTGTAGCTCCGGAGAAGGGGCTCAGACCAGGATAAATTGTTTGCTCGCCCCAAGTTGACTCTTTTGTTCATCTCAACCCAGCACTCCAGTGTGTCCTGCTTTGTTTGCGTCTTTGAGTTAACGTAAGTCATCACTTTAATGACCCTCACTATGACTCTTGTGATGTTTATCAGTTTGTAGAGTAGCTCTGCCATCATGTGTAAAGTTAAGGTCTTTGTTTGTTGGTTTGGTGTGTTTTGCACACCAGCTAACTGCTGCCATTGGTCAATTCCTCTGTAGCCTGACAAATCTTATCAGAAGGATTTTTGATTTTCAAAAGCGTTTACCAGTCTCAGCCGTTACAGCCAAACAAAATCCGTAGCCTCAAAACAGGAAGTTGGTCATATCTCAGGAACGCTTTCACGTATCGATACCAAACTTGGTGCATAGACTCCAGGCTTGTGCACAATTCAGAATTGAATTGAGAATGACTCCTAAATTCCAATTCAATTCTTGAATTTGAATTGAATTTGCATTAAGGTCAAAAACAGGATGTAGAATTACAATTCGAATTTGAATTAAAGGAAGTAGAATTGAAATTCAATGAAATTCGAAGAAATTCATATAATTTAAGGGTAGTGTTTTACAATGAACCCTCACAGTATATGTCAGATATGATAGCATTAAACACACAACTTGTAACTTAAAACAGTAACAAATTATATTTCCACACTGTAAAACATAATAGTTTTACTTACTTAAAATGTTATAGTAAGTAGAATTCAGGTTTTGTCTTTTGTTGAGATTACTTGCGTAAAATGAGTGTTACTTCATTTTGAGGTAGAAAAGTGAACAATAAAGTAAACTATACTTGAATTGCTGAAGTTTGTGCTACACTGTAAAATTAGTTTATAATCTTAGTTAACCTGTTAACAAAAGCATGCAAACTGATTGTCTATGCAATTCCCATTCCAGATTTGTCTGTAATGTCAAGTTGTGCAAACAAATGCTCACTTAGTGTAGTGCACTTACAGTACAGTACACAGAATTGCTATTTCAACTAACTTGGTCATTACAATTACAAGTAAAGTATACTGTATGTTTATTTAAAGGACAATTCCGGCGCAAAATGAACCTGGGGGTTAATAACACATTTGTACGAGTTCGACCGTTCGCTGGGATTTATTTTCATGCTAGTCGAATGTGACCAGTTTTATTGCAAACCGCTAATTAGCTTTTAACGCTAGCCTTCGGGGCACACGTACAGTAGAAAGAAATCGCTATTTCTATACCACTAAAAAGGCTCAAAATAGCACCACACTTAAACAGTAGCATAATGAGGGTCTCTACATGTAAACCGAAGCATTGAGAACTTTGTAAGTGTACAGGCAGTTTATTAAAAAGAAACACATTACCGTTCACGTCTGGTTGTTCACATATACAGGCAGGCGATGTGAACTAAAATCATGTAATTTGCTCAATATAGGCCTATCAGAAATAAGCTCCGATGTAACATAACTTGTATAGTGTACTTACTTAGTGGATGTCCATCTGGTCTCTCTGGTATGGATCGCCGCCTCCAATTTCTTTTCGGGACATGGAAAAAAGTTTCAACTACAGCCCTGTTTATCAATGAGGGGGAATCTTCAGACTCTACAAAACACTGCGTCTCTTGGGGGTCAAGACGCAACAGGTCCCACTCCATGCAACACAGGCACTCCTCTTCGGTGGCTATAGCTTCACAATGTCCGCAGGTAGCCTACAGTTTCTAGAAGTGCGAGGCTGTGTGCAGCATTGACTACAGGTAGCTCTCTCTCTCTCTCATAGCCCTTTCACGGAGCTCCGCAGCTCTTCGTTGGTAGGCTATATTCCGACGTCCAATAAGGGTTCATCCTCGATGTCTTCAAATTCGTTCAAATAGCTGCCATCTCTTATGTCTCCTGTTGCGTTCAGTGCTTCTCTTTTGCACAGTCCTTTCTTTCAGCAACAACGTTTCACATGAGATTCACTTCACATCCCAGAGTTTCGTTTTCCCAAGGCGCCTGCCTGTATGTGAACCAGACGTGAACGGTAATGTGTTTCTTTTTAATAAACTGCCTGTACACTTACAAAGTTCTCAATGCTTCGGTTTACATGTAGAGACCCTCATTATGCTATTGTGTAAGTGTGGTGCTATTTTGAGCCTTGTTAGTGGTATAGAAATAGCGATTTCTTTCTACTGTACGTGTGCCCCGAAGGCTAGCGTTAAACACTAATTAGCGGTTTGCAATAAAACTGGTCACATTCGACTAGCATGAAAATAAATCCCAGCGAACGGTCGAACTCGTAAAAATGTGTTATTAACCCCCAGGTTCATTTTGCGCCGGAATTGTCCTTTAACACAAAAGGTGTATTGAAGTTGTGCTAATGAAGTTGTGCTAAACTAATGTCACAGTTCAGCTAACTGATATGACAAAAATGCATTTCCAGAATACCAGAATGCCTACATATTGTTTAAGGGATCACATATTAATCTTTCCTGAAATTCAATCTTAAGTTACAATAACAAAGTGACAGTGACACTAAAGGCTATATATAGTGTTGTGTAATTGATATGTGATTTATATTGATACATCACCCCATCAATGACTATCCAAAACAGACCAAACCTGTGAGTAGAACTAGTGCTGACAGTTATAGACAGACACAGATCTGTAGCTGGAAACCATACATACAGGTACCCTGTCTCTGCTAAGTTACTGAGGCTAAATGTGAGCTTGATTAGGATTTTTATGGGTGCTCTCCTTGCAAACTTATGTTGCTATTTGACATGGTGGTGTTAGTGGCTGTCCATTACATGCACTCTCCTCTCTGGTCAGGATATTAATATCAAACCCAATGCCTTCACAACATCATGGATACACTGAAATGCCAAAATCAGGCCTTTGAATGAAGTGGTAAAACAAAGTCCTGACTCACTGTGGACATCAAAGATTAGGGGGTTCCCTGAACCGCTGGACAAACCCAGGTGTGTCCCACATATTGGTGGTACATAGTGAGGTCTCCCCTTCATTGTGCAGTACTTTCAGAGTGTAGTAAAACAAAATACCAATGTAACATGTTGCTGAAGTTCTACCCACAGCATTAGAGTGTTTTGGATAGTCATCCACATAAATACACACCAACAGTATATATTTGTATATTTGTTACTGTCACTTATAATTTAAGATTGAATTTCAGTAAGGATTAATATGTGATATCTTTACAAATATGTGGGCCAGGGCAGTGGCATTCTGGAAGTGCAGAATGTAACATCAGTTAGCACACCTTGTGTTTACACAATATACTTTACTTGTAATGACCAAGTTAGGTTTAATAGGAATTCTCCTTAGTGTAAGTGTACTACACAAAGTAAGCATTTGTTTGCACAACTTCGAATTCCTATCCCAGATTAGTCTGTAATTTCAAGGCAATCGGTTTGCATGTTTTTTTTTTTTTTAAACTACAGTTAACTAACATGTTAAGTAAGGTTAACTAACTAACTAACTTCACAGTGTAGCAAAACTTAAGCAATTCAAGTATAGTTTACTCAATTTAAATGATCATGTTCCCTTAAATTACTCCTTTTAGCCAAGTTATCTCAAAAAGCAAAATCAACATAATCAACAAAAGACAAAAACTGAGTTATACTAACTAAACATTTTAAGTAAGAATAGCTATTCAATTTTACAATCCAAAGTAACTTTCCCAAAACTGAATGCATGTGATATTCAAAACATTCTTCCTGTTGTTTGACTGTGGAATTGCATTGAATTGCCATGAATTTAATTCCACTTCCTGTCATTCCAATTCCAATTCAAATTCAACTTCCTGTGGGGCGGAGCTAATTCAATTCAAATTCCAATTCGTGAATTGAATGGAGATCCATTCTAAAATTCGGAATTTTGCACAAGCCTGATAGACTCGGGACCCCATCCTGAGAACACACAGTAAATTTGGTGACATTCAACCACTAGGGGGGCGCTAGAGTTACAGGAACTTAGCTCATATCTAAGCGACACTTTCATTTCTCAAAACAAAACTTGGTACAGGGACTCGGGACTCCATTGTGAGGACACGTCTAATTTGGTGCCTTTTGACCTAGGGGTCGCTGCAACTAGCAAAAATGTGTTTTGGCATTTCGGGTATGTTAATGCATGTAACCTTTGACCTGTACGCCCGATTTTGAAAATTAACCACTGTTAGAATTCTTTGATTATGCCAGGTTAGTGACCGCACCAGCGCAAGCACACTTTCGCAGTTCCTCGGAAATGCAGTCTAGTTTATTTTTGCAGCCAATCACTGCTGTCGTTTTATTTTATTGATTTGATCTTAGTCATCAGTGTTGCGCGGTCTGCCCGAAATTAAGCGGTTATAAGTCATAAACAAAATATTTTAATGATATTCGGGTCATTTGCGGACGGGTCAGTTAAAATTAATGAAATATATATTTTCTACAAATAGGCCTACTTAGAAAATCACGAGAAGGCTAGCATCAATACAGTAAAGCATCAATACAGTAAAGTCAACAGTAAAGAAGCTGAAGACGCGAGTTAAAATAATAAAGACACCCCTTCAGGGAAAGCAATATAGGCTATGGGAAATATTGGGAAAAGTTCTTAAAGAAGATGACAGTAGTACAAGTTATGGTCTATAGGCCTACTTCTTGCGAAGCCATTTAAAAGTATGACAGCCAAAACGGGCAGCCTGCAGGAATAAATGTTATGGCACAGACTACACAGCCATATCTACCGGTATGTATAGGTTCGCGCATGCATAAAAGTTACCTTAGTTCGTTGTGTTTGTGACTTTAAACAGTGGATGTGCTTTAGTAAAGCTTTGTGCTTCATTCAGCATTACGCTAACGTTTTGACCAGCAATGTATCTCTTTTGCCTACCTTGCCTCACCATTTCTGTTTTCGAAAGAAAGATGTATGTAAGATGTACATGGCCTTCAAATCTTATCCTAGTGTTCTAATCCTTGGTGGTTGCGTGCGTGCTTGTGCTCTTATTCTCATTAGCTCTCCTGCGCAAATGTCCTGCATGCCTACTGCGTGTAGTTCTACTACATAAAGTTTCGCAAATAAATTAGTTTGATTTACAGAAATGGCCTATACTGTCACACTGCATGTGATATTCCAAAAGCACACCTTTTGTAAATAAGTGGGTCGGATCGCGGGTCGGGTATAATTTTGTCCTAATTAATATTCGCGGTCCGAGTTGCGGTCGGGTTGATTAAAATATCGGGCGACCGCGGGCCGCTTGCGACCAAACCCGCGCAACACTGTTAGTCATAGAAGCTAAATTCGAAGGCAGGCCAGAGGTAAAATCCAACAAACCACATTCACCCCGCAAGCCAATAGTTGAATAGCCCTCCACTAGAGCTTTTGAGGTATTGCCACTGCTTCAACACTGAAAGGCACTGTTAGAATGCTTGGATCAAGCCAGGTTCAGTATAGCGTGTGCCACTGTCTGCTCACGTTGGTGACCGGACCAGGGCAAGCACACTTTCGCAGTTTCCGTCGGAAATGCAGTCTAGTTATAGTCTATTGTTATATTATAATAAATACACACCTAGTTTATAGCGCTGTTTATTTGTTAAGGTAAGTGCCTCTCCTGGGCAGTAGACTGAACATTATAATACACACCTACACACACACACATACACACACACATCACACACACTTTAGTAGCGTAGTAACTCCTCGCTCCCGCTACATTACCATAAAAGATCATCACCGAGGAGTTATATATCTCCTCTCACGTCTGTGTCACATAGTACATGCAATTTGACTGCAAAGTGTCCACTTTATAAATGTAATACGAAAAGTTTTTGCATCTACTTTCATCACATTGTACTGTAAACACTTCTGAAAAAGGATTATGTCAGGTTGAATCACTTGGTTATTGCAGTAGGATCGTGTCGATGCATGAGACAGTTTTTGACATCTCATAGACATTACTGTCTATTCACTTACACCATGAGCAGAACAGCTGGTATGATGAGCCCTGGGTCTGACGCCACACCAACCAGCGTCCCTACGAAGGCCGGCAGGTCCAGGGCAATTGTTTCCATGAGAACATCCATCATCTTTGCTTTACCACTATAGGAGGAATGGAGGGGAACAGCAAAAGTGAAGTGTTAATGAGCTTTGGTTCATACCACACCATTGTTTTGGTTTTTGATTGATCATCTTTTTTCTGTCTATGTGCTGAACTATGAGCTGTATTAGTGACTCTCAGATGGAATAGTGAAAGATTACTGAAGAATACTAAAAACATGACTACGTCAGCGCAAAGAATTCATGGTTGGCATATATATGTGCACACGTGTGTTAGTACGAGAGGGTAACTATAACTTATTCATTTGACTGATGCTTAATCCAAAGCGACTTATGTCAATTATTACAAGGGCCAGCCTAGTCAGAGCAACTTGGGGTTAAGTGCCTTGCTTCAGGGCACAATGGTGGCAGTAGGAACTTGAACCCACAACCTGTCTGGCTACTGTATGCTAGCTCAGTTCCTCAGCCACTACGCTACCACGTCCCTCCTCCCTCCATACTCCAACACATTATCCTGTACCTGAAAGGACCACAATCAAAGGAGGGCAGCAGAGACATCATGCTGAAGACTACAGGCAGCAGGCTGAGGAAGAGAATGAGGAGGAGGAGGCCCATGTAGAAGTTGTTGGACTTGGAGGCCTTGAAGACTTTCGCGTGGGGCGCGTTACAGCACTTTAAAGCCCAGCACTGGTAGTACAAGGAGCTCAGCAGACGTAAGACGTTGAGTCCCACCAAACCAGGGGCATAAAATGCACCCATCCTGACAGAATTGAAGGGGAGATTATTGATCATAAAAAAACAAGGGTATGGAAAACTCATTTGTAGGGAGACTTATGCAGATAGCTAGGGATAAGTGTTCAGCAAGTTCAGCTTTAGGGTTTTAAAACTTACCAGATCATTCCTTGATTGATGATCAGCCCCAGGACATTGCCACTGGTATCAAACTCTCCATATGATGGCTAGACAGTATGAAGGTACAGTAGTTAAGTTAAGTGCACCCATGTCACTCATGATTTTGAAATGTGTTCCAAAGTTTCCAAAGAAGTACTTTACATAAAAATGTATTTGCTCATTAAAACAGTAAAAGGATTGATGATGGGTGTTAGATTTGATTTAGGCTTGCTCCCAACCAAACAAAGAATGTCATTGACAAAACTAATGTATTATTCCCTTAAAGATTCTTCTGGTTGACATGACAAAGCATGTGTTATCTATAACCCTTGAAAATAGAAACATGCAGAGTACTTGAGAGATTTTAACTGTGCTCCTCCATGACCAAGGAAAATAATAACTCTTCACAGAATCTGCTAAGAAATTAAGACTCACAAATCCTGCCTCCAGGTCCCAGCACCAGCAGTAGTTGAGAAACCTCACAATGAAGGCCCGTAGGAAGTCACCTATGAAAATAGTCATGTAGGTCACCTGGATGTCTGAAACAGTCAGCTTCATAAACTCCTGTGAATGACAGAAGTACTTTAGATTAACAGGTAAAGAGGTACTTTAGACTGAAATAGGCTTCATATTATTAGCCTTTAATTATAAAACATCAAAATAATCATTTTTATTATCCTTGTGGGGGCAGAGAGTATTGTAACTCAGTCCTTCTGTGTGTGTGTTTGTGTCCACTCACACAGAATACCTAAGTACTGATTACATTTTCATACCAGGTAGAGGGTCACTATATCTCGATCCTCTAACACAGTGTATCCTCTAACACAGTGTTTCCCAAAGTGTGGGTCGTGGCTAGGCTTGGGTATCGAATATCGAGTATTGGTTGGAACCGGGACTATCTTTGCGATTTTCCCGGAATCGTTCAAAAGTTTAAATTTCGATTCCTAGTTTCGATTCCCAGTCCGCCGACCGGAAGAAGAAACGGCTGAACACCACACCAAGCGCATAGTTCATAGAATTAAAATTCATGGAGAAGGTCAGACTATTTCATTCAAAAGCAGGGTTCCCGCGAATCCTTAAATAGTCTTAAATACAACTGAATTTTCAAAAGAGAGGTATTAAATGTGCGTATGGGACCGCCAGCGAGTGCAAGAGAGCGAGTGATGTCTCAATCCAGTTTCGTGTATTTAAAACGCAATTGTATAAGTGACTAGGCTATTAGGCTACGGGAGGAAGTGTAGTGGTTGCAGAGTGAAGATGTTTTTCACGGGTGTGGTTAAAGGTGTGAAAACGGTAATAATACAGTAGGCCTATGTACAAAATAATATGCCGTAGCTGAGGCCAGAGAGATATACAGGTAGCCTACGTGGAATGAGGAAGCCTACGGTAGAATGAGCGGGAGAAAGAGCGATAGGTTGGCCATACGTTCGGATTTAGGCCGGACATATTGATTTTAAAAGCCCTGTCCGGCGTCCGGCGCAGCCTCAAGCCGGACGCTCATTTGTTCTCCTTTTTGGAGTTGCGCTTGGCATCTAAAATCGTTGCTCGGATGCAGCATCGTTTCACAAACTATGGACGCGAAGACTGCTGCTCAAATTATGTGCAGTGCGTCGCAATCAGGAGGAAATACTGTATGTTAAGTTGATTATGTTTGCATCTTTCCAGCGTGTGTTGCTGGCCTAGCCTGGAAGAAAATGTTATAGCCTACCTGTAATATCTGCCAGCAGCTTGCTTGCCAGCGTTTCCCAGTAGGCTAGGCCTACTTAGCAAAAGTTGTGAACTATAACCGCATATTTTTTGAATGTCGGCGACTGGCTACATAAAAAAAAAAAACGTGCGTTCATAATACGTGCGTGCTTAAGATGAAACCAGCAGTTTTCAGCAGGATCACGCGAGGAGGACCTGTCTCTTAATTAATTTAAAACAAGTCAATGGTTTACGATTCAGTCAAGCTTTGGTTGGTTTAGATACAACTGGTATGCAAAAAGTAAAGTAGTGGATTAACTTTAATTTGCTGTGATGCATATTGGACAATAGATGCACATAGTACATTATATAAAGTAGGCTTATTAAAATATGTAAATAGCTTAGTCTAACTTTGAAAAAATATTGAAGGGAATCCAGTCCAGTGCACATGTCTTTGGCAAGTAGCCTAGGCTACTACAGACACAGGTGAAGAACAGTCAGCCTCAGCAGTAAGCAAAACCACAGCCAGCTTCAAAAGCAAGCAGCCCAGACCCTAAAATTGGGCATTTATAGCTTTGAAGGTAATTCACACACAATTATTTTTCTTTCGCCAAAATATATTTGGTAACTTCTGTAGACATCCAAAATGGAGTGGGGGTTAAAATTAGTAGGGGAAAAAAACTATTGCATAAAGTCATATATATCTTTTTGCTGTGGTATAGTCTTAAGTTTCATTTAGATGTCTTGAAAAGGTCTTAAAAGTCTTTAAATTTGCACTTGGAAAATGTGCAGATACCCTGAGAAAGACCGTTGGTTAGCTTGCTCATTTAAAATATCCTAAACTTTTTTTGACCCTGCCTCTTAAAAAAATCGGAATCGAGAATCGTTAGGAACCGGAATCGAAATAAGAAATCGGAATTGGAATCGGAATCGTTCAAATTCAAACGATACCCAACCCTAGTCGTGGCCCAATGGTAGACAGTCAAGGTGTTGCAGATGGGCTGTGAGAGGTAGCCTACATTATTTATTTTATTGGGGGCCAAGCAGCGAAGCTGCGAGGCAACCCATAGTGATTCTATGTTTTCTTCCCTATTATTACGCTTCCACCATTGAAGTCTATGGCAGCCCATAGAACCGACTGGTCAAAAGTTGTGAAATTTGGCACACTGATTGGGGATAGTCCAATAATTAATTTCACCAAGTTTCATGCCGGCACCTCCAGCGCTCTAGCGCCACCAACAGGCAAAAGTTGGACGTGCGTTCACGCACGTAACTTTTGACTCGTATGCCCAATTGCCAAAGATGAGGTATCGTTGGAATCCTTGGATCAAGCCGAGTTCAACGCACCCTATGACGTCAATTTCCGCCATGATGGATTTTCCGCCATTTTGGATTTTTTCAAAAACCTTTAAAAAGTTTCACGCCTCACATAGTTTGTCCGATTTTCACGAAACTTAGCACATAACATCTTCAGACCAAGCCGGACGAAAGTTATCGATTTTCATCTTCGGAACTAAAACCGTTTGCCCATAACAGCCAATCAAAATATGCGGCGAAGCCGCCAAACAGGAAGTGAGCTCATATTTCAGCAACCCTTTCATCTGTCATAACCAAATTTAGTACATGGACTTATAACCCCATCAGTAGGGCACTCAAAAAATCTGTTGACCTTTGACCTCTAGGGGGCGCTGTAATTAGCAAAAATGCATTTTGGCCTGTAGCTGTTGATGTGTTTGGAATTAAAACATACTAGTGGTGTCTGGTAGTACTTTTGGATGTCCTTAGGCTGACCCAGGCCAACTTGTGTCAACATAATTGATTCGGCCGCCATATTGGATTTAATCAAAAACACTAAAAAGTTTTCACAGGTCACAATGTCATCTGATTTTCACCAAAATTGGCACAGACCATCTTCAGACCATGCCTTATCAGTGTTTAATTTTCTGGAACAATTGACAAAAGCATATGCCTGTAACAGCCAATCGAAATTGGTGGCGAAGCTGCCAAACAGGAAATTACCTTGTAACTCAGCCAATCTTGGGTTGTTTGGCATGGAACTTGCTGTGACTGCTTAATGCTATATACCTGATGCAACCGCATTGAGTTACATGGCAAATTTGGACTGCTGAACTGACTGCTTGGACCCCTCATTGCTACTTGCAGCTATATTTTATTTAACATTTTGTAATTAAGCTTGAAATGTTGAAAAAGTTAATGATTAAAGGGATATCAGGCAAGCCTAATGCTTTTTCTCTATGAAGCTCCCCCTACCGTCTGTACGTGTCGATACGTGTACAAGCCCTTGTTCGGTCTGAAGCTCCTTTCCTTTTCTTCGCATCTTCCGTCAAGGGTTTTCGCTGCTTATTCGCCGGCTCTGCCATTATACACACGTTTGCAACAATCGCTAGTGTTTCATTAGCCTGCCTCTGTGCTGGGGATGCAGGATGTAAACTGATCCTGCTTCTCGCGATGTCTGAGACTTTGTGAGACTAAAGCTCAGCGGGTCGGATACACCGAACTTGCAAGTGTGATATTCTTCCTACAGGCAGTAGGGGCGGGCGAGAGAGCCTTCATTCGCCCCGTAATGAGTCATTTAACCATATACCGACTTACGAAGATGATTAATTAAGACTAAAACGTTGCCTGGTGTCCCTTTAAAGGTGCTCTAAGCGATGCTGAGTAACGTCACTTCTGTTGACTTTCAAACAAAACAGAGAGATAGCTCGCTACTTCCTCCCCTTCCCTCCCGTGCTGCTCCTGTGCAATTGAAACTCTCCTAAACGTGCATCTCGTCTGTGATTTGCTGGAACAGTTTGTTATGTTTTTATGGGCTAGGTTTGCCCAGGTTGTTTTTGTTGCCGTTTTTGGAGCCTGGGGTGTCCAGAGATCACGTTTTTTACAGTGTATTCAGGACACAGACAGCTAGTGGTTGGTTAGGTGATGTTTGCCGTAAGTGACATAAAATGTTTTAGCCTAAAAAACGCGTGGCATCGCTTAGAGCACCTTTAAATGGCTTCAATTCAAAAGTACCTAGTAATAAAAGCAGTAATAAAAGCAAATTAAATATATTCTTCAAACTGACGTTCATTTGATGTTGATCTGAAACATATTTGATGGGGTTGTCGGATTATGGGTAACGCTACACTGAAGTGTCTTACAGTATAATGGAGTGGTAGTTGTAATAGGCTTAGTTTATTGCATCACGATGCATGCGTAATTATTCAAATTCCATTAAATAAATGATAAGGAAATACTTTATATTAGTCTCGTCTCAGAGTTGTGAATAAATGTTTGGGTGGGTCGCTGAAGATTTTTAGAAATTAAATCTTATAGTCAGATAAGTAGTCTTAAGTTTGGGAACCTCGGCTGAATTGGATCTTAACCAAATATAAGGGTAAGGGTGTGCCTTTAACTGATTGTTAAAGTTTCCTAGTGGCAGTGAGGTGAACCTTTTAAACCATTCACTGCTAATTGTAACCATATTCTTCTCTGTGTTGTATTTGCCTTTTTTATTCTCATTGGGACTGTGCAAGTGCACATCCAGTGTGTGACACTGTTGCAGACAAACAAGATGGAACCTTTCTTTTGTCTTTACTGTTAAGTGGAAATGTAAGCCCATTTTTAAACCATATCACCTTTCAGTGCTTTCAAGGTAATGGACTTGGTGTGGTATGAGAATATAACTGATGTTATTCTAATGGACAGAAACAGTAACATAATAGATAGCATGTCAGAGGCCAACTAAATGGTTAGAATTACAACTCCAACACCAGTCTCCCAACACGGTCCGCGGATGGCATCAGCAGGGTTGATGGGCGGAGCGGTGGCCTCAGAGTCGTTGTTGTACATGGAGAAGTTGGCTAGGTACTCCTTCAGGAACCAAACTGAGTTATTCTTAATGTTTACTTCCTCCTCAATCTGCAACACAAAAGACATTTAAATAGAATAGAATAGAATAGACAAGAATAGTCTTCATTACCACATCTACTAAAGTCACTGGGAATTGTTGTAGTGAGACAGCATACACAATGAATATATAATGGGGAAAAAAATAACTGTATAACATTATGCAACATCATAGCATGGTGTCAACTACAATACAGCAAGACCAGTCTTGTCAATATTCTTGCTCATTAAAAATGAATGAGTCTCAATATCAGGCTAAACTATCATGGCTGCCCCATCACTCATGGTAATGGGGCATTCTCTGTGCTCTTGTTTTTAGAAATGCACGTGACCAAGGGACACATTCAGCACTTCTGTTTCACAGACAAACATGGATGTACACATACACACATGCACGTGACCGTGGCTTACCTTGTTGTTGACATCGTTAAACAGAGCAAAGAGGAAGGTGTAGAGGTTGCCTAGGAAGAGGGCAAATACGCGACTGAGTTGATATTTGAGGGCAATACGGGGATGGTTATCCTCTAGTTCACCAATGGTTTCAAACAATGGAGGGCACACCAGGCCCAGTAAAGACATGACGATCTCAAGCTGTTACGACAGGAGAACAGAGGAGAGTCATAAGGATGAGCTATTCTATTCACATTCATTCAACATCATTTGACCAATTTCATATTCTGTACTTTAAGAGTGCCACCAGTAAACCTATTTTTATATATATTTAGGTAGCTGTTGCAGTGGTCAATGTAGTGGTCCAAATAAAGGAGAATCCTTGCTTATTTTAGATCACATGTTCTTATGTTTAGATCATAATTGTTTTATCCACAGTACCTCATTTTTCTCGTACCAACTAAGGTCATCCCTGTTGGCAAACTCCTGTGACCGCGAGACCGCAAAGAAGATGAGGTAGCCGCTGCCTCCCAGGATGCAGGTGATCATGAAGTTCGCCAGCACCCGCAGGAACCTCCGCAGGTGGATGTTCTCTTCTTTCTGGCTCATTTGCAAGTCCACGATGGACTCCTGCAAGAGTTTACAAATGACAGCGACATCATAGCCTATCCTCATATGAAAACCAGAACAAAAATCATAGTCCTGCAATTTTAAAATAGCGTCACATGAGGTTGTTCCTGTGTAGGCTTGGGTATCGAATATCGAGTATTGGTTGGAACCGGGACTATCTTTGCGATTTTCCCGGAATCGTTCAAAAGTTTAAATTTCGATTCCTAGTTTCGATTCCCAGTCCGCCGACCGGAAGAAGAAACGGCTGAACACCACACCAAGCGCATAGTTCATAGAATTAAAATTCATGGAGAAGGTCAGACTATTTCATTCAAAAGCAGGGTTCCCGCGAATCCTTAAATAGTCTTAAATACAACTGAATTTTCAAAAGAGAGGTATTAAATGTGCGTATGGGACCGCCAGCGAGTGCAAGAGAGCGAGTGATGTCTCAATCCAGTTTCGTGTATTTAAAACGCAATTGTATAAGTGACTAGGCTATTAGGCTACGGGAGGAAGTGTAGTGGTTGCAGAGTGAAGATGTTTTTCACGGGTGTGGTTAAAGGTGTGAAAACGGTAATAATACAGTAGGCCTATGTACAAAATAATATGCCGTAGCTGAGGCCAGAGAGATATACAGGTAGCCTACGTGGAATGAGGAAGCCTACGGTAGAATGAGCGGGAGAAAGAGCGATAGGTTGGCCATACGTTCGGATTTAGGCCGGACATATTGATTTTAAAAGCCCTGTCCGGCGTCCGGCGCAGCCTCAAGCCGGACGCTCATTTGTTCTCCTTTTTGGAGTTGCGCTTGGCATCTAAAATCGTTGCTCGGATGCAGCATCGTTTCACAAACTATGGACGCGAAGACTGCTGCTCAAATTATGTGCAGTGCGTCGCAATCAGGAGGAAATACTGTATGTTAAGTTGATTATGTTTGCATCTTTCCAGCGTGTGTTGCTGGCCTAGCCTGGAAGAAAATGTTATAGCCTACCTGTAATATCTGCCAGCAGCTTGCTTGCCAGCGTTTCCCAGTAGGCTAGGCCTACTTAGCAAAAGTTGTGAACTATAACCGCATATTTTTTGAATGTCGGCGACTGGCTACATAAAAAAAAAAACGTGCGTTCATAATACGTGCGTGCTTAAGATGAAACCAGCAGTTTTCAGCAGGATCACGCGAGGAGGACCTGTCTCTTAATTAATTTAAAACAAGTCAATGGTTTACGATTCAGTCAAGCTTTGGTTGGTTTAGATACAACTGGTATGCAAAAAGTAAAGTAGTGGATTAACTTTAATTTGCTGTGATGCATATTGGACAATAGATGCACATAGTACATTATATAAAGTAGGCTTATTAAAATATGTAAATAGCTTAGTCTAACTTTGAAAAAATATTGAAGGGAATCCAGTCCAGTGCACATGTCTTTGGCAAGTAGCCTAGGCTACTACAGACACAGGTGAAGAACAGTCAGCCTCAGCAGTAAGCAAAACCACAGCCAGCTTCAAAAGCAAGCAGCCCAGACCCTAAAATTGGGCATTTATAGCTTTGAAGGTAATTCACACACAATTATTTTTCTTTCGCCAAAATATATTTGGTAACTTCTGTAGACATCCAAAATGGAGTGGGGGTTAAAATTAGTAGGGGAAAAAAACTATTGCATAAAGTCATATATATCTTTTTGCTGTGGTATAGTCTTAAGTTTCATTTAGATGTCTTGAAAAGGTCTTAAAAGTCTTTAAATTTGCACTTGGAAAATGTGCAGATACCCTGAGAAAGACCGTTGGTTAGCTTGCTCATTTAAAATATCCTAAACTTTTTTTGACCCTGCCTCTTAAAAAAATCGGAATCGAGAATCGTTAGGAACCGGAATCGAAATAAGAAATCGGAATTGGAATCGGAATCGTTCAAATTCAAACGATACCCAACCCTATTCCTGTGTGATACTTTGTAAAAGGAAGGATTATAACAAAATATTACATGTTGTGAATAAATTGATGAAGTAAACAAGGTCATTTGCCAATTCAGCTATGTCGTTTTATCCATCATCACTGATATTGACAGATGTCTTTAGTATATGTGTCTGAATAATAATGAACTTTTATTAATTTATTCAACGTGACTTACATATGTCAATTATATTACAAGGGCCATTGTCCCCAAAGCAACTCAGGGTTAAGTGCCCTGCTCAAGGACACAACAGTGGAAGCCGGGAATTGAACCCACATCTTTTCAGGCTACTGCAGTGATCCTCACTATTTTTTTCACAAGACCCACATTGGCAGTGCAAAATCAAAAGGAGAGCCACTTTTACGACAATATACTAAGTCGCCTTTGCAAATGTGCATTTCTACATATGAATTGGACATTCCACAAAAAAAGAAATAACACAGCCAATACATTTTCATTTAAGACCAGATTTACTTTAATACTGGGATGAGCGGAAGCTGGCATGCATGTCCTTGACTTATGTTATATTTGTTTGTTGTTGCAATCACAGTGAGGCATTCAAGATGAGTATGGGTCAGTCGTTTCTCTGTTTCCTCTTGATAGTGTTCATGGTCGAAAATGTTGACTTACAGGTGTATGTGCTCATTAAGAAAGACATCATTTTCTGTGCAAGTGGTTTCAAAGTGGGAAAGTTTGCTTCAGAAACCAAATTCCAGTGACAATACCCCCTTTAGGAAGCACTATTAAGGCTTAAAGGAACACGCCACCCAAAATCAGTAGTAATATATGTTCTTACCTTAACTTTCACGAGTTGAGTCATACCTCTCCCGCGTGGGTAGGTGCACTCAAACACACTGTCGCGCGGCGCGAATGTGTTAGCATGTTGCTATGCTAGCGGGCTCTGCCGTGGCCGTAGAGGGAGGAACATAGCAGTAATCAAACACCTCCACGTTTTCCCTACTTAAATACAGTTACACGAGTAGTTGATAAAAATGTGTACGTCACACAACATAAAACGTGGTGATTTTCCAAGCGAATAAACAGGAGAACTACAATGTGTGGCGCAATAGCACTTGGGAGTACTTCGACCTAGCGTGGTAATATTATTAACACCTAATTGTAGATCCTATCCACCACAGAGTTTAGAATCCATGCTGGATCGACCCTCAGCCTCTCCCTCCCCTCTGAGCGAGAGAGAGGCACACACACTAGAGATGGGCTGATGGGCTATTATTTCAACCATAACTGCATAGCAAAACTTATCATCCATCAGCACCAAAGTTTTTTGACCAATTTTCAAAACCGCACCCGCCCACCATCCACTGGTTGTTTTAATGTAGGCTATATGGGTGATGCAGCGCTGCTGACGTGAGGCTAGAAAGCCCTTGCCTGTTCTAGAAAGTCTGATCTAATGCAGCAAATATATTAAAAGGCTAAAGTCGTACATTGGCTATGTTGTAGCCTATCCCCAGAATATCAGCAGCAAACTCAGTCTCTGTCGCGCAAAACAGTCTCCAAATAAAACGTACATCGGCCTGTTGCCTATTCTGCCAGCTTGTGACAATATATCGTCCAAAATGCTTGATTGCATTGCATTCTCCACATTTTTAGCTACATTTTCATGTACCACATCAGCATTTTTGTTCAGTGAATCTTTTGTAAATTGCTTTACAATTACCGTCGGGCCTATAGGCCTATTGCCTGGCTTGCCTCAGCTTCGGTCACGTCCTTTTACAATTTTATCATTGTAATAAAAAACGCAATTTGCCACATAATTTCAGCATGCTCCTGGCCTACTAATTAATGCCTATTGTACTTTCTTTGCAAAAAGAAAGAAATCCTTGATAAAATAACAGTCATTCACATTATAGGCTACTTTACACACTGTTATGTCAGGTTGACTGACAAGCCTGTTCTGAAGACTCCCATTCACATCTAGTGTGTGTGCCTCTCTCTCTCGCTCAGAGGGGAGGGAGAGGCTGAGGGTCGATCCAGCATGGATTCTAAACTCTGTGGTGGATAGGATCTACAATTAGGTGTTAATAATATTATCACGCTAGGTCGAAGTAGCCTACTCCCAAGTGCTATTGCGCCACACATTGTAGTTCTCCTGTTTATTCGCTTGGAAAATCGCCACGTTTCATGTTGTGTGACGTACACATTTTTATCAACTACTCGTGCAACTGTATTTAAGTAGGGAAAACGTGGAGGTGTTTGATTACTGCTATGTTCCTCCCTCTACGGCCACGGCAGAGCCCGCTAGCATAGCAACATGCTAACACATTCGCGCCGCACGACAGAGTGTTTGAGTGCACCTACCGGCGCGGGAGAGGTATGACTCAACTCGTGAAAGTTAAGGTAAGAACATATATTACTACTGATTTTGGGAGGCGTGTTCCTTTTAATAACTTCCTTTCACCTTCATTATTTGGGTGAAGGGAGAAGTATAATTCAGATGTTTGCGTTTTTTTGTAGTGCAGTATCGTATGTTTATGAAGCACATTTGAAAAAATTTATTGGCTGTGTTACCATATAGCCTACAGTGGGTCCCACTGGCCACTTCATTCGCCCTTTCCGTGATTCACGCAGCTGCGTGAAATGTATTATAACTTATCGCCACGAGGTGGCAGTTTAAGTCCGCTGTAGCATTGCCGGTAAACAGGGCAGCGGATTGCATTCAAAGGCGTTGCAAGTAGCAGTGAGATGTAAGCAGAACGAAACTAAAGATCACCTCGTTGAAGTCATACAGTAGACTATAGGCTAAATCAGAGCCTACTTTTGTTTTTATCAAGCTGGGGCCAGAGATGATGGCCTTTGGCGAACAGTTTAGGCCTACTCAAAATGAGCAAAATCAAATTTGGCGAAATCTCGCCAAAGCTACGATGCAAGCCACCAATTATAGCTTGACGAGCCGCACAATGAGAAACACTGCTACTGTATCCTAGCCCAGCTCCTTAGCCACTACACTACCACTGTCCCTATTAATACAGAGTGTGAGTGTGTGTGTTGTTGCCTTGAAGCTTGTGGTGATGGAGGCGTATTTGTTATCCGCTGACTCAGGATTGCAGACAAGGAAGTCCCAGCTGGTGAACAACTTCCAGGAGAAAGTGAACTCATCATCCGCTTCACCCTCGTTGATATCCTGATCATTAGCCATTCTGACATGGAACAACAGGACAACATACATGTTTTTCTTTTCAATTCATATCCACTTTAACTGTACATTACAGGAAAATGCGATATCTTCAACAGTCTGTACTGGTGCTATAGGTGGACTTACGTTGTAATGATAACCACGAGGCTGTAGCCAAAGTTCCCAATCCCTACCAATAGATAAGAGAGTGGCAGTGGGAATTTCAGAGGCCCAACGTTCCTCTGGTCATTGTAGTACCCATAGAAAAGCACTGAGTATTTGCAGTAACCCTGCAATACATTTATATATAGAGATGTAAAATGATGTGTAGTTTAACCAACACTTTGACTTTTTGAATAATATATAGAACAGATATATCACAAAAATATACAGGGGAATGTTGACATTTGTCTGGGCTTTATGATAGATTAGTGAAGTTACTAATACATATAAATTGCATTTATTGAATATACAAGAATGGTTAGATGGAGTATTCTGTATTAGCTAACTCACATTGAAGTTCATAAGAACAGAGTAATCCATAGCCGTAGGCTGTTCAGCTCTAGGTACTGTTTTCCGAGGTATGGATCCATATGGTAGCCCCATTAGAACCTGTCATCACATTACCTATTAGAAATGTTAATGTATGCATTCAAACTACACTACACACAGCAACAATGTGACCTCTGAGTGACCTCTGACCTCAGGGATGACCACAAGCCCAAATGTTAAGCTGAAGAGCACCAGGTTCAGACTGAACATCCACCGCAAGAATATGAAGTAGGAGGCCACCGATGACCCAAAGTGACCTGGAGACCCAGTCACAAATACATAGAATTAAAGTGCATCCAAACCAGTTTCAACAAATTTACCTCAGTAAATTAGCTAGATGTTTTATGCAGAGGTAAATATTTTATGTAGACGCATTGAACAAAGATGTACAAGGGCGCTAACATTGTTGATGTACCACAGTTCTCCACATGATGGCAGTATCTTTTGTGACTGTACTTTCCGTCATATTTTCTCCCTCAAATAAGTTCCATCAATTATCTTCTTCTTTTCAAATAAGTGAATCAGTTCTTTTACATGAGAGGGATATTGACTGAGTCTAATTCCATGACACACTCTCTGTGCCATTTTAGTCACAATAACATGACAAATAGTGCACAATAAGTTTAAGGAAACAATTACTTTCCACGTCTTTGATCTTCTTATCCCATGGTATGAGGGATGTCTTGAAAATTTCAAAATCTTTCTGAAACTTGATCCATTTCTGTAAACCAATAAGGTATAAGGAAATTACCAACTAAATCTGTCAGTTCTCACAATACAAAATACAAAAAAATCACTATTGACAAGACACATGTTGTTACCTTCTTCATCATCATTTTGTAGGCAAACCATGCCTTTCCTTTGCCCTTCCCCCCCAGAGCACCTTCAAATTTGTCCACAAACTCCTGGGCCTCTCTGGAAATACACAATTAAAATCATAATATTTAGTGCAGTTATATCACTTTAGGGTTTAATGCTGGAGAATGATCTGAAAACATCTAGTCTATGCCAAGGTTTGCATGTAAGGCTATTTGCCATTATGCATTTGACTTTTTAAACTTCATTTCATTCTTTCTTGCATACCCAGCGCCTGTCTTATTTCCTCTGCTTTTGTCAGCATATCTTCTAAGAATAGAATTTGACTTTCTGAGAATTCTTTCTCATTTCTAGATATTGTCTATCTTCTTCTCGTTCTTTCATTGTTCTTTCTGTCCATCTGCCTTCACACCTACAATTTCCCTTCCTTCCTCTACGATGTGCCAGTTTACCTGATGTTCTGAAATGTGACTCTTCTTTGAAGTTTCTACTTCATCAAAGGTTTCCGCTGATACTGCTTTCTCACAAGTGGTTGGCATCATTCTATTCAGAGCATATAATCTGATATTGCCCACATACCAAGGTAGATTATTGACTGAAAACTGTTTAAATTCACTTGCAACCAGAACCAACCAACCACTTTATGTTTGAAATAATGTTAATCATCTTTAACAAAGTTGCTCGCAAATAGACGTAGTCTTCAACGCAGTCTTCAAACAGAGAATGAATAATAACCTAATGACACCACCACCTAAACCTCTGATTTTGGCATGGATTCCACTTTTTATCACCATGGTGCATTACTTGAAAGCTGCAAAGCGGCGTTTCATACGCCATGGCTTGTTTCTCATGGTGGCAACGAGCTTCCTCTTCTTCTCCATCTCCTCTGTGAGTCGGGCCATCTCTCCTTCGGACATGGACTCCTCCTCATCAGAATCGGTATTGGAGTCCGAGCTTTCATGAGAAAAGGGAGGGACAAGGTCAATACATTTACATTTCTCTTTTTTCACCACACATTTCATGAATACTTCAGTTTCTAGTCAAGCCCCTGTTAACAATTCACCCCAGTTAGATGGTGTTGTACCTGCTTCCATTGCCTTTCTTCTTCTTTTTATCAGCGCCTTTTCCTTTCCCTTTGCCCTTCCCTCCCCTCTTCTTGTTCTTCCCTCTGCCCCCTGCCTCTTTGCTTTCGTCCTCAGTTTCCTTGGGTTTCCTTCCCGCCTTCCTCCTGCTGGCCGCTCGTTTGTTCCGAGGATCTTCGTCCTCATCATCCTCTGCCTCTTCGATCTCCATCTTCTTACCCCTATTGCCCGCGGCTTGCCTTCCTCGACCATTGGCCTTGGGTTTGGTGTCCTCTGCATGCATAAAAATGGACATTCACCAACTGGACCTATACTCAGAAACAAACTTAGTCCTTAAAAACTATTGCAAAATCATCAAGAAGCAACCTCTTCTTATACTGTATCAGAGGAGAGTCAAAGAAACATCCTCAGTAAACTCATTCCAGAAACACATTCTGTAAGTGATCATTCACTAACTAAACTTAAACTCATAATAATCTTACACCTTACTGCTTACACTTGTGCCACAGGTCATCATGAGGCAACCACCCATATCAGATGACAGTCACTGAGACATACTCACTTTAGAAACAGGTTCTCACACACACAGACATAGCAGGTCATAAACACAATGCTCATCGTGTTCACCAATCCATCTGTTCACAAACACAAGCACAATAACAAAGCACAAAGATCATCTCCAATCATCTGAACTCACCCTCACTCCCGGTTCCCACTTCGCCGTCAATATCTATTCCCACTGCAATCAGGTTAGCGGAACACAGAACATACCAGTGCATGGACAGCTTGAAACAAGTCGTAACTAAGTATATTTGTCTTTCTTGTACAATTTAATGCAACATTGTGTACACTAACAAGTCATTTAGAATGGTCAATTACAATAATTACAATTTATATATAAAAAAAATAAATAATAACAACAATCAGTAAAAAATAATCTACTATTATCTGTTATTTCTGTTCTTCTGTTACTTCCATGACAATAATGACTACACGTTTTCATACTCAAATAGTCATAGTCAAATCAGACAAAAAGTTAAAATGTAAAATATCTCAATTAAATGTTTGATTTTCACCTCAACAGTAACTAATTTCAACTCAGGTTGCACATCATACTGATGCTTCACTCACCATCCTCCAATTTCCTTGCTGTTTCTTTTCGCGGCATTCTGTGTCGTTTCTCTACAGATGATCTGTTCTGGAATTTCGGTGAGGCACCTCAGGGCTCAGTTCTGCCATCATGTTACCGACTCCCAGTCGCTATGACGACGCTTCATGACCTCACACACAAAAGAGTGTGCAAAACTTGCAGAGAGCGAGCATGTCACCTCCTTGCTGTTAGCCTACTTAATAAAATATACAAAATCAGTAGGAAAAAAAACGTATTTTCTGAAGAGCAACTAATTTAGAACTTGAAGGCATCTGAAATATACCACCAATAAGTGAAAGGTATTTTCCTTTAGCTTAAAAGGGCCTGATATCAGGGAGATGACCTGGCATGATAGACAAGACTTATTGGCAACACCATGGTAAGTGACTCCACACTGAGACCTCGAAAACGGTTATACGGTCCACCCGATCTTTTAAACCTGCAGACCCACTCTCACTCGTCTGGTCACACTATCCCAAAAACCACAGCTATCACAAGAAGAACCTACTTAAAGATTTAATGGAGGCTTGGGTTTCCAAATAGAGACTGTTAACCACAATCAAGCACATATTCAGTGCTCAAAGGCATATGTGTTAAGTTTCAGCACATGTTAGTCTCATGACATGGGGCAAATGGCTTTGTAAACTTGTAAAAATATGTAAACTTACAGATCAATGTGGACCATGTGGTGCAATCTCCCCTGTTTCGTTCTCTCTCTAACCCTGTCTCATGTTATCGTGCTCTCGCTATCTTTTGCTGGCATCAGTTTGTGTGTCATGCACACACGTGTGTGCCCGTTCACCTGTCACTTTGTGCAGCATGGTATTACCTGGGGATCTCAAGTTTTCACAGCCAATTTACTCTATTACACGGTCCTCAGTTACATCACACACACATGCTCACACACATACACATGAAAGCACACGAGCACACACACACGAAAGCACACGCACGCACATACGTACGTACACACACACACACACACACACAAATACACAAGAGCACACACACATACACACCGCAGACACAAACTGAGGTAAAGACATGCCCCTTTTCTGATTGTATGGTATCTGTATGTATCAGCACAGTTCCATGATAATAGAGTAAATGTGTCTGTGAAATATTTTTTTTCCTTGAAACTTCTCAAATGATTCTAGGTTAATATTTAATGCTTTCCCCATGCATTGTGTATGAGTATTTAAAAGTTAAAGGGACACCAGGCAAGCCTCCCAGTAAACAAAATAAAGTCCTGGCGACGTCCCCTAAAGGTCCCCTGGCGAACGTCACCTCCTAAACATTGTGTAGGGTTCCCTTGACGTCCCGCGGACCTGTGTTCGAGAGGTCTGAAAGACGTCCCTGAGACTTTGAGTGGACGTCCTGTAATGGTCACCGCGACGTTATTCGCACGATGTTTATATTTCCGCGATGGTAAAAAAAAAAAAAACATGAAACTGATTTCGCAGTATTACATCCTGTAGGCTTCAAAGGCTGTTAAGAGAGAGGTTGTCGTAACATGAACACGCATTTACACTAAGGGTTGTTTTAGGACATGTTTGAGCCTACTACAGTATGCCCATTGCCAGCCACCCTGAGAAGTCAAAGGCGATTCAAAACGAGTCAGAAAAGTCGAGACAGGACCAATCATCAAAATTTCGGCCTTAAAGTGCTAAAAACCGGAATTTTCCTTTAATGCTGCTAGTTAACATTAGCTAGGCTACTGTAGCCTTCATACTGTATGATTCATATCAATCATTAACCTAGGAATACTTCTTCGTGCATTTAATGAACATTTTGTGTAATAATTCACGGCAATATGAATTATAAACTGAATATGGTGGTCCAAGAGCAGACCATGCACCGGTCCATGCATCAGCCCGACTGAGCAGTGATGACAGCATAGGATGACAGTCAGGTACGGCACACCATGTTGCTAACGTTAACCGCTTTCACACACACGATATAAAATACACGATGATAAATATAAAATTCAATATCAAAACACTATTATTTACATGATTACTCCTGAAATAACTGCTTTTAACTGCACATTCACTATATAAAAATCACTGTTTGGAGGAAAGGGTTTGCTTGCTGTCGCCGGTTGGAAATGGTTTAAATGGCAAAATAAATCGCGCCGATCAATGTCTGCCTACATTCCATGGATGTTGAAGGGTAAGTTTTTGCTACATACTCATAAAAAATGGTTAATTTATCACTTCATTGTATGGGCCAACGACCTGGGAACATACAGTCCAAATTTGGTGAGTTTCTGATCATTAATTCCAAAGATATATAGTAGGGGGGCCTATGTGTCTAATTTGGGCGCTTGTGGGATTCGCATGTTAATTTTTGGAGAGTATTATATCTTTGTTCTAGAGGTTCTTAAGAGTAAAAAAAAACATGTCTCCATTTTTTTGAAGGTTTTGAAGGACCCAAATCAAAGGTCAAATTCAGAAAAGGTCAAATTTGGTGTTTTGTCCATAAACCTCACATTGCTGGTATTATAGCATAGGGTTTGGTGCCAAAAAGCAAAGATATTCTACAAGGTAGTGTGCAAAAGTGGACCACATAAACAATTCAACATTATAAAACATTTTTACAGAGTGCAGAGATCTCTGTTAAATCAAGTTTAATAGACTTTTACATAGTACCAGCTGAAGTCTGTAAGGCCTTCCTAAGCCTAAGTGTGAAGAAAAGAAAGGGTAAAGGATCAGCTAGACAAACAGACAGGTGTGTGTGTGTGTAAGAGAGAGAAAGAGAAAGAGACACTACCAGCATGGACGGATTATGAACTTTCAGGCCCCTGGGCCCAGATTAAGGGCCCCCACTAATTGTTGCGGGGGACATTTTTTTTTTTATTATTATTTATTTGATGTGATTTCCTGTATTCTGGTGCATTTTGGGGATGGCCAATACTTTATTTCAATCAGATTCATAGCCTATGTGTTGATATGATGTGTTGATATTGAGGCAATGATTCCATGCAATGGCTTGGGCCCTCTGACTCCTTGGGCCTCTGGGTTTGGGCCCGGTAGGCCCATGCAGTAATCCATCCCTGACTACCAGTGACAGTGATAGAATTTAGAATATCGAATAACTTGAAGCACATAGTGCTCTGTTCTTCATGGTTGGTGATATTAGTGACCTTCTAGCCTTCTACATTTGAGCAAGCACATTTTCATAGTTCATGGTGGCACAGTCTAGTTTCTGAGGTGTGTCTTTCTGTTAGTCAGGTGATGGCACACATATTCTAAAAGAAACAGATTTTGGGCTATGTATCCAGTGGCAGATATGTGTGGACTGGTGAATGACCCATCACTAGAGACAGATGCCAAATGTCTTGTTTTTGTCCATGAGAGAGTATGGAGATGGGTATCACAGATCAGCCAACGATTACATTGTTACAGTGCAGTTATTTTACAACAGAACAAAGCAGTTTGGCACAGGAACTGCTACAAATCCACCTGTAACAGTGAGCATCTGCAGCATGCTAAAATTCGCTACTAGAAATCATGTGAAGCAGGCAGGACTCAGTGTCTTCAGAAAAGACACGATAGACCATCTTCTGAACCTGCAGCAACACCTGCAACTGCATCAGGTCCATCTAGAGGGACACTTGTTCAGCAGCAGCTGCTGCCAGCATAGATAAGTGCTTCTTCTGTCAGAATCAGACAAAAGAGCGTCTTCATGAGTTGTCCTCTTTCAATGCAGGCAACCAACCAAGAACTATAAGTAATATTTTGAAGTCAATGACTTTTAACAGGTAGCCAGTGTAAAGATGCTAGGATGGGGGAAATATGTTCATATTTTTTGTGTGTGAGCAGCTGCATTTTGTATAAGCTGTAAGCTCTTTAGATAGGTATTATTACAGCCAGCATAATAGCATTGCAATAGTCTATCCTTGAGATGACAAAACATTAATTTCTCGGCATCTGGTAAGGATAAGGACTTCCTTATCTTTGAAATGTTCCTTAAATGGTCAAATTAAGTTTTGGTGATCTGTTTTATGTGATTACTTGCTAGGTCCTGGTCAATTATAACTCCTAGGTTTTTAACACTTGTGGATGAGGTCAGTGGAAGATCACTATATGTAGCCTGCGATGTGGATAGGATATCCCTCATCTTTTTAGAACCTAAAACCATGACTTCTGTTTTATCTGAGTTCAAAAGCAGGAAATTATTCGTCATCCATGTCTTTATATCTCTTATACATGTGTCAAGTTTGACGGTGTTAATTCATCAGGTTTTATGGAAAGGTATAGTTATGTATCATCTGCTAAACAACAGGGGCCTCAGTACTGAGCCTTGAGGCACTCCACATTTTACCATAATCTGGGTAGATGGTTTATTATGGACCTGTACAAATTGTTGACAGTTAGGAAGGTATGATCTAAACCAGTGTTTTTCTACCTTTTTTGTGCCACGGCACACTTTTGACACTTAAAATGTCCCACGGCACACTAACACACTAATCCTGTGTGAAGAAAAAATAAACATACCATAGCCTAAAATTTCAAACAATACACAGATATGGCCTATGGCTTCTATGCAAGACCTGCTCAATATAATAAGTGCCCTCTGTTTCATTTGTAGGTGACTATATCTAATTTAATTGTTGTTTTGAACTGGATATGTGATGATTCTGTGAATACTGGATATGGGGCCCCTGTTGTACAATGCCTGCATACCACAAATAGTGCAATCATACAATCAATGAGAGTATGTGGTTATAAATTCTTTGATGCAACAGTTGCTTTTCTGGACCAGTGAGTGACATTTGGGTAATTTTCTGCGACACACCTGATGATCTCTCACGGCACACTAGTGTGCCCCGGCACAGTGGTTGAAAAACACTGATCTAAACCAAGCGAGTGCTGAGTCTTTGATGCCTATCAAATTTTCAAGCCTAAGAAGTATGTCATTGTCTGTGGTGTCAAAGGCAGCGCTGAGGTCCAGGAAGACCAGTATCAATACAAGGGTAGGTTTTTTGAGGGAGGGCTTAATAACAGATGTCTTAAACGACTGCGGTACATGCCCTGATAGCATTGAATTATTTATAATCTAGAGCAAAACATTATCCAGGAAGAGGAGAGCAGTCTTAAGAAGGTGAGTAGGAATAAGGTTTAGTAGACTAGTTGTAAATTTTGATGAGGAAATTGTGGAGGTGAGATCTAATATGTTGTGTATATGTAAATGAAGTAAATGTTGTTTGAGGTCTCATCTGTGATTTTGCTATCTTTCAGCAATGGAGTATGTGTATTTGGTGAAACTGAAACTGGTTATTGATCTTATCTCTAATTGTTTGACATACAATCATAATACTGACATACAATCATACTGTTAAAAAATAACTGTTTTGTGAACTTTATTCAACATAGCCAGTGATTTAGGCTAAATGTATGGTGTTAATTATAGTGAAATATACAAATTCACAAAAATAGGGTTAAAACAGGTAAAAAAAATGGAGACATAATTTTTCTCCATGTTCAATGACCTCTAAAGACAGTCCAACCACTCTCCAAAAATTAACATTTCAATCCCACAGAAACCACATAGGCCCCCTGACTAATATGTGACAAAGCAAATAATGTCCTTTTTGCAGAATCCGGAATTTTCACAATTTCAAATACCATCCAAAAAACTAGTTGTGCAGTAAAATATTTTTATACAGCAATCCATTTTTATAAACTAGACATATCAAAAATATAAAAAACATGATTGGGTGGAGGTATCTCAAAAACTAGGCCATTTGGCCCTGGACAAAGAGTTTGCCTTTCTTGTCACAACAAATGAATGTGACTGAGAGTATTGGATTCAGAACTTATTATTTTTATATACATGTGATTTATGCCCTGGTGCCTCTAAATCGGGATAATCTGAAAAGGTGGTACACCAATGGGATTAACCCAACCTGATATAGAAATGATATAGACGCGTTTCTGAATAGTTTAGGGGATTGATCAAATATATTCTTTTTGGTTTACTAGTTCTTGTTCTGATTGTCATGATGGTTTGTTTTTGCTGTGGTTGTTATTGTACACCAATCATGTATTTTTCACAATTTATGAAGAAATCAGTTAAACCATGTATCTAGTCATGTACCTGCTTATTTGGATCTGACTAACTTTAATGAAACAATAATTGTTTAATCATTTATATTTTATACAGTGGCACTATTTGATGTTCCAGCCATAAAGGCTGAAAAAGGGGGACTGAGAGAAAGTGGAATAGAACATTATGTCCAATATTACAATATGTGGTTTAACGTTCTGCATTATGTCCAATATTCCAATATGTGGTTTAATGTTCTGCATTTCTCATTAGGTCACTTTGATACTAAAAGTATGATTCTATGTAATGACTGTATGATATGTGTACTGTGTATATCTGTGTGTGACTGTATTTAGAGATAAGCGGGAATATTATGACTTTGCAGTGTTTCACTGTTCTGCATGGCTTTGTCAGTAGCTATCTGCTCCGGATTACCAGGCTGCCACTAATCAGGGTCTGATTCAGTGTAGTCCACGTGAGATGGGATGACCAACGCCATCTCCCGTCAGCCTGGAAGGATACTTAAACCCTAACTATTTCCTTGTCTAGTTAGAGCAGCTGATGGATCTTGTGAAGTCATGCTTTCTCTCCCTTAATGCATCATTGTAAATAAACTCTGTTCCTGATTTTTCATACTATTGGTCTGACTGGGTCTCTATTAAATCTATGGTATCAAAATTACCATCATGACAGACCTTTCTCTGCTATCCTGTGGTCTTCTGGATGCCTTTTTCGGAACTCTGACCAAATCACCGTTCACACGAAAAGGGCAGGCCTACAACCAACACAATAGATTCAGTGGTCCCCAAACTTTTTCTTCCGATGGCCAACTCACAATGCCTGGCTCCAAGAGAGGGCCAGAGACTCGGAGTAGTTCTATATCAGTAACCATAAATAGCTTAGTGCTGTGAACAACAGCAGTCTACCTTAGTTGAATATTCTGTTACATTTAATCATAGGCTATTGCAATTTAATACCATTGTTAGCTGTGTTTATATTGTCATCATGCCATATCAGTGTAAAATTAAATAATACTAATAAAAAAAAACGTTTGCATTCCCAAAAGTATATTTTGTTAAAAAAATGTGTGAACTCTGAATTCTGTGTCTTTGCATACACAGCTCAAGTTGTGAATATCCTACAAATAATTTAAAGTTCTCAAACTATGAGAATTTTATGAAGTGCTGAAGTGGTCTGAAATGACCACCATTCTAACTTTCAGTCACCTGATGAGAACTTTGTGAACTCTTTGTATGAACATTTGAACGAGTGAATAAAAAATATAAATAATTATCCCAGAAAGTCCCAGAAATATGACTTGAATAGAAGTTAGTTAGTTATTAACAATTAATTGATAAACTTTTAAAATACTTTGAGCATGCAGTCAGCATAGGCATCTTGCATTGTTTGCAGGTAGGCCTACATTTCATTTCGTTTTCGATGGCAAACGCAAAACAGCGCCAAAACAACCACCGGTGGACAAAAAGAGTATTACATGTGTACTGTTAAGACTCGCCATAGAGAATGAATGAGGGAAATTGCGGAGGTTTTAGTTTGATGATGTTGTACTCCCGTGCGGGCCAGATGCTATATACTACGGACATGTTTTGGGGGGCCACCCAAAATGAGGTGGCGGGCCGTAGTTTGGGGACCACTGCTAGTGCTAGATAGACGATAGTAAAAACTGTAGTTCTAAACCTCCAGCCCGTTAGAGGCGCAGTTCTGAGTTGTGATGTCTTGCAAGTGGCCTCTTCCTTACCATTGGGTCTGGCAGCATTTTCGACAGAAGCTCATGCAATATTAGCTAGTTAGCAAGGTTACATTTATTCTTCAAATATTTTGTGAAAGGTGTGTCTGTATTAATCCTGCGTCCTAAGAATGAGCGGAATACCAGGCACCGCCGTAATACAGATAACTAATCTGTCATCAGCTGTAAACAGCGAGCAAATGCGGACTCTTTTTGGCTTTCTTGGTGACATCGAAGAGTTGCGCCTATATCCCCCCGAGTAAGTGTGTCGATAGCGCCATAGTCGAATGAAAATGACTGACTCAACGACTGTAATATATCCAAAGCCGTACTCACTAATTGCTTATGTAACGTTAGTTCAATTTAATATTACACACGCTGTGACTGTAACGTTAACGTATCGTGTACCTAACCCCAGCCATGTAACGTTAACATTAACGTTAACGTTAGCTAGCTGGTTGGTTTTCTAACGAAGTATAGCAGTGCTACCCCATAGCTTACTGTCTGTTTACGTTGACGTTATGCCCTTGAAATCCATTAAATAAATCACAGAAAGATATCGTGTGATACTCAAATTATGGTAGTTGTGTTTGATCACACTCACTGAACCTGTGTCAGCGATTGGTATTGGTCAGGGGTAACGTTACCAAGGTTAGCTTGCAGGCTTCACTTTGCATCGATTTTAAAAATTTCACGTTGATGTTCTGATATTTGAACGAGGCAGACTTGAAAGTATTGAGCTCTCCTTGTCTGAGTCATTATACGAAATAACTGAGAAAAGCCAGCTGATTTACGTTAGTTTACATTCTTCTTCTCAGAAGTTCAGGATCCTTCAATGACATTCATACAATGTTCAACTTTTATTCAGTTTAGGTAATGATGATATCAACGCATGCGTGCACAGAATAATTGCATAACAATTGCTTCTGTAACATAAGTCCTAATCACATCGTTTCTTTTTTTTTTTCAGCAATGCCCCACTGTCTTTTTCATCCAAAGTGTGTTACATAAAGTATCGAGATCCTTCCAGTGTTGGTGTGGCACAACATTTAACCAACACTGTGTTTATTGACAGAGCTCTGATCGTTGTGCCATGCGCAGAGGGTGAGTACATCTGTTATGCTGTGGCCTAGTATGGGGTTTATGCCTCACCTATCTAATAAATATGTTGAACTTTCAATCTCTGAAACAGTGATATTATCTACTTCTGCTCTAGATCTCTCTATCAACTCACTCCTTGAGCATATCAAACATTATGGAGCAAGCAGAGACATGGCTTGCTCATCTCTGTGGATGTTTGGTCTGTTTTTTTCCTGTGTGTGAGGCGACCTATGTATGGTCAGAAATGAGTACCAAGAGATGGCATCATTGACCATAGCTTTTGTTTTTTTTTCTTTGCACAGACAACTAGTCGCTGTAGAGTGTAGTGTGACCTTAGTTGAACTAATGAGGGACAAACAATAGTTCAACCATAGAGAATTATCACCTCTACCTCATATATTCTATTCTAATTTTAATCCCAGCACAAAAGGCACATCAGTATGAAAGGACTCTACATGCTGTCGGAAAGTAGATGGACCAGTATAGTTAAACCTTAGCTTGTGGATTACTGCCTCTCCTGTTATATTATCTCCAAGGTCAGAGTCATTTTTTTCTGTACTATCTGTAATGTAATGAGAAGTTTGTTTGGGTTAGACAGGCAGACAATTGTGTTTAAAGACTTGGTGAGGGTAACGCATTGCAAAACATGTAGCTAACCTCATCTTTTCTCTCTTTTCATTATTATTTTTTTTAATACCTCTGATTTTCTGTTGGAACAACAATTGCATATTGTGTTTAGAAAAACTCAGGCAACCACCACAACCTCAACAACAACAACAACAACAACAACAAACAAAATATCACCTAGTTGTCATTACTTCACTCCCCTGAAATGCTTGTCCTCGTGAGTTGGTGCTGCTGGATCGCTACTGAGTTTATTAATTTGGTTTTGTGTGTTTTTTCTGTGTGATTATGTGTGCATATCAGATGACTAGACTGGCCCAGCTGTTACACTACACTAGCCTGAGTCAGGCATTGTTTTCCAAGCCACTATCCCCGCTGGGGCCAGCGCAGCCTTCAAGGGGGGGATGTGACCAGGAGAATAGCTGCTGAACCTTCCAAGATGGACACCTTGTCTCTATTTTATTTTCTTTTGTTTATTTGTTTATTTTGTTATTTTTCTCTCTCTCTCTCTCTCTCTCACTCTATCTCTCTTCTCTGTCATGTTGTCCCTTGTTTGCCTATGGTACAGACAGCTCTGTTGCATATTACTCTCTTCATTGTGTTTTTTTTTTTCTTTTTTCCCTCCCTCTGTTTTCTCTTTCTGTCCCCCTCTCTATCTCTCCCTCTCCAACCCCCTCCCCCCTACTGTTCCAATCCCGATTCCCCTGACCCCATCGATGCAACCTTTATCGTGTTTCTATTTTTTTTATTTTTTCCAAAATGCTGTCTAGGTTGACTTAGCACCCCTAGTCCACAGGGTGGGTGTTTGAGTCGTACCTGGGCTTCTAAGAGATGACTAATCCACTCTGTTCTGTCTCTCTCTTTATCTCTCTTTCCATCTATCTATTCTACCTCGCTCCCTCTCTCTCTTTCTCAATTTCTCTATTTATTTCTGTTAAAACTGTTAGCGAAAAGGAGGTTGCACTTTATTTTATCAGAGTTATAGATAATCCCACGTTTAAGAAGCATTCCCTACATTCTTTTGTAAATATACTGTGGTAGGATATTGTTAACACTTTGGAACTCACTTTGGTGTTAGGGACAACATTTCCACATGATGGTTTGCACTTTTTTTAAACAGAATGTTTTGTCTTGACACATCCAGGTTGATCAATTGCATGATCTTTCTCTTGCTATATGGTTCTAATTTAATCCCAGGGGTATGGGAGATAGAGTGGTACAAGTCCTCCAACTGCTCCTGTTGCTCTAGTTGAGTTTGTTTAGATGCGATTCTTCTTAAGCCCCAACTTGTCATGTTGTTAGCTTTTCAATTCCTAATTCCACTCAAAGCCAATGCTGTGGTAGCAATTCATCACCGCTAAAAAACAAACTCTTTAGTTTGTAGTACGTCAACTACCATACTCTCTTCTGTCGTTCAAGGATAACTGACGAGTTAGGGCTAAAAGATATCCTATTCTTTCCTTTTTTTCTCTTTCTTTGCTTTTTTTAACTACAGATTTTGGGGGGACATTTTCCGAAACCCTTCCACCAACGGCTCTTTAAAAATGTTCTTCTTTTCTGTATCTGATGTTCTGTGTGCTATTAGTGACGCAGCCAACATGAACGGTTGTCTTGTGTTGCACACCCCCTATCCAACACTGCGAAACGATCGCCCCATGGAGAAAAGCGCCCATGCGTGATATCGCATGGGTCATGACCAATAAGTTTCCAGTACAGGTGACCCTTATCCTCCAAGTGTTCAACTCATTCTCCACGTTTGTTTTGATCTATTTTTTTTGTTTTTATTTTTTTTAAAAAGATGATGTGTGGTAACGAAGGCAATCCAGATTTTCTTTTGGGACAAGGAAAAAATGTAAAGTAGTGATTTGTGTTTATGTTAACTGGCTGAGGAAAGCGTTAGGTGAAGACAGTATCTTTGAAAGCCATTGTCGAACGTTTCTGTCTGGAATATTATTTTAAAAAATAGTCAAAAAACACAAAAATTGAGGCTTAATGACAATAATTGGACATTTTTCAGCTCGTAGGGCAACACAGGTATTACACTAGTAAACCTCAGCCAATAGAGTTTCGGGATGTAGGAGGGTGGTTCTTGTTTTCTCTCTCTCTCTCTCTCTGTCACTCTCTGTCAGTGCAGTCAGTAGAGCAGACAGAAGAATTGGGGGGTGGCTCAAGCCTCTTCCAGTGTCGCACGCTAATGCCTGTGCTCTTGACCTGCAGGGAAGATTCCGGAAGAGGCCAAGGCACTCTCGCTTTTGGCGCCCAGCACTCCAGTGACCAACCTGCTACCCAGTGGAGGAGGCGGGCTCTTGCCCAGTGGAGGAGGTGGGCTCTTGCCCAGTGCAACAGGAGGGCTCCTACCCAGTGCAACAGGAGGGCTCCTACCCAGTGCAACAGGAGGGCTCCTACCCAGTGCAACAGGAGGGCTCCTACCCAGTGCAACAGGAGGGCTCCTACCCAGTGCAACAGGGGGGCTCCTACCTAGTGGCGGAGGGGGGCTCCTAACTAGTGGAGGGGGGCTCCTGCCCATCCCCACCCCATCCCCGAATGTATGTGTTTGTTTTTGTTTGTTTATTTGTTTGTTCTTTTTGTTTGTTATTTGCTTATCAATTCATTTATACATCTTTCCATGCACTGATAGTGGTAAGGGTAAAAAAAGGGCTTTTGTTGGGCAAGAATTAGGATTGTGTGTGTACCTGTGCTGTTAAGGATGACTTTAATTATAAGGATAACATCTAATCTGCATCTAATCACACATAAAAGAAAAGACCTTGGCATGGACTGCTATAATATTATTGATCTGATTGGTCTGATCAAACTATTAACAGTTGTGTTTTTCTGGGGCTGTGGGTAGCGCTCAGTGAGTCTCCCCCCGGTGGCAACCCTGGCTGCGCTGCCAGCTGTATTGGACACTTCTCTCGGTGCCCTTGGGGGTGTATCGCAGCCTCCCATCATGGGGAATGTGGATCCTTCTAAAATCGATGAGATAAGGAGGACTGTCTACGTGGGTAACCTGAACTCTCAGGTGAGTGGATCCTGCCTTTGAATGTCCTTGCCTTGTTTTATGTAAATGTAGACTAAGGGATGGTGATGGGAACAAAGACAATATGCAAAGCTTTTTTCCTTCCAAGACCTTAGATAGTTCTTTGCAGCCTTTGTGGATAAATTAGGCAGTTGTACTGCAATACAGAAGTAAGTGGTGCCACTGGGTCAAACAAAAATCTGAAGCAACTGAGATATGATTTCTGATTTGAGTGATTTGGTCCTTCATCATAACATAGACTTGAGCTGATTTCACTGCATTGTTATCTCTTTGGCTTGCCTATACAGACGACCACTGCTGAGCAGCTACTGGAGTACTTCAAGCAGGTTGGCGACGTGAAGTTTGTGCGTATGGCCGGCGATGAGACACAGCCCACGCGTTTCGCTTTCGTGGAGTTCGCTGACCAGGACTCCGTCGCCAGGGCCTTGACCTTCAACGGAGTAATGTTTGGAGACAGACCACTAAAGTAAGTACATTCAGTCATAGAATCAGTCATTCAGATAGATAGATACTTTCTTGATCCCCAAGCGGAAATTCAAGACACACACAAAATACACTACAACATACACAGAATGATAAAATAACAAATCCTCATGACTCATATGGATTGTAAAAGGTATTAAAGGTTGTATCAACGATTGTGGGGTAACGTCAATTCTGTTGATGTTCAAACAAAACAGAGAGCTAGCTCGCTACTCCCTCCACCTGCCTCCCGTGCAATTGAAACTCTCCTAAACGCGCATCTCATCGGTTATTGGTTGGAACACTTTATTTTGCCTTTGAGTGGTTGCCAACACTTGTTGGTAGCAATTGTTTTTGTGTACAGCTCTCGGAGCCTAGGCTGCCTACAGAAACGTGTTTTTTGACGGCCTGCTTATAGGCAGCTAGCGGATCATTAGGAAAGATTGGATGAATGTGATCATTTATGTTTGGGCCTTTTTTTGGACCTGAAATTGCTGATACATAGCCTAGAAATCTAGACGCACCGTAGCGGCAGCAAATTACATTTGCTGCCAGGGCTAGTCTAGCAACTCTCTGTTGGCTGTTGAGCTCGAAAAATTAAACTTCTATCAGGCCAATCAAATCGTGTGTCGTTAGGCGGGCTTAACATAATGATTGATGGCAGAGTTGCAACTGTTTGGCTTGAATTCCCTGCTACTTGAAAACAAATAAGATGGATGTTGCTGTTGGCGAACAGTGTGACACGAGTTAAGCTTTTATTAAGTTGGCAAAAGTTTGAACTAGTCAACTAGCTCCGCTGGTGGGAAACGCATGGGACTCATAGTGCTGTCCTATTGCGTGCCGAGGGAATTTGAAAGACAACCGATTATCCCGCCCCTTGGACTGAGCACTGCGAACGGTGAGTGCCCAGACCCTACATTTTAATGTGGGTCAGGCTAGCTGATACAACCTTTAAATCAAATATCCACATGAATGTACTAAGGGATGTATAAGCATGAGTCACTTGCATTGACAGGGCAGGGACTAACCCTGTGATTCAGTATGCAGTGGTTAGGTGCTCTATGAAGTGTGTGTCATGATGATGGTAGTGCAAATAATAATTTTGTTGTCTGTGATGGTGTGAGTGCAATTGTTCTTGGCTGCTCAGCTTTTCTTTAAAGTATTGCAAGACTTGGCTATTGCTTTGTCTCGGTACTGTGACTGATTTGTTTACATCTAGTGCTTATAATGTCTGTACTCTTATCCACTAGTAATAGTATTTACTGAAACAGTTGTAATTCCGACCTAGGGTCTCCTCTGTTATTTCTCACTCTGTAAGTCACTTTGGATAAAAGCGTCTGCTAAATGAATACGTTATATAAATTTAATACATTTCCTTGTACATTTTTGTACATTTCCTTGTGACTTTCTACAGGATCAACCATTCCAACAACGCCATTGTAAAACCCCCAGAGCTCACTCCCCAGGCAGCAGCCAAAGAGCTGGAGGATGTGATGAAGAGAGTCCGTGAGGCCCAGTCCACCATCGCTGCTGCCATCGAGCCAGGTAAAGTGCGCCACATACTGTACTCGACGCACCCGACCTGTAGCGCGACAATGTGACGTCACAGAAGCGCCGTATCCATTTATACTCACGCGTGGTGGTTGCAACACTAGTTGCAATATTCTCCTGAACAGAGGTGTCGCTGTTGTGAAAAGATTAACGCTAACTATGTTACACAGCAGAAGTAGCTGCAGTAAGAAACACTAGTAGCTAGCTTCTGTGATGATGGTGCTTCAGACTGGTTGCTACTATTCACAACTACCACCATCATTATCATCTAGTTTCCAAGGTGTGCGCACAAGTAGATAGATAGATAGATAGATAGATAGATAGATGGATATATAGATAGATACTTTAGTCATCCCGAGGGAAATTTTAATAATTTAAACAGTTTAGTTAGCTGGCTAGATAGCTAGCAGCTGGCTGAGTTTCTGTAATTTCCTGAAGTGGAAAGAGATTTTGTTCAGGCCTTAATAGATATCCTTTGTTTGAAAATAAATCGTTTCTATTCTTTCCTCTTAATTCCATGTGTTGCATCTCTCGCTGGTAACTTTGTTAACTTATCCAGCAAACTATTAAAAATTCATGACTGTAACAAAAAACTGCAACTCTCGCTTGCCCTCGAACTAGTCCATCTTCCTGTTTCCGTTTTGTCGCGCTCGTCTGAAAAAAAATGAGTGGTGCGCTACCTCGCACTACCTGGCTAAAATCCTGGCGCGCCAGCAAGATATATGTCATTTTGACGTCACGTTGTCGCGCTTCCGGTCCGGTGCGTCGAGTATGTAGAACGTCTAACACTTTCCCAAAGTCCTTTTAGGCAAGTCCCTCCACTTGGCGGCCATATTGCAACGCTTTTTAGGCACTTATCGGTCATCTATTTCGGCAGAAATGCGCGTGCGCAAGGCTTCACGACGCCAATCTTGCTCCAGCGGCGAGATCACAACACATGATTGGCATAATGTCTTCACAACACACCACATGATTGGCTCAATGTATTCACAACACAACACAGGATTGGCTCAATGTATTCACATGTTAACGTTTTGCCGCGGTAAGAGTGGGGTATGTGTAGACAACTGCCATATTGGCGTTACAAACTAACCCCATGCATTTCTATGGAGGATTTTTTGAGTGCTGTATCTCCTCATTAGAAAGTCTCTGCTCTAACTAGCTATAACTATGACAGTTTCAGACAGCGCTAGTGTGCTAGATGGTTGGTTTGTTTGTGTGTGATGGTTTGACTGTTGACATGTTTGTAGCGGATGAAAAGCGCTCCTCCAGCCGCTCCAGACGTTCCAGGAGGTCCCGTTCGCGGTCCCGGTCCAAGTCCCGTACTCGTTCGCGGTCCCGTTCCAGAAGGAGGCGCTCACGCTCCAGACAGAGGTAGGATGAGCTGGGTGGGATGAAGAGGAGGTGGTGGAGATGAAGTCTGAAATCTGAACTAGCTTATTTGTTCAATTAGATTTTTAGTCCTATAGTCTTCATCGTAAAATAGTTTTGAGATATGAATCTGAAGACTTGGCTTGGTAGTTCTGTTAACTCTTTTCATTTGTTAATGCAGACTACAAGGCAAAAAAGGGTTTAAAGGTACACTATGCAAGATATTCACCTTAATATAACCTTTATGAAGCCAATTTGATGGTAAACAAACTTGTAGGGGAATTGTTTACTTAGTATAGCCATACAACATAGCTGTAGCGAGTCGCTAACGAGAGAATCAGCTATGCAGCTTCAAGAAAAGTCGACCCGAAGACATCTTGCGAGAATCGGGATCGAGACTTGTCAGTAGATATAGCTCTTTGGAGTTTTTGCCTGTTGTTAATCCTTTGCCTCCACAACAAAAGCATATTCATTGTGTACAGGGTATAACAAGCCACGAGAAGTAGGCTATTTACAACGGCAGAGTAAAATATAAATATATAGCGACTCTTGGGGGAGCTCTACAGCTGCCAAAAAAACCCAATACTGATCATTTTGGTGTTTTTCTCTTTCTCAGGAGTAGAACGTCCCAGAGATCGCGCCATGGGGACTCGCAAAGCTCGCGTGGTTCCCACAGGAGGCGCTCTCGCTCTCGAGACAGGAGGCATAGCCGCAGCCGCTCCAGGTCTGCCATGCTGCTCAAGCTCAATTCTGTCTAGTTTGTTAGTGTCATTAGTTTTTAGTTTGGACATTTTTTAAAGCGGTTTGTGTAGCATGTAGGATTTGACTTTGAGTCCTGAGTTTGCCAATGTGTTCATGACAGCATTCTTCCATTGACTGGCTTTGTATTCAGTGCAAAGTGGGTTTCCATCCAACTTGTTAATGCACATTTTAACTATTCCAATAAGAAATCTGAATGGAAACCCTCTTACAGTGCAAAGTGTTTTTACACGAGAGGCGATCTGGGGCTGGCTGGTTAGCATGCTAACTTTAGTGGCTATCTGGGCAACACAGAGAATGAGCTTTGTTGACATTACGTCAAAGCGATTATTTCTTGGCATTCATTTGCTATTACTAAATAATATTTTGAGTGTTTTAAGGCATTGCTGAAAAGCAAGAAATATTCTTGGTCAGAAATGACACTAATGTTGAATGAAATGAACTTACTTGATGAATGTTGATACGTACTGAATAGTCTCTCGACGAGTTGTTATTATGATTCTCAAGTGATGTGGGACAACATAGAGTACATCAGTTCATTTCATTGTGACAACACTTCCCAATGTCTTGCCTTAGGGACAGACGGAAAGAGAAGGACGGTAGAGGGCGGAATAAAGATGACGACTGGGACAGGGATGACTGGCGGAAGGAGAAACGCTTGAGGACTCCTCCGAAAAGCTATAGTGGGTCCCGGAGATCACACAGCACAAGCAGGTTAGCGGAATTGAAGGGGAGAAGAGGCATAACCCCAGTACCTTCTTTTTATATGATTACTTTTGGTCAAAATAAGTATGTTTTCATAAATATTGCTAAATGTTTTTTTCAGAGGATACAGGAAACGAAGCCAAACTCGATCCAGGTCTCCGAGAAGGAAAGCCAAATCCCCATCACCAAAGAGGTAAGACCTGCCGATGGAACACTGTTAGAATACAGACACATATGCCTAAGGAAATGTTTAATGTTTAGAAAAAATGCATAAAGACAAATGTTTCATCTCAAGCCCTGAAACCATACTCATCCATTTTACTACTCAACCCAGCAATGTTTAGCCTTCCTTATTATAATAATAATAATAATAATAATAATAATAATAATAAATTAGTTTTATATAGCGCCTTTCTCAAGGTCGCTTTACAAGAAGGGGTGGTAGTAAGTGTGTGTGTGTGTGTGTTTTTTTAATGTGGGATTGGAATGACAAGGTAGGGTCCAGGATGACGCCCAGGTTGTGGACTTCGGGGGATGGGGCGATGGGGCAGCCATCCACATTCAGGAGAAGATCCCCAACCTTCCTGAGCAGTGGCTTAGGAGTCACCACCATGAGCTCAATTTTATTGCTATTCAGTTTGAAGATTCGAGGTCATCTGGGTTTTAAGTTCTTGCAGACAGTTGACGAGTGGAAGCTGAGTGGAGGGTTTGGTGCTGATGGGTACAGTTGGGTATCATCAGCGTAGCAGTGGAAGCTGAGACTGTGGTGACGAATAATTTGATCCAGGGGGAGTAATGTAAATGGTGAAGAGGAGAGGGTCAAGGTCTTTGCTTTGGACACCAAGGCATGCACCTGGTCGATGTCCAGCTTGTTCCTTAGCCATTAATCATACACTGTTGTAATGTCGTAGTGTCTTCTCTGCTTGTTTTCTACCAGAGGAAAGAAGGACAAGAAGCGGGAGAAGACTAGAGACAGCAGCAGGGAGCGGAGGGTGCGCTCGACCTCCCGGAGGATGAGCACCCGAGACAAAGACAGACAAGATGGCAAGGCCAAGCACACTCAGGTGAGAGAAGCGCACTTAGGCGGGATCACATTGGAAATAACGAATTGACAGCCGTAAAGCGTAAAGCAACGCCCGGACCTTAATAAGTTCTATCTTGTTCCTAAGTTACCCAAACAGTTTACGTTCTATTGCCTAAACTGAACATTAACGAGCCTCGTGTTACGCTTTGAAAGTTGAACCAAGTTCAACGCTCAAATTGTTTGCCGCTAGTGCAACGCTGCCGCTCCAAATGTTCCACTGCCGAACCATTGTGAACAATAAGAAATCTGCCGTTTGCCACTAGTCAGTGTGATCCCTGCCTAAAGCAGGAGTATGTCTCAACCCATTGACCAGCCCAGGGTTGATACAGTGTCAATGGGAAACTGTCTTTACAGGTTTGGATAAAAGCCGGTCTCAAAAAGAGGCCATTGGCGACACTGTATGTTTCATTTGTTCTTCATGCTGTTTCATTCGTCCCGACCAGGAGGGGCGAATTAAACATTATGAACGTCCCACCTTTTCTTAAATAATTCCTTAACGGTTTTGTTCAGGGCTGAAAATGCAACTGAATTTGACTGAAGACAGGTTGCTTGTTACAAAATATTCGTTTTCATTGTGGTACGATATCTTTGTAAATTACGATTGATTAAAACGTGTTTCATCCACCCGGCTCTCCCCGCTATTTGGATCGTTATCTCTGTTATCTCTAACGCTCAATGAGCAACATCTCAACACTTAATGAATGATCCGTAATTGAAGCCTGTCTCATACAGACGCTTGTTTCAAATACAAGCCATTGCAGCCCCAGCTGTGGCGCAACTGGCTGGGTCACCTGCACCGTACGCCGGTGACTCCGGTTCGATTCCCGTCCCGTGGTCCTTTCCGGATCCCACCCCTGCTCTCTCTCCCATTCACTTCCTGTCACTCTCCACTGTCCTCTCATTAATATATACATATATAAGCCATTGCAGTTTGGCGATTTTGGAGAATAAAAGCCCGGGCTATTTTTTGCAGTATATAAATAAAATAAAATTGACCATGATTTAATCACCTCGTACCATGGTCACATCCATTCCTTTAATCAGTTTCATTTATTTGTGACAAAAAATCATTTGTGAACCTCACATGGTTTACTAAAGTACACTTTACAGATCTGGAACAGATCAGTTTACTCTAGTTTTGTTTTTAGGCAGTGACATCATTGCTAAAACTACACAACACATGGCTCACCCAAGTTTGAGATTTACCGGTCTGATTTGTGTCTCCTGATTCTATCTCATGGCCTCATTTCAAATGTAAGGTCAATGTCAGTTGTGTTAGATGGTGATAAGTGACCTAGTTGTGAGGGAAAAACAATAAATACAACAATAAAAAGCATTCACCACAATCACTTTTAAACGGTCTGTCTGTCTTTTGTCTGTCTGTGCTGGTTGATGCTTATCTCCAAGTTCTGTTTTGCCTGTTTCCCCTTCCGCTGCATTGATGATCTGTCACGTAACGCCTGAAGAGATTCATGACTGAACTCACGTTAGCTCATAACCAGTAAAGGTCCTGTCCCAGACTCTTGTTGTGTACCATAGTTGTGGCAGTTTGTATATAGTTTTTCTGTCATACAAAATAAAATAAAACATAAAAAAAACGTTGTTTTCGTACAACAGCCTGTTTAATGTTTAATGTAATGACTGTTTTTAGTAGCTGATGCTTTAAGTAGGTTCCTGTTGGGTCTAAGGACTTGTCTAAGATCTGTCTAAAAGACAAGTTCTAAGATTTGTGTGCGTATGGTGTGATGGTTTGTTCCAGGTGGAGTGTGACTACGACAATGAGGAGAAGGAGTACGAGAGCGACGCGTCTGGATCAGGCAGCGAGGATGTGTCGCCGCCAGCACAGCACAATGGCAGCTACAGAAGCCGAAACGGGGATGACGACGATGACGAGTTGCCTGTGGCGGAGGCAACTGCGTGAAATACATAAACACACTCTCGCACACACACATGCACAAACTCAGACAGAAGTTCCCTGCGACTCCTTGTGAAGTGCTCGGTCCCTTGCTTCGTCCCGTAGAAGTGTACTGACGATGCCCCTGTAAGAATCGTTAGAAGCGGCCTCCTCTCCTGTCCTCCTTCCCAAAGCTTCTTGCTGCTGTGAAATCCTCTCCTTGTCATATGATATTCATATGGGGAAAATGGACCTGAAAATGTACAGCTTTTTTGTTAATGAGTAGAACTTTACTGTATGAAACATTGATGTGTTTTTTTCCATGTTTTAGTTTTATTTCCCCCACTTTCATTCTAAGTGCGTGTGTGTGCGTGTGTGTGCGTGTGTGTGCGTGTGTGTGCGTCCGTGTATATGAGCAAGAGTGTGTTTTCCTGAGGATCATTGATTCGATATATTTGGCTTTACCCCTTGTTGTGTTTGTCCTTTTTTACTGTAACTGACTCTATGTGGTTCTCTGCTTGACAGATATTTAGTCTGTGTTGAAATCAGAGTTTTTTTTCAGTGTTTTGAAACAGAATGGTGTTCTCAGAACTTCAGACAAAACCTTTATAAGTCATCGGCTGGCCAGGTCTCCAGACTGTCAACATGAAGAGGCTTATTCACGAAAAAAAAAATTATATATATATCTGAATATATATGTTGACAAAAATGGCGTACATTTATGGAAGGAAAAAGTGCCTAGACCAAGATTGTATAATATAATATACTGCTATAAAAAAGTTATGAAAAATAACACTAGTTTTTAAAATGCATATATTCTAGCATACATAAAGATAGAGGGCCGCAGTTTAAGGTTTGTTTGTTTCCTTCCCAAATTTGAGAGGGGCTCTTTCATCTTGACTGATAGACTGTAAAGGTCCCCTGATCTCCAAAAGTTTTTTTTTTTAAAGCGTTTTTCTGTACTAATCTATTTTTTTTTCTATTCAGTATTGTGTTGAGTTAGTCAGGTTGTCAGTCTATAGCCCTGATGTTATCGTAGTACTGCACTCTTGCTACCTGTTGTACCTGATTGGTTTGAGAAGCAGAACAGTGGGCTCAAGGATTAAAGTTTTCCGTCATAGGACGGATTTCCGTCAATTTGATTTTAGAAATGTCATATTTGAGATCGATGCAGATCCGATGAGGAAAAAAATAGGAGGAAGGTGGACTATCACCTTTTCTTTTCCTTTTTAAAGGCAACTACAAATATTAGGTCCGATGAATTAATGTGTGTGATGGTAAATGTTTAAAGACCTAATAGTGTTCTTGAGAACTTTCTGTGTCTCAATCAGTGACCGCTCAAGAAGATAGCCTACGTCAGCCATGAGTTTCGCTTTGTTTATGTTCTACACGCTTGTCTCATTGGCCTGGGGCGTTTGCTTAAAAAAAAGAACACGTATGGAGGACTAACTGTCTAAAAGTTGGATTATAGTGACACAATCGAGACAGCTGATGAGGTTGGCCAATCCGTTTAACTTTTTTGGATATGATATTGTGAGCTCTTTGTGCGAATTCGGAAAAGAAGCGTAGGCTGTGTTCTTTCCGTGCATCAATGTAAACAATTTCTTACTATCGCGAACCCTTGTCAGGGGAGGTCATTCATTTTGGGTGTCACCTATGACTTGAACAGATAGCCTGCTATGCCACCCGATGTAGGCTACTATTATTGTTACAGTTTTTAATCAATGCAACTAACATTATGTACAGCGACGCAATATAAACCGTAGCCTATGCAATTTATTATCCCGTCTGTTATGACATGTAGCCTACAACATTGTTTTTCACAATTTGCGACGGAAGGTTTTGACTGAGCGTGTTAACATAACATAATAATAATATTGTCATCATCGCGAACTGTTTAGTAAGGGGGTCAGTCGTGTTTGACGCACAGACAGCCTTGTAGCCTATTTTGCTTAGGCCTCACTTTTAACGACAGTAGGTTGTGAGTGTATGTTGACAAAAAAATAACCATGCAATTAAAATAGTCAACTTAAAACTTTGCTATAAAATATTATTAATTTATAGCACAAAACCATAACCAGTAAGCCTACCAGAACCTCGCATATTAGCGTCATTTGTGTGCGTCTATTGGCAAGGCCACTAGCTGTCATGGATGCTTGTTGCTAGAGGAAGGCAGGTGTCAAAAGTTAAAAAAGAAATGGAGATGGGCGGCTGTTGGAAATGGGGGAGAAATTAAAGTGCCAGGGGTTTGCTTTTGCGCGTTTGCTGCAAGAAAATTGTTTATGGATGCAATAGGAAAACGTTTTAGTACGCCACCAATCAGAAGACCGCCATAAGATTAACGTTCGTGCATTTTAGGATATCTTCCCCACCTGGTGCAACTAGCCACCACAACAGCTACATTTATACTGACCGTTTTTACGTTTAGAAAGTAGGCTGTACGCATGTTCTTTCATAGCGCAACACGACCTGTCACTCACCATATCGCAACCTCTTGTCAACCTTCTACAATCTGTTGCTGAAGACAAAAGCACCCTCTCCAGATTGTCGTTATCAAATGTGCAGACCGCCTGCATGAGCACACACAGTATTGCTGCTCATTGGAAAACTGAGTTGTCTGTAAAACTCAAAATTACCATGTTTTCATTAAATGCGGATGAGGCAACAAATGGAAATATGAACAATATCTAGAATGTTCTGATTCGTTGATGATGATGAGGAAATTGGAAGTCTTGCAAACTTGATTTTATAGATTTTACTTGTGTTGAATTGCATATTAACAAGAAAAAAATCTCCCCTTTAAACACTTTTGGCCTGACGTAATTAAATAAGAGTGCAAGTTAAAGCCTTTCTACTATATTGCTGCAGTAGAAAAGAACAGCAATGGCTAATCAGCAATGGTCAGGGATGGTACTAAAATATATTTTTGTTCATCAGGAAAACTCAATCTCAATTAAGAACACTCTCAATTCGCCTTATTCACATGGCGGCCATTGTTTAAACCAAAACGAGGCTACAGGGGACACTTACTATATAATTAATGCCACCTACAGGTGAATGCATAGAACATAACAATCCTATGGGTTGTGTACCCTGTAGCCTCGTTTTAGTCGCCAATGGCCACCGTGTGAATAAGGCGAATACTCCCTTTACTTTGCTGTTTGCGTCTTTTTGTACATTAAAAACCAATAGGTCCCAACCGCGAAAGGGGTGTTATCTCTATAGGTAGATATGAACGTATGACTTATGGCCTGAAAAAAGTTCAGTCAAACTATTTTTTTTCACTTTAATCCCTGTGGGCTTGGCTCCACTGGTGTGATATCGGGGGGGGGGGGGGACCAAGGCATGGCAGATCTTGGAAAACTCAAACTGAACACTCAAAGAATGGGAGCACACAAGCTCCACTCACATGAGAAATAGAGACATTTTAAAGACAAATTGTATTAAAACAGCATGAAAAAGGAAGTCCTTTGCTCGGATCAAACACACTTAACTTTCAGCAGAATGTTTCATTTATTTGTCTTTTAAATGCAGAAACCATTAATGCTGTTGTCAGAGCATCTCGTTGTCTGTCATTTTAAAAATGAGGTCATGGTCGTTGGCTACTAAGACAGGGACTTCCCCAGAGGTAAACATGGTGTAGTACAGATATTAGCATCTTGGGCTTTGCTGATTTGTGATTCTCTTTAACTGTCATTTTGAAAAACATGAAGAAATACTGTCTATTTACAGAATGGAGTTTCCTTAAAATGTAATAAAGAGGCTTTGCTTTAAAGCAGTACCTCCTTTTTTTAACATGGTCTTTTTAAATATGAGATTTTAGTCTTTGAATTTGTTTGTGTTGTCCTGCTCTTGTTGACATTGTACTCAAGGTCAAAGACGTTTTACTCATTTAGGGTGCGTGGATGGGCGAAAAGGCACTTTTTCAAACTGCACGACTGTTTTATAGTCGTTTCTGTATGTTATTTATTCAGTACATTATTCTGCCAGTGCCCTAGACTGTACAAATAAGTAAAAAAATTTTTTTTTGCAGTAAAGTGCGTGGTTTAGTGACAAACCTGGAAGTTAACTCGGAGTAAGTGGTAAACCTACAACAGCCCTATGACATTGTTTTGTTAGGAGAATGAAGCATACAGCTCTTTTTTAGGAGGTTTACCACTTACCTGAGTTAACTTACCCAGGTTTGTCACTAAACCATGTACCGTATTTTCCGGACTATAAGTCGCACCGGAGTATAAGTCGCACCAGTCAAAAAATGTGTCATAAAGAGGAAAAAACCATATATATAAATATATATATGTTGCACCTGAGTCGCAGGACCAGCCAAACTATGAAAAAAAGTGCGACTTATAGTCCGGAAAATACGGTATTTGGAATAACCCCCAGGTCAATAAGCAATGTAAGTATTATAAATTATATACTTTACAATTATATATCAATACAATTAACAATACAATTAACATTTCAATGCTTCAAAAACAATATTATCCACACACACACACGTACATGTGTATATATATATATATATATATATATATATATATATATATAATATATTTTGAATGTAGCTGTATCTTGTTTGGAAGTCAGACAGCTTTCATGGTCTTGTTTACCCCTGTAATCTATCCCAGCATTTTGGAGTTTTCTAGAAAGCGCTAACTTCAAAGCACAGAAGCCTGTTCGTTTGCAGTTCCATGTGTCTCATCTGTCCATGACTCTGGCGTGTACAACTGGGACTGGTGGATGTAGTCCAGCCCTGCTGGTGGGAAGCAGGTTGGCATCGAGCTCACAGGCTGGCAAGGGTTGGACTCTGCCTGTACGGCTATGGTGGCCTGCTGGAAAAGCTCCATGGTGGTGTAGTCGCTCATGAAAGCCACTGCCGGTCTGGCATCACAGCCAGCCAGGGCTGTGGCTGCGGTGGCGGCTATAGCCACCTTTGTCCTTTGGCAGGGTATGCCTGTGATGTCTGTCTTGCCAAACTCTGTGCTGCCACAGTCCGGAGGTGTGGAGTCTACCTCAATGGCTGTTAAGTCTGTAGATGGAAGACCTGTTTCCTGTTTTTCCATCCCACTGGATGGTGTTACCGTGTCTTCATTATCAAAGCCCTGACCCGATGCATCGCAACTCTGTTTGCCCAGGAGAGGGTTCGATGCTGTATTCTTCTTGTTCTCCTTCCTGGAGTCCATCAGGTACAGCGGTCCAGAGTCCCAGTGTTCTTGGACTATCGGGCCATTCATTAACACCATTGGCTCCTATGGAGAGATTGATGCAAATCTTATAGTTATCCAGCTTGACTAAAACAACAAAAACTCATGCTCAGGAGTATCTTAAATTGTGATTTTTGTACTTTTTTTGCACAACCCCTTTGGCGTCAATTCTCTTTTTGTTTGACTGAGTGCCTGCCACTCACCAGCTCATACTCTCTGTCAATTTTCTGAATGGCGCTGCTGTTGCTCGGGTTTGGTATGCTTGGCCACAAGACTTCCTTTAACCTAGAAGGAGTGGTAAGAGAATGACTCGTTACGGCATGAATGTTTATCATAACTTCAGGCACAGACATTTTCATTACTTTTATGTGCAAATACCACATAAAAAGTCTAACCAATTCTCATCTCATGGCACACAAAAGACAGTACAGTCATTTAGATATGGGGGGCTTTACCTATCGGTTAAGCGAATGCAGAGATGTACTGCAACCAGGAGCATAGCGACCCCTGTGAGAACTGATCCAACCAAGATCCAACCACTAGGTCCTGTGTCTGGGGAGGCATGGGGTGTAAATTGTTGTCACTCAACAAAAGGCACAGTAACGATGAAAGGATTTGACAAACGCCACTGTGTAGGTGTTAATGTCATTGAACAAAGCATTAACTAAAAACTATTTAAAAGATGACCCATAAACTTTAACCCAAAGTTTCAATGCAGCTGTGAACCTTCCAGGCATTTGTTTGATAATTGTGCATCTACTGTAATTCACACATAATGACTATAACAAGCCTTGATAACAGGAACAGTTTAAGAAATATGAATTGTGTGAATTTCTGAACATTCTTGAGTATAACCCTAATGTCCCCAATGTGGTATCTTTGAATTACCTGATGGATTTGTTCCAAAGTATAAGGGCGAACTGCGCTTCCCCTCTCCTCTGGATGTGAAGGCCGCCATCTCAACACGGTAGTCACTCCCGCTCTTTAGACCGGTTAACTTATAGCTGCTGATCTCGGGACCCAACGTAATGTCTGTGAGATGGCAGATGATAGTGCAACTGATGACAATGTGCCAGTGACACCACGGATGGGATGTCTCCTAACGTCAGGTTTACAGTTATGCAACACCATTTCACACCAACATCATTACTCTTGAGGTGTGTGAGTCCTTCTGGTAGGAAGCTACGACTGAAACCAGGCATGGCTTTGAGTTCAAGTGAAAAATTAGATGATACAGTATGTACTAAGTAATGTAAATATTTCATGTGAGTACATAAAGTATGTAAATAATTAGGTATATGTCATCTATGACTATCTGATACACACTGTAATTAATCTAAATAATATGGTTGCAGAAACTCTTTCTCACTTGACTTTGTGCCTCCATTGAATAAGTAGAGCATGTATCCCTGCAGAAACCCCTGCAGCTCGTCCTCTAGGATTGGAAGCCATGTGATGACCACAGAGCTGTCCGTCACATTGGAGTGGCTAACATTCCGTGGATCACTGACTGGGGCTGGACAGCAGCGCATGCAAGAAACATAACGAGACACGATCACCTGAGGCTCTCGCTCACAAGAAAGGACAGGTGGGGAATGGTAACATTTACATTTAGCAGACGCTGTTGTCGATTATATCACAAGGGCCATTCTCTCCAGAGCCTGGAAATTGTACTGTTGAGATGGGATGTGATTCTTTCAACATCCATCCCACCCCACACAAACACACAATCAGTAGTTAATAGGACAAACAGATCTACTGTAGATTACTGTTCAGATTGATCTGTGGCCTACTTGAGAGATGGCACATCCTCTCAGACCTAATTCATGGTCACATACATGATTTTTACAGACAGACTTTAACCGTTAATCTCAAAATCCTAATTTACGTTTAGTATCTCTTTCTGGATCTGTTCACCTTTGCAGTCTTACTCACTTCCTTCCAGTAAATATGCTTCTGTCCATCCGCATGTAATATCACTGCTGTTAAGTTGCTTGAGTTTGCAGGTTTCCTTGAATGGCTTTATGTGCAGGAGAAATATGTATCTCTTGTAGGGAAGGAAAGGTGTCTCTAATGGGGATATGTGTAGACAACAACTGGTGATATGGTTAAAGTTTTCTATCAAGAAAACTACTTATGCACAACATGTTTACATAAAATTGGATATATAATTTAGGTCATAGACAATAGTTAATAGGTACTATTTACAATAGGTACTACTAGCTTACTAGCATGGCAGACCTATACAGGATGTTCCATATGTTAATTGACATCAGCCGGTTTCTCCAGCCGGGAGTTATGAGCAAATTTGTTTTTTACTTATTTATACAAGTAAATATAGTTTACAATGATATAAAGGAATAGTAAACGATTCCAAGCCAGTACACTTTTTGTCACATTCAGCAAACATTTCCCCACAATCTCCTTCCGTTCTGTATGCATACTGAATGGCTGGGTCCTTAAACTGAAAACACCGAGTGAGCACCCGCACACACAATACTATTCCAAGCTATGAGAAATAGGTGGTGTTAGTGCGCACCTATCAACCCATGAAGCACTGAAGGGAGTGTCTGATTGTCGAGTTCAAACAATCTTTCTCCAGACAATCTTTCTCTAACCCTACCTTTAAGGGAGGCTACAGGCCCAGTACCTTTTTCAATGTCTATTGTCCTCTGTTTTGTGTTGGAGTAGAAGGACTCGAACGATGTTGCATTGTCTCCCTTCAGGAACCACTCCACGGTGTAGCACTCGTACGCATTCGTTAGGCTGCTATTCCATGAGAGGTTAAAACTGTGATTGCTGTTGAATGTCGCCTTCAAAGCTCCCTCGATTCCTGTGAAGACAGTAACACTTGTATTCCTTTAATGGCTTTCTACAGAGCCCTATATACTGTATCTCTACATACTGCTCTGGCTTTCTACAGAGCCCTATATATCTCTACATATGGCTCTGGCTTTCTACAGAGCCCTATATATCTCTACATATGGCTCTGGCTTTCTACAGAGCCCTATATATCTCTACATATGGCTCTGGCTTTCTACAGAGCCCTATACATATCTACATATGGCTCTGGCTTTCTACTTAAGATTAAAGTCACAGTGGAAAAACACAAAAACACAGTCGGTGCAAGTGAGTTGATGACTGCTCTCTATATAATGCACGTTCATACACAAACACATGTATGCACACACACACACACACACACACACACACACACACACACACACACGCACACACACACACACACACACACACACAAGCCTATAACTGCCAAAGAAGATAGATTCTGCTGACTTTGCTCTCTGCCCTCCCCAACACACTACCCCCAAGTAGACACGCCTTTTCTGAAGGGAAGGAAGCTAAAAAAAAAGGCTTAAAAAAGGGCACCTATCTCACGACATGGGGCCCCAAACCCACAGAAAAAGCTATGATGTACCAAGTATGATGAAATAGATTTCATCCTTAATGAACATGAACACTGTGTTATTAGGCAATCCAGACTAAAAATGACAAGCGCTCTGATAAAACTAAAATGCTTTTAATTGTTAACTTTCTGAAAACAAACATGTTTAGCTGAACATAATGTAATCTGACTTAATGACAGAGGTATTGGTAGGCATCTCCCCCAGGAAATTCTGGCAGCTGATATCAAAGGGAGGATGTTCTGTGTGTAAGCTAGTGCAGTACGTACGCATATCCTCCAGGGCTGGCTCTATGGCACAGGGAGTCTTCGGCGACTCGGAGACGTTGTTTCTCGAGTTGAGGCTGACACGATAGGCTGAGTGGGAGAGAAGGAGGCTCATGGTGGAGTCGCTGCTCTGTGTCACAAAGGTCTCGTTGAGCTCCCAAGACACCTTCTGCACTCTCACATTGTGCTGTGTCATGCCCAGAGATGACGGAGACTAAACACAGTTTTGCAGAGTGGAAGCAAGACAGACACATAAGAGCTTATCAAGTCAAGTGTTCCAAAGGTCAATGTTGGAGAGAGGCTATAATGTATGATTTAATACATTATCTGTTAGCTATGATATCTTACAAAATAATACCTTATCTGTCTAAGGGGTATTATTTTCAGTAATAGTATAGTATAGTATATATACTCTTTTGATCCCGTGAGGGAAATTTGGTCTCTGCATTTATCCCAATCCGTGAATTAGTGAAACACACTCAGCACACAGTGAGGTGATGCACACACTAATCCCGGCGCAGTGAGCTGCCTGCAACAACAGCGGCGGAAGCAGTGAGGAGTCAGGTACCTTGCTCAAGGGCACTTCAGCCGTGCCTACTGGTCGGGGTTCAAACCGGCAACCCTCCAGTTACAAGTCCGAAGCGCTAACCAGTAGGCCACGGCTGTAGGCTGAAGTCAATTAAAGATTTTTAGAACACCTCAAGATTTTTTTTTGCTTGTCATTACACATCACCGTTCTGATGAATTCAGAATTAGTTCGCATATGTAGATGGTTCTTCAAGTCATATCTTTTCCTAGCATACACCAAATAACCTAGAAATACACATACGTAAGTATGTGCTTATCATTGTGACATTTTCAACAGGTTCATCTTCAGTTTTTTTAATGGCAATGTCATATGTAAGGATATATGGATAATTGTGGCCGTTTGTGCATGGTGTGAAATGTGAATTTTTAGATACTGATTGCTGTGATTTTTACTTTCTTATTTTATCTTGTGTTGTGCATTGATTGCTGTGTATTATTATCTGACCGTAATTGCATGACTCGGGACTACGCCCCTTTCCCCCCCTGCGCTGCAGGTAACAGCTGAACAATGGCCTAATAGCTGATTAGGTTTACAGGTGTTACTAATGATTGCCGGCTTAGTAGTAACTTGGACTTAAAGGGTGGACTGATTAGATGAAGTTGGTTTGGCCTGGCTGTTTGGTGTCTGCTGCTCTTTTTTTGCTCTCTGGCTTAATCTGCGCCTGTGGTTCGCTGGATTGCTGAGCTGCGCTGATACATTACGGCTCCAGGTCCCGACGTTACGTTTTGGGCGAATGGTTTGCCAGTCATCCCCGTGGGTTTCCTAAGGCGTGGAGGCCCAGTGTCTACAATCAACCAAGCTGCACCGGCGCAGTGACCGTGGGCTACGTGCAACCGGACTGGGAGTCAGATACGTCTGCTCCCAGTTTGATGATGGTGAGTGCCGCATTCTTTCAAGTTCAAGATCTATATCCTCGCTGCATGAGTTCAACGATTATTGCAACACGTCAATTGAGAATTATAGACTGCCGCCCGTGAATAAGATTATAGCCTGTTTGTAGTGTGGGGAATTATAGTGTGTTTAAATGCTTGATCGCTCTGTTTGGTGTTTGCTGTGATATTTTGCTGTGGAGATACTGACGGCTTCTCTTTTGTTGTGTGCATGTTGTGTGAGCGCGCGTGTGAGTTATAGGTGCACCTTGGATACGCTGTTGTGAACTGGACTGATAAAGAGAGGATTCCCCATACGGACTGTGTGGACTTGGTGTAGCGCTGTAGCGTCTGCTGTGTGTGTGTGCCTGTATCGGATGGAACGTGGACTGGTTATTCGGATTGCCCCATACATGAATGAGTGCATGAATGGTGTACACTTTTAATTGAAAGCTGGTAATAAATATATATTTTTTTTATAGGCCTACGGATTTGCTGTTGTAGTAGTTCTGTTCTGTTGCTCCCACCAAATTAAAAGAACTTGCAGTTCATTGTTAGAGTTCCCAGTTCTTTAATAGGGTGGCGTAGTCTGGTAAACAAGTGCCTTACATCAATCTTACCTCCCATGATATGGTTACTTTTCTCCTCCCCTGGTGAAACCCATCCATGTTACACTTTACGACAGGCGCTCTGGTAAGTTCTGTTGACAAGACAATGATTTGTGTGTGGCTGTACATTTATGTAAATGTGTTTCTAAAACATACAAAATACAAAAGGTAAACAACCAAATAAAAACTTAGATCGATAGACATAAATGACACATATATTGCTATAAGATCTGTAACAAATGAATAACTTAAGTAGCCTACTTAAAACTTTGTATAAATAACGTAAGTATGTAATGCATCTTATTTTACCCTGAGGCACAGTGAAGACTCTGCTTGGTGCACACTGGGTACATTTTAATGTGTTGAGACACTGCACTTGCACTTCATATAACATGGATGAGTTGAGATTCTTTATGGTGTGGTCACGCTTATGTTGGGACAACTCCTAGTACAAAAATGTATAACCAGTTAGAGAAAAACTAGGTATCAACACAGGTATGAAAGCAACTAACTCCAGTCATAATTAAGGAGTCATAAAAATACATAAGCTATTGGTACCAGTGCTGAACTGAAGACATTAGCTAACAAAGTCTTTTAATTTATGGTATGACACTTAGGAGAAGTTAACAAGGTTTTTACTGTATTTATTGCAATAGTGATGCTTGGATTCCTGCACACAGATGGGACAGCACTGAGTAATTTACTATTTAAAACCACATGCTCCATCAAGGGCACTTAGGTCTGCTAACCAAGGCTGCCTTGTAGTCCCACCATTAAGGTTAAAGAGCAAGGGAGATCGGGCTTTTACAGTAATTGGCCCTAAACTATGGAATGAGCTTACATATTGGCTCCTTCTTTGTCTGTTTTTAAATCACATCTTAAAACTTACTTTTACTCCCTGGCTTTTAACTCAGTATAAGTGTTTACTCAATCTGTTTTATTTTCTATTTTGTACTGTTTGTCTTTTACATAACTTATTGATATTATGTTTGTACCACTCCGTTTCTTGGTGTTTTACGCCCCAAACGTTGTCTTCAAGGCAGCGCTGCCTGGAAGGTGCTATGGTAAGGCATGGGCTAAGGTTAGGTTTAGGATAAGGTGCCTTTAAGTCGACGGTGGCAGCGCTGCCTGGAAGACTACGTTGGGGGCATAAAACACCATCGAGCTACCACTCCCCCTGCTCTTGTGTGATGATCATTCATTATCTGCCTGTCTGTCTATCAGGTCTTCTCAACCTTTTCTTATTGTACAGCACTTTGGTCAAATGGTGTTGTGTTTAAAGTGCTTTAATTTTAAATAAACATGACTTTACTTGCTTTGACTTGCCATCCTCATACAGAAGTCATCTTTATTGTATAATTGAGATTTGTATGCTAAAAAGACGATTCAGGACATAATAAATTGTATATTTCCTGAAAGCTGATTTTGTGAGGATGTCATTGCACCCCAATGTTGTGAGGGCACAAGACTTTGTTTTCTCAGCTTAACAAATTGAATATCATGAGTGCACACCATTTCAGTTTATAGAATAAGGTATGGAATAATTTTCACCCCTGTATTGAAGGTGCTCAAGACTTTGTGTCTTTGTGTTTTCTTATCTTCACCTATGGATCATTGTGTATTACTGCCTCAGTATGAGTGATTTAGGTGTATAGAGGTCACTGTACACTGTAATTCTGGTTCAATTTCACCCTAATAATATATTATATTATTATATTTATTTATTTATCACATTAATCACAGAAATCATCTCCTCACAACCGCTAGCTGCCTATTCTGTTAATACACTGTGAAAAGAAAACGGCCTCTAGGCAGCCCAGGCTCCGAACACTGGAAACAAATAAAGTGGGGGCAGCCTGTAGCCCCAAACAAAAACAAAACCCTGCATTTCTCTGGGAATACTGAAGGTAGGGGTGAGCTCCCTCTCTGGTGTGCTACATTTGGTCCTTGGTTAGAATATAACATTAGACTGCTTAATCTGCAGTTTATTTTGTTATTCTAAATTTCCTCCAGCAAAATGCTGTGTTTTGTGAGGCTTTTTTCTACATTTTAGCTAACTTTTAGCCGCATTTGCTAACACCATTCTATGTATGGTTTCAATGTTCTAAATCTGCTAGTTTCACACTGTTGGCTAATGCAGAGTACATGTGAAAGTTGTTCGTCTTGGGGAGTTACACACACCTACCAAATTTGATGTGTGTAGCTGAAACTATAAGTCACATAAGGGGGCGCTAGAGAGTTCCTGGGCCACACCCGGGGCCAGACCTCTGTCCCTGAGAAGCAAACGTGGATTCATTTCATCATGTAAAACAGATGATGAAAATGCTACAGGAAATGTATGCAAGGAACGCTTGAAGTAGAAAGACAAGGCAAGTGTGAGATCAGTTCAGAGTCTCTGTTGGGGTTGCACACACACATTCTCAAGTTGAATGTTACTACTACTAGTTTCAATCCCTGTCCTTGTCCTGCATGGAGGAACTACTTCTTATATAATAATTTCAAATTATGTTTTAACATAAAAGAAGGGAATACACCCAAATAGCTTAAGTGTTGGTTGTGTGCTTGATTAAATATGATGGTTGTTTGCTTGCAGAGGTCATGGTATTGCTGCCTGCCTAGTAATGAGTGGGAGTGATGACTCAACTATTACCGAACATGTCAAGCGAAGTGAGAAGTAATCAGACAGTGGCCACGTAAAAAGAACTGCTAACATTCTAAGAATGAAACCAAACTTTCGTGTAACAGAACCTATACATAACAAAATGAATATGCTGGTCTTACTTCATCAAAACACCTGAAATGGTGGCACACTGAATGAATAAAAATATAAATGGTGCTTACTGCAAATATTCAGTTGTGGTGATATTTTGCAAATGGATCTGTGAATTTGTCACTGTCAATGACTCACCGTTGTCCATGAATCATTCAAGTTGTTTATGGAGTACTCTCGATACTTTACAAAATACTTTTGTATATCATTTCCCTCATCCCAACTTGCTTTAACAAACAGTTGTCCAGACCGCCGCTGCAATTCCACGTCAGCACGACAACGAACTGCAAGATCACCAAGAAACATTAATTCTTTAAATAAAGAAAAGAAATGAAACCAAACATATCAACGTGATCATCTGCCACACCCAAGAAGACCATCTAAACCATGTAAAAGATCAGACATTTACTATGCTCATTTCTTATCATTGCAATTTAACTTTCCTGGTGAACTTACTCATATTTGCAGGGGAGCCCTCGAACGTTGCCAGGGTGCAATTCATCCCATTCTCAGCAACATAAGCTTTCATTTTTTTACTTTTGTTGCTCAATATTCCTATAGGCACAGATGTTCCTGTGATCCTGTGCTCATTACAACGTATTTTAGGCCAATCTTTTCTGGTAAACGAAACATGACAACACATCACATTTACAATCAATTTCAGACAATGCATCAGTGCAGAACAAGTTGAGTTTAAAGGAATGCTTTTCACTTTTCAATGATCAATTTTGACCATCTGTCAATTTCACTTAGTGAGTTTATTTATGTATAGCACATTTTAGTGAAAGGATTAGAAATAGTGGTTGTTTTAGTTTCTTGGATGGGGTGCAGAGCTAGATCGAGAACCCCAACAACCAACTAACCAACTAATGATCAAATTAAGTGACAGCTAGTGGTTTTACAGCATAGTAGCCCATAACTAACCTATTTGATGAGTTTATAGACATTTTTTTCTTACACAATATGGCCATGGCCTTTCTGTGAGAAGAGATAGCTGGTGAAATTAACACGAGCCAAACATCAACCGATCCATACAACAGAATGATATGGCCAATCACAATACCATTTTTGATCCGGCTCTAATTGAATCAAATTAAAAAATGATAAAATATTGAAGTGTAACCTAATGACTATGAAATGAAACCAATATTAGCTGTTCAAAAGTATGACATGCTTAATAAAAGTTGTAGCAGCTAGACACCTGTGTTATCATTAAGATTCACTGATTGATGAGATTAAATAGGAAATCGCGTTGTCAGTGTCAGACCTACACATAACATTATTTTTACCATCTTTGGATATTTAGCAGTGGTTAACTTACTCTACCAGCAGTTTGAATCTGGAGATATTTAAGGACTCCCCAGGCTCCCACACACACTGGTACTTGGTGTGTGAACCAATCAACCGAAAGCAGTCCAGTTTATTTGCTTCCCCTTCTATATCAAAACAAGTTAAAACAAAAATATCATGTTGGTGAAGAGAAGACCCTCCACACAATGAATGATCTCTCTCAATCTGCTTTGAAAACAAAAGAGCACACAGATGATATCATAGTTTCTGATAAAAGTTTCATCATTTGTTGTAGGTTAGACTCTGCCACAAGAACTGTATGCATATGTGGTTAATTTTGGTTAACACATTATGTAAAAAACATCCACTCAACCATCCGGTGTCATACAAGGCAGGGCCTGCCTGGTACAGTTTGTTCATGAATTAAGCATATTATTAGCACATGACAGCAAATACACACATGTACTGTACTTCCGCTTGTAAGCATACTGTATGCAGCCTGGCAGGACCTAAAGAAATGCTAAAAAAGCAACAAAAAAACCCTAAGGTTTGAATTACAGTATATGGGAAGCACTAAAGCTTTTCCTGAACTTTGCCATTTGAGAGACATCAAATAAATTATGCATTATTACTTTGACAACTTTGAAGTTGTCCTAGCCATGATCTGGATGCATCTCGCTCTCTATCGGGTGGATAGATTCTGCTTCTTCTAGCTCAAAGAAATGATCATGATACGAAATAGAAATCTGACAATGTTACCTGATGATGATGGGCATTGAGGAATGTGGCTCATGTTGCAGGCAGCTGTTGAAGAAAGAGAGAAAGTGTAGAAAATGTCATTCTTAAACAACTAAGACTGACATGGCAATTAAGTAGACAAGTATTTTAGTAAGAGAGATGGGGCATTCGTTTCCCTTTCTTTCAATAAGGTCCATTTATGTGCACAAACAGTTCTTAAAATGCTTACTGACAATTTAAAGTTCCCTTTCACCATGCACTAGAATGTGTGTTGAATGTTGGAAAACCACCTCTGTCTGATATGCACCTAACGAGATTAACTATTATTTTACAAATCAATGTTGTGCGAAAATAGAATAAAACATACCAGGCTTGCTTATAACATAAGGTAGCCACTCAAATACTACACCTGAGAGAGAGAGAGAGAGAGAGAGAGAGAGAGAGAGATTGAATTAGGCCTAATAATATCACCCACAAATGAAGGGCACCTTAGTTAGATTATGTTCTAACCAATTTATTACGCCGGTGCGCAATAAATGTAGCCTGGGAATACCCACACGAACCTTTGGCAAAGGTCTGCGCGCTAATCAGGCTACAATAAATGCGCATCATAGCGTCATAGAAAATAATGTTGATGCAGACCACAAATACAAGGGGTCCATTGCATGAAAACGTAGATTCACTTACAGACGATGACATGAGAAGTAATCTTGTATTTGTAAGCCATTTTCGTTGTCTTTGAGTAAGCTACTCCACTACTCCTTACACTGAGCTTGACTCTCAGTGACACTTCTGCCTATGTCAGTGTCAACGGGAAAGGCAGCCTATATGAACCTGCGAGTGTGTCCCACGTGCTTACTGAGAATGCATCCTGTAGTCTAGTTCAACACTCACAGCTGTTAAGTTTAGTCAAGTCTATTCAGTCCAATAATCTTTAACAGTGTGTGAAATTGAGAAACTTTATTCGGGTAGGCCTACGTTATGTTATTTATCTGTGGCGAATCATTGTGATAATTCAAAGATGGATCATTCCCTTGCGGCATCGGTAGCCTATTCTTGTATTGAAAAAATATGTGTTGCGCGCTTTCTGCCGGTATGTTTGCGTTGCGTGTAGGTTATAAGTGAGCCATGTTGCAGCATTTAGGCTACGCAATGGAGAAAAAAAGTTTCAGTTCTTAAAACTAAAAATAGTGGCACTCATAAACGATCACTGAGTTGATCACTAGTTGATCATTATTTTTTACTGAATGGCTTCAATGTCTTAAACTGAGTGACTGTCCAGTGTTAATTACTTACAGATGTGATATAATTCAGCCAAATATGCTAAGTAACTTCATAATGTATAATACATTATAAAATGTATCTGAATCAAGATGGGGTGCCATAGGATGAAGCCAAACCTCTTTACTCAATTCTGAACAGCTTTGGCGTTTCAGAATAGACAAGAATAGACACAAGTGTGTTGTCTGTTACTTTATCAAAAGTTTCATTCTTGGACAGTTTGGTAGGCTACTTCTGAGATGAGTGTGTTGTTACACATTTCAAAAACAAGGTTGATACACCTGTTGCCTGAGCAATTGACATTAAGTTGGTCTTGCTTTCAAGGAAGTGTCTCCCGTAGCTGCAGACAGTACTGCTTGCTTGTTTCAAAAAATGGGAATTTGAGGTTAGAGTGTGTCTAACAACCAGTATTTAGCCCATTATATTGTTTTATTGGTTTAAAATAAAAGACTACTGAATTGTCACTAAATTGGCAAGGCAATTAGGCTAGCAAAGCCAGCCTTGCTACAACTCATCCTCATAAATAACTCAAACACCCATGATTAAGGGGTAGATTTGTGTATCAACAAAGCACATTGCTTTTTTTTTACTTTTTAAACTTTCTTTAAACTTTGAACACTTGTGTTTCTGTGGCAAATGTATTGTCCTCAGTCTGTTTTAGTTCTTTATTGTAACAGGAACACTTTGAGTAAGAAAACAACACTTTCCATTGGGAAAGTGCTTTCATTTTCTCAGCACAATAATTCTATGCAAGTAAGTCATTTGCAGAAACACTTACTTGAAGCACTGAGATGACAAACTCTGATAAGGTTTGAGGAAGCCACCAAAAAAAAACCCTCCTCTCCTTCCCTCGTGTCATTTTCTTCTTGCTAGTTGCTGCATGTTCTATTTCTTATTAGCACAAAGTGGAAGTGTGCCTTTTAGAGAGTGTCTCAGACCAGTGCAATTACACGATTACCAGACCAGTGCAATGAGTTTAAATTCTTGTTTGGAGGGTAGACCTATGGGACATTTGAAAATGGGAAATTACTAAGAGCTGCCCTGAGACTGGGAAAATCCCCTCCTCAATTATTATTTTTTAGGTCAATACCATCATCAGTGATGGCTTTTTCAGTCATCTGAATTGTGTGGGGGAGTAAGGTCGCACACACCATCACACTAGTAGCTTTGATCACGATTCTCTGATGCGTGAAATGCCGCATGCTATTGTGCCACAGATCTTTGCTGAAGGAAGTGACAGAAGCCCACAGAATGACGCTAGTCTTGGGGAGGTGTGAAATGCTGACATAAAATTGATAAGAAAAATAACTTGTAAAGATGGCAATCTTATAAAATATTAAGGGCCAACAAAATGTTGTCACTGGTGTGGTGGAATCACACTGAGGATGTATCTGTGCATTACTCAAACATGGTCAACATGCATGCAGCTGGGTGATGATCATCACCAGTATTTCTTGCATGCAAAGATGTTAAATATTAAATTACATGTCTAAAATGTCAGTTCCTCTTACAAATAATACAACATCTTTACTGTATTCTTCCAGGCCCCATTGCTGACACACACACAAACAATACATTCTTGCCTGCATGGCAAATAACAGAGTGAAAGAGTGAAGCATTTTACCACCAGCCAGGGGCGCTGCTAGATAATTTGGGTCCTATGACAGGCAATAATTCTAATTACATGTCTAAAATGTCAGTTTCTCTTATAAATAATACAACATCTTTACTGTATTCTTCCAGGCCCCATTGCTGAATATTTCTTATGGGGGGGGGCTCTCTGGGGGTCTCTCAGTGCTGGGCCCTTAGAATCACCCCCACCCCCCCTCAGCGGCGCCCCTGCCACCAACCAGTCAGTTCTGCCAGCTCTGCTCTGCCATGAAATCAGTTGCTGGTTTTGATCTCCATCTAGTGGACAACAAAAAAAACATCCTTTCCTCTGTATTCACATTCATCCAGTTAAGAAATGACCTCACACAAAGTTGAAGTTCAGCACAGACATACACATTCATCCATTAATTCTCAGCACCTATTGCAGTGGGATTTGGCAGATGGGGGAACCCTAAAATCCAGTGTCGATGCAATGGGGAAAAATGACTCTGTTGGACAACATGTTGAGTATCGTGGTGTAGCAATACTTTTTGGACAATAATTGCTAGCTTCTTGGTCACCTTTGTACACACAAAAAATTAACTCACAATTTATTTTAACAATATCATCGCGCTATATCGTTGGTATGAAAGAATATATTTATTATTAATTTATCTGATGTGGCGGAACTGCGTTCCTCCCCGTTCACCACACTTTAACCCCTACATGCAAGTCTCTACAAATGTACACACTGTATATGATGAGCATTTGAACGGGTTAATACTCTTTTACAAAATACAACACTGTGTTTAAAGGAACCATATGTAAGAAATGTATTTCAATTAATCATAAAATGGCCCTGATATGTCACTAGACATCAAGGCCGTAGCCATGATGTCAACATTGGGGGGGACCAAATCTGTGGTGCGGTGTGAATTTCAATAACAGAATTTCAATACATTTCCTGCCATGCAAAAATATGATTAAAATCACAAACAAGTCATTAGTTAAGTCAGTCAATTAGGATATACCAAACTTTTGACGGACATAGGCACGGATGGATTATGAACCCCTGGCCATAGATGAAAAAAAACCCTCCCCTGTTAAGATTGGGGGGTCCCGGGGGCATACTTCCCTGGAAGACTTTTAAAAAAAAAAAAACGACCCTTTATATCATGACGACTTGTGAGTTTTGTGGAAATAGAAGAGAAGGGCGGAGAAGCAACTTCACACAGTCTTAGGCTTCAGGGCCCCCTGAGCTCTTGGGCCCAGTAGGCCCATTCAATAATCCATCCCTGGATATAGACCTGTGGTATGACTCCATTTGTCTCCAAAATTTATATTTTAAAAGAAAATACAAACTAGAGTATCTTTGATAACCTCTATATTACACTGAATGCTTACTCATAGGTTTGGACCTAGCCCAATCATATTTTGTATTTTGATTTTATTATTCTGGCGGCTAATCACACAATTTTAAGGTTGTTTGAAAGGGATGGGATTCAATATAGGCTACTAAGACAGGTCCCTCTTCTGTCTGACTCACCTCAAGTTACCCTATGCATTATAGGCTGGTTTCTGACAGAAATTACGTTTTGTGTCAAAATGTAGAAACACAGCCTTTATTTGGTGAATGGAGGTGGAAATTCCTTTCTTTGGTTAATGTCCGCGATTCACATTAACTGTAGGGTATCACCGCCATTGTAAAAGTTTTTTCAACTTTTGTGCCGTCGCCACATTTGAGTGCTACGTTTTGCCTGCATGGATGCGCGATTGAGTGCGCATCTAAATGTAACATGCAAGATGCAACAGCCATTTCTAAGAGGCGTATAAACCGGTTAATTTCTGACATTACCACTAGCATGAATGCATTATTTATGTTGTAAGCAGGGCTCTCAAGTTTTGAAGTTTGCAAGGAGTGAGACTTTGTTTCTCAGGGGGGAGGGGGCGTGGTATTGGCACAATGCCACGCCCCCTTACCCCCTGATCGAAGTACATGAAAGTCCTACGTCTGCTTGAACTACTCGTGGCGCCACGCCCCCTCCCCCCGATCAACAGACCCACCCTCCCCATGTCTCATCGACCAAGCTTCATGAGAGAGCACAAATTCCATTATTTCAAACACACTGTTTTATTTATTCTAGAACCCTATAATAAATAATAATAAATAATAATAACATAAATTATAATAATAATTTCACCCAAATGGGCCCTTTGAACAGCAGTGGCTCATTCTGCTCTAAACAAACAGAAAACAACCAAATGAGACATTTACACATTTAGCCCCAAAATGGTCTCTTGAACAGTGGTGTCCGTGTGTGTGTGTGTATGTTTATGAGTGATGTTGTGGCAGATTTTGATGCCTTGATGACTAATACTGGGGGCTCCCATTTAAAGCACTGTGGTTCAATGTCATGAGGGTCATGGGTCGGTAGGTAGGTCAATATTTTTTTTTTCAAGATTCAAAGGTCATGGTGATTACGTAGGTATGAATTTAAACAAATGTGCATATTGTGACGTAACTGACTGGGTCCTCAACCAGTGCCTTCAGGCGCATCACTGCAAACCTCAATCTGATGCAGGTTATGTAGACCAGCCTTTCTCAAACTTCTTTGACCTGAGGCCCAGTCATGGCAGACTTTGGGGTCATAGGGCTCATCTACACGTACCCAACCCCACTCCCTCCAAATCAAATTGTCATTATCATTATCACAATCATTATTATGCCTATATTGTTATACATGCACTTTCACTTAAATGTTTTGTGACATGCACATCAGAGGACTGCTTTACTAATGTAAGATATAATTAGTTTCATTGCTTTTCATTGCATTGCTTGCATAAGAAAAGAAATACTTCTCAAAAAAGCAACAATTATATGGGTGCTATTGTTTTGGGATGTTTCCCTCATGCAAGCATCATACATTGGTAGGAAATGGAGAAAAAAAAATACATGTTTTTAATGAAGTTTAATTTGAATGCCTGAATGTAAAGATTCAGGAAACACAATACCAGCTTTTTTGGCGATTAGATAGGCGTAAATCACTGATCTGTTGATCTTTAACAGATAGAAAGAAGGCTACAATAGCTTTTGGCCACATTATATTCAAATTTGACTCAATACTCAGTGCTATACAGTGTATTATACAGTCTCTGCTCTGTTTCTATGGAAGTTCCAAAAATCAACGTTGTTCTGATAAGTGTCGTTAAACAATTAAATAGCATTCAACAGGTTGAAGTGGAGCTTTGATACCAACGTTATGGATTAGTTTCAGTTTCTCTCGCGCAGACGCCTGCATTGAATGAACGCTCATACCACCACTTTATTGTATGGCTCCATGTTTAATGACATCGATAGCATAAACGTTTGTTTTCTTTTTTTGTCGGTCCGGTATCTTGATCAACTGCGCAGCAAATTATCAGACGAAGCACCGGGCCTAATTTCACTCCATGTTGATGTTGTGTTTTGTCATGTCATGTTGTGTTTTGGCCTAATGCGCCACTCTTTACCTAGCTACTAATCATGAAGTTGAATTGAATTGAGGGTTCGTTCTCAGTAGTGTGATGAGATAATGTGAATCCAGCACACAGTAGTCTGAAAGGCACAACAGTCTGATCTGAGGGCTCTGGGACTGATTTGGACTTGTCCTGCGTCCGGTCTTGTCTGAATCTGGGTCTCACTTGATCCTGATTTTGGACCTGATCTGGGATTTGGACTTGATCTGAGTCCAGCCCCGTCTGTACCAGGGTCAGGTCCTCTCTTGGGGAGTAGAGTCCTTGAGCAGAGAGGCGTCGATGTCCCTCAGTTACTGCTGACTGAAGTCACACATATGGGTGTGAACAGGGTGAGTGTGTCTCTCAAGCATATGTTGCAGAGTAAGTGCATGAGTTATTCATGAAAAAAGATAAATATATAGCTGCCGCTTTAGCTCAGCTCTCCCATGGAAGAAGACTGTTTTGGTTGTGGAGACCATGGGTATTAACAGTGCGCCTGTCTGTTTATTCTAGAGATTAAGAGCCTGTTGTGCAATACACTGAAAGGTAACTGAGCATGTTTGTCTTTCCTTGTGATAGTACCGAACTTCAGACCCTTCCAACTAGATACATTCATACTGAATCAAAATAATGATGTTAATATTGATGTTGTTGAGGCATTGCAACTCATTGTAAAAATTTGAAGGCATACTTTTCTAAAGACTAACACACAATGTGGATATAAAAGCAGACAATTAACTTAAAAGTCAGTGGTTAATATATATATAATATTGTTTAAAATGTCTGTACCCCAAGACTTCACTATCCAGACCTCTCCCATGTTTGAGGTGGTTTATGGCAGTTAAAAAATTAATGGTCATTTCATGCATTCAGGGACGAGGGCTTGGTTTGTCAAGCTCTGTTGATAATAGACGACCTTTGGACCAGAACAGGTGGTTACCATTTTGTGCACAAACCGTAAAAATAGTGCACACAATAGTTGAAAATGCCTTTCAAATGAAAAAAAAAGTATATTGTGCCTGTATTTGTTTGTGTGCTAAAGAGACTACATGAAATGAAAAAAGAAGACATTGGGGATTAATGTTTTTAAATGTCAACAGGACCAACACTGGCCATGACATCATTAGGATAGGACACACAAGGTGCAGGACAGCTGCCAGATGCCATGACCTCAGTGGAAATGAACACAAGTGTCGAAGTTGGCACTGGGCAGTTTCACAAGAAACATCGCACTGACTGGGCATAACAGAAAGCTCAGAGAAGAAAAGACAATGTGAGTATTGATAGTTAAAAAATATTTACATACATTTAAATGACTTGTGAGGTTACTGCATACTGTACAGTGAAGCTTTCGAGGAAAGCTTTTCCTCCTAGTTATACTGTAGCTATCCGTTGAGCAAATGCTGAATATGTCTGAAGCCAAAATAAACACCCTAGGATGGGTTTAGAAACATTCTTTTCCACTGCAAGTTCTTGGTAATTGGGCTGTTATTTTTTTGTTTTTGATTCTGAATCTGAATCTGAGTCTTTTGGAGAAGGACTTAATACTGTATTCATGTATTCAATGTTAATGCTCCTTCCACATTCAAGTAAATCATACAATTACAGAACCTTTGACTGTTTTTTTTTCCGGCTGTTTTATTTTCTTTTCTTTTTTGAATGCATCTGGTCTACACAGATGACAAACAGGTCATTAAAACACAATGGGGGAAATTATGGGATTTAAAAAAAATTGTCATAGTGTCTCACCACAAGATTTCAGACAAGATATCACTACCGTTCACGCTCAATATCTCTAACACAATGAAAGAAAGGATTTACGTTGTATATGTTTTTACGCAAGTACGGGGTGTTCATACAATTATCTTTTATCCAGAAACCCTATGTGCTGCGCTACATATCCTTGAGTGGGACAGTTTCATCTCGAGTGGTTTTTGAGGTGTTGCTGAATGGCCGTTTTCAGCTGTAGGAGCTGCAAGGGTGTTGTTAAAGATGTGCTCACTGACTGAAAGAGGAAGGGGGCACACCGGAAACCACAGACAGAGGAGGGGAAAACACACAGTAAGTTGAGGTTTTGGTATCATGGTATCAGGGAAACATATGTACAGTATGCATATTGTTGATGGCATGTGAGAGGTCATGGCACATCTTAGTTTGCCATCTTATATGGCAAATGGCAAGTACAGGAACAAAGTGCTAATGGAGGGTGGTTTTAAAGCAGTTCAGACATCTTTTCCAGACAACTTTTCTTTGCACAACACAGCTTCCTCCAGGTGTAGCTGTTCACATACTGTTACTCTTGTAATTGCAGACCTGAAAACAGCCATAAGAGTTTCATCAAGAAACTGGTCAGGACCTGAATGAAACAAATTTGTGATGTTGTTAAAACAGAAGTACTACCACAAGTAAAATAAAATACAGGTCAAACTTAATTTTGGTTATTTAACCTTTTTAGTATTGTTTTTAATAGTTTAGGATAGAATATGGCAGAATAATACATTCATTAGAGCCTACATGATTCAAATGATTAATTCTGTAAATTATGAGAATATTTCTCTCTTGAATGTTAATTCTGCCAAAACTACAGTTATCTGCTCTTTAATATAATGTTATTATTCAGTTAACAACATGGCATTTAGTTTACCCTTATGCAGGTGACACCCATACAAGTGACATCATGCAACATAGGCTACAGTAGGCCTAGACCTAAATGGCATAGGGTAAGTCTCCTTCAGAATGGAGTAGCTTATAGTGTTAGATGTTGTATGCCTATGCTCAGCTACATTGGTGACAGACAGCACTAAACTCTTCAATACTGTGACATACTCGCTTCCATGACCTCGTTCGTGCAAAGGTCAGTGGTATAGCCTATTTACGGTGATTGGCGCAGGCAATCGGGTCAAGGTGGGAGGAGTTCTCCTCACGCTGAAGCAACAGGCACCGGGCAGACGCTGCTTCAGCATTACTATCAAAGTTGGAAAGAGCAGGGATGAGACGTACTCACGCCACCTCGCTTCTTTTCAATGGGAGCTCGTTGTGCGTTCGCTAGACAGCTCTAGCTTAAAGATGAATTCAACGTTCAGCCTTAATGATGTTTTTCCAAGGATTAGAGGGCATAGAAGTTAAATAAGTGCACCTCAGTATTCAAGTTGTCGGCAAGGCTAATTAAAACGCAATGGAGGAGGAACATTTCGACACATATGGCATTGGTGAAAGGAGATCTTCACTGAGCTCCGACACTATATCTGACAACGAGATAACACCAGAGGATATTGAATGCGAAACTGTCAATTTTGGCGAGTTTCAACGGAAAGATTCAATAGACGAAATCCATCTGGGAAAGGGGAAGGAAGATGTAACAAGCGAGGAGGCGAAGTGCGACTACTACGAGCGTTCTCTTCAGCTAATAGAGGTTATAAAAGAAGACGAGCCAGAAGAAGACGAAGATGAAGATGAACAAGAAATGGTGAGTTGCAGTTTTTTCGGACAACAAGATGTCTTCATTCACTGCGGTCCTTTCAGTGGATTAGCCATCGACAGGTGTGTTTTCTGTCGGGCTGTCTGTGTTTGTTTGGTCAACAACGCTTGAGAAAGTTCTGGGTGAAAGTGAGCTGCTTGGTTTCAGATTCTTCAAATAATTAGGCTACTCAGTCATTTAACTCTCACGTCCCAAGTCCATTAATGTTACTCTTGAGACTACCTGCATGGGCACGTTTCAATCACAGTTTCAACAATAATCACCAACCATGCCATATCTTGTTAGGACATTTCAACACTCCTTCTAGTGAGCAACGCATAGGGGTAGAACATTAAATCATAAAGTCAAGCTGCATTGGGTTACTTTTCTTTTTCTGTTTAGTTTTAAAAGGCACAATCTTAATCTGAACAGGTAGGCCTATTTCCAAATGAATATCTCACAGAGCATGTTAGCTCTTAATTACTCGTGAAACTGCCAAGACACTTTTAAGATAGTTCAGTGTACTGCAACATGCATTCATGCAGTAAATCTGCATTGCTTTGCCATTGCTGCATGATTGTGTCACTGAAAAAAAAAAAGAATTATTCTAGACAGGAGTGCAAGTCATGACACAGCTACCGGTAAACTAACTTGGTGAGTTGCCAGCCCAGGTTTGGACTGGTTTCACCTACTTCATAGAGCTCCATCTCTCTTCAAAGTACATTCAGCTCTCCTGGAGTGCAAGTGAAAGACGACAAACTGATCTATGGGGCTGTTACATGTCCTGTGGTCCATGGTCCTCAAACCTCCTGTCCTGAGGCTGAAGTGTCTTGTAGGTGATGTCTAGGCCAGGCCAAGCAGCGTCAGTTAATCAAGCTCTCTGGCTGCATGGCAAGGAGCAGGTCTTGGCTCATCTGCAAGTAGCAGGCTGTGACAGGACCTCAACCTCATGTCAGGCAGTTATCAGCCTGCCATAAACTCCGGACAGCTTGAATGTGGAAGGTGGCTTTATCCTCAGGATCTCGCCCCCCCCAATTGTTTACAAGACGTCGTTGCTTCAGCTGCATACCAAAGGTACACAAACTGGACACCGTCAGTTTATACTCGCATTATGTAAACTAGGGCTGGGATAAACGATTATTTTTTAAACGATTAATCTAGCGATTATTTTTTCGATGCATCGATTAATCTAACGATTCATTTTTTCAGTCCGATTCGATTTCGATTCAATTATCTCCCCATTAATTGACTAATAATAACTATACATGTTGATTTACATATCTGAATGAACAAAAACATGAATTCCTTAACATTGGAATATATGTTTATTGCTCTTAAGATTCCAAAATAAGTCATGCATTCTTAGTCAGAGGTAGCATTCAGTTCAGTAGTGTATAGGTCTAATTGAGTGCCTGTGACTTTTAAGACGACGTTCGTGAGGGAATCCTTGTAATTAACATTAACACAGTTAAAACGCTGCTGATGTGTGGATGCAATTCATAACGTAGTTAGTCAAATAACTGTTCATACTTCTCCTTGGGACAAGCACTTTTGAGTCTTGGAAAACACTTTTCCATTTACATCGGGATTTTGCAAACATTCAGTGTCAGAGTCAATAAAATGAGCCCTGCATGAATAACGAAATTGACAAACACCTGTAAGCATGCTAAACTCAACATCCAAACAGTATTCTAACGTTAGCTTTGAGATACTGCTTGATTGCATAACTTTGCTAAGGTCTCATCACAACATAGTACATTGAGGAGACCAAACTAAGTAGAGTTAACTTTAATGCAGCAGTTTTGAACACATTTGCACAGCATGGTCACGATGCTAAGCGGATTTAATAGCAATTTAGCTCGCCGTGTTCTATGCAATGCTTCTATGTGGCAAGCAACAACAATCCAACAATCGTTAATATTTTGTTAAATGCACATGCAGAGGAGGGGCAGCGGGCTCGTTACAAGAGAGAGTGGCTGGGGCAAGGAAAGGCTGTGTTCGTGAAAAGCACAGCTAAATGATTTCGTGGCCCCCAGCCACAGATTAGTCAACTTATGGGAAACACTGAAGGTGTAAAATTAAAACTATTTAGCGGCACACATTATGCTTAACGAATCGACGCGCATATTTTGCGTCGACATATTTTTTGCGTCGACATCATCGATTACGTCGACGCGTTGTCCCAGCCCTAATGTAAACCATGTAGCCAGATTCAAGTCGATGGAACTTGTGTTTAACCAACAAATGAGGTTCAGTCAGCGCTGATGTGTTTGGCTTTAGCAAAAAGGACTTTATTAAGATTAAACTGAATTTGTTTGGGAGAAACATACCTGTTACTCTGGCACATAGCCAGAATAGCCACCGATGAAACCACCTCTGCTATTTATGTTTATATATTGGAATCATGAGAATTGGGGAAGGGGCCAGGGTGCTGATGTTTACCATATCCTGAGATTTTATTGGCCAGACAATTGTCATAGTCATCTATTATGTGCCCTCAGGTCTATGATGCACACATAGGCCTGCGTTTTATGCCCATTTGAAGATGTGAAAAAGTGAATGTTCCTCTAGCAATCTAGTGACTGTATTTTTTTCATAACAGTGAGGCTGATTACTGCCTGTGATTATAAGGGGTGAGAAAAGAACATTGCCAGAAGTAGAGCTGCCAGGCCTCTTTCTTGGCCTCCACTTTCTGCCACGGTACTTAAATTATGTGGTTGAATTATGATCTATCCTCAAATAACTTGTCTGACCAAATTTATCCTGTCACTTTGTAAGATGAGCTGTGGATCACTGCAGCGTTGAAAAATGATGCGTACATGGTGTAAAGCCGTAACATTTACTACCAACTTTAACCACATTGCAGACTGTGTGTGGAGATTTTGTTCATCAACTATTATTATTATTATTATTATTATTATTATTATTATATAATTATTCACCAATATGGCCAACTTACAGTGGTTACTTGGTCATGGTCCTCACTGGCCTTTAATGATAAGGGACATTTGAAGTGTTTGTGTTTGTCTGTCCTACATAACCTGCACTAATATACGGCCACACAGAAAACACCAATAAGCCATAATGCTCTCTAGTGATTCTCCACAGCAAAACATCAAAGGTGCAACCTAAAGGTTATAAATAAGCAGAACATCTATTTTCACAAGGTTATAGGCTTCCAAAAGGAGACGTTCAGTGTCAATGAATGGCTTAGTGAGTAAGAGGATTCAGCTTTAATCTGTTTAAGGCTTGTCTTCCATCTATGGTGGCCGCCGATGTCATCACAGGAAGTGGCTTCGATTTTTTGCTCTTGGTTCATTCATTCATATTGGTTGTGAGAGAGAGTGGACAATGAAGGGAAGATAGTGTGAGTTTTTGTTAAGTATTGCCAATGTTGGTATCGAATTGAATCTTGAACAAATGGCGCGTCGTGGACATCTTACAGTGGGTGGGTGTGCATCTTCGGATGGATGCAAGGTAAGATACTTTTTAGCCTGCACTTTCATGCGGTAACACTCGTGCACAGAAAGACCATTGAGCACCTTTGATTAACTTGAAATATTTTGTGAATGACATACAGTAGGGTACCAGGTCCCTTGGATGCATTCATTTAGTCTTTGTTTGTGATCTCTTTTTTTTAAATAAATATGAAATTGATAGTAGTTATTTTTTGGGCATACGGATGAAGTATAAACAGTGATTTGTGTTAAGATTCCAAACCACTTCTTCAAAGCCTTTGTTTAAACTGTAAATGCTTCATCACAAACAATAAGGAAGTTTACTGTTGTGGTTTAACAAAGCCCTATTGAAAATGTCCTCAAGAAATTCTTTTAATTGTTGGTGCCATGAATTGCATTATTTTAAATAAGGTCAGTGAGACACAGAGAATGTTTAATACCAAACAAAGCCTGAGGCTTCTAAAGTGACATAGATGCTGTCAAAATAAAGACATTCAAGTAGCTGCCAATCATAAAAGCTAATAGGTTCTATTCATAGAAGTCTTTGTTATGCAAACATGGATGCCATGCAGAAGTATCTGTAGTTTTTGTTTTAGTTTTTCTTGAAAGGCTGACAAATGTGTATGTGCAGGAAGAAATCTTTAGTCTTTCGTAATTGGCCACGTTTCTCACCAAGGCCGATGTGAAATAAATTGCATCAGTACATGCTTGGGTAACATTTCACACTTTCTAATGTCAGACCTGTCTGTGTAGAGGAGTGATTCTGTTAATGTGATTAGATTGAAGATGACGTTGGGTTGGAGGTGAATTCTGTGGGACTTGGAATCTTGTGATCTTGTGACTCACTTCCATGCAGGCATGAGGAACTAGTGGATGACCTTGCTGGACAAACAGACAAACAACTTTCCTGAAATGTTTAGGGAAACCCACTACCCCCCCCTATAAATAAGAATAAGGAGAACAATTACTTACTCCTGCCCTCTGTGTCAGTAAATTACATAAAAACACATAAATGTAAGCCTAAAAATATCCGTGGGAGCAAACATATATGGACAGAGAATCCTTTGGGGCCAGGTGGCCACAACCAGTGTATCTGGGGGAAGGAATGGTCACGGGAATTGAGAATTGGTCCCAGAGTTGGTCCTAATGGACCTTAACAGTAGAGCCTGAGAAAGTGGATGTGTCGGCACTGCAGAGAAATGTTTTGTGGGGTTGTCAGTTGAAGTCCCTCTGTAATGTCTCAGGCGATGTGAAAGTATGTGTTCACATTTTTGCTATTGACCTTTGGTCTCTTTTTGTTGATTGGTCTGCAGAGATGTAGGTTGGGTTAAGGAGTAGAGTACATTTCTCTGTTATAGGAGGACTGGAGGTGTCTGTCTGATTTACTCCAATCTCACAATTGTTGTTGTTTTTTTTAAAAATGTTTTTTATCAAAGACCCTTGAAAAAAAATATTGACAGGCTGCAGCATGGCATTAAACAGTTTTGGTTGATTTTAGGATCTATCGTTTTTTGATCGTGACTGACTTTTTGTGGTGAGTCTTGCCGTTCTGGTGGATTGACATTTTGGTGAAATTGTACTCACCAAGTCACTTGAGTCAGACATTTTAGACTGATTTGCTGTTTTTTTTCCTCCTCTGTTGTTGCTCTTATGCAGTGGAAAAGTTTACTCCTTTTTAACAGGCCCATAACATTTTTTAAGACCCAACTTTTGTCTTTGTCTTTTTTGACTTATTGGTCTTTGTCATAGTACATATAAAGTATCCATTGAATGTCCATTATGCGTTCATGCATTTATTTTGAGTCTTTTGCCTATTTTATTTCCATTGTATACTAGAGGATGTGTGACCTCACTCTTTACTCTTTGGTCTACGTCTTTGGGTGTTTACTTTTACTAGATCGCTTTACTTGACATGACTTTGAAGTTGTATAGTGTTTTTGTGATTTTTAACACCATCTTGTTTCTGAAAACAAATCATGCACAGTCACACAAAAAGTCATACACAGACCATGAGATGTAGCTAGACCTATCTGTTATACATTCAGATGGGCTTGTATTATATTATGCTTAGCTATTACAAGCACTGTTTTCTGAGATCAAGATCTTACCTAATTACCAATTATAGAAGGGGACCTACTTGGGAAGTAGACCAAGTATCTAGGTTCCTATCTCATGACGGGTGTTTCAAGTTCGCATGGTGAGCCCTTATTTTGGCTGCATTCATAAAACAGTGATGTGCACTGATGTTGGCTGCAGTTTTCTCTTTGTAAAGTTATGATCCAGTCATTCATTAGACTTTGAAACCTTGGTTTAAGTCCCTCCTAATTTTCACTCTTCCCTCGCTGGGAATAGCCACAGGCTCTCTTTACACCCTCAGAAAATGCTGTTTTTGGTTGCGTTTATCCAGCAGCAGACTTGTGTCAACACAGGAAGCTTCAATCCCCACAGAGAGGGTTTTTTGAAGGGTGCCGGGTTCAAAGCCTGCCAAAGATATTACAGGGGAGGTGGGAGGCGATCTCGGAGAAAGCTGTGGGACCGTGAGAGCAGAGCAGGACCACCCGACAAGCTTTCTCCTCTACCTCTCAAGGCAATGTTGCCCTTGAGCCAGGCTCTGCTCGCTGTTTGGCTGCGGAGCATAAACACACTTTGACCTCTTCTCTAGCCGTGGGTGATTGGGAGTTTGGGACTGGAATGGGGTGAGAGTTGAGGCCAGGCAGATGTGAGGCCTGTGAGGTCATCGAGCAAAATGGCGCTCCGGAGGCCGAGAACCTCTGAGAAAGTTCTGTAGAGGGGATGGGTGCTGTAATGTCCCAAGGGAACAATGAGATCTTATAACCTTTTTGGCTGGATGTAGATCATCAAATCCTCACCCTCCTATTCACCCTCAACCACCGGTCAGAGCTCTGACTCATGACTTCCACATTTTGTGCCACTGTAACCCAGATCTTTCCATGCTGATTTTTCTTAATTGTGAATGCATCCTAATGCAAATGCCGTGGAATACGGTGTTTGCTGAAGGCCTTACCTCACAATTGTTTCCTCAAGCTAGACTAATGGGTATCTGTCGTCTTGGTGCCTTTCGGGGGCAGATTCTTTAAGGGCTTCTCGGTTACTACACTGACAACAAGCCAGCCTCTAGGAGCATGCATCAGGGAGGCAGGCTGTTATTTGGCTGCCATAATTCTTCCAAAACCTCACAAAGAATGTGGCCTGTGGCTCCAGCAGGCAGCGCCACTGCTGAGAGTCACCCGTTTCCATGGATATGAGCACAGGCTATGAGGATGGAGGATCTCTTGGTGGAATTATCGCCATTTGAATCGCCATTGTCTCAGTGTTTACTTAGATCTACCCGCACTCAATCTACATCCAACTCGGTGAGGCCAGTCTCCACAATCACACAAGTGCAGGGAACCTTCTACACATTGTTCTGTGCTAGCCTGCTTTGCATGCAAATGTGTGACGTGATGTGTGACGTGAATCGAGATGAAAAAAATAGTTTTTTTTTTTTAAAACCTTGTAAACTGAAGGGAAATCTAGTTTCGCCCAATTGCTTCGATTCGTGTTCATCATGTTTGATTGCACATAAACATGCGTAGCATTGTCTCGCAATTATCGTTCGCCCATATCAGCAGAGCGAGACGAAATCGGGTGGTTATTGAACCGGCAGAGGAATAATCACTGTAGAAGTGCTGTTTGAGTTTGCTCAAAGAGTGTCCTCCATTGGAAAGCACCTGAGGCTTTGCAAACAAGGCCTTCGTCCATTCCTCATCCTTCCCTGCTGTTTCATTTTTCTATGAGTTGGAAGACCAATCTTCTGGGAAGGCATGGCAGAGAAGATAACAGCTGATTGGTGTTTTCTTACTCAGCTGTTCAGCAGCGAGAGCATAGCCATCACACCCATTTGTGTCAGGTTAAACACCACGGGCTCACAAGATCCGGCCTTTAACAGATATGATTGTGGACATAATAGAAGTTATGGCTGAATGGAGAAAGCCTGCCAAATGTCTTCTCCCCTGTCTAAAGTGGCAGACACTGTGCAGAGAGGGAATTCAATATGAATATTATGTTATAATGGTGGTAATTGCTTAATGGAAAAACACAGGAGTTGCCAGGTTTCTGTCTCCCTTCAGTCTGTAGAAAAGTGATATTAAAACACTGATCCTTTGCCCCCTCCAGACCTCTCCAGTCAAACCCTCTTGAGTTCCGTGTTCTGGGTTTTCATTCTGGAACATCTTGCCCATCCTCGTGGTTAGTCTTTAAGGGCTGCCGGCATTGAACTGCGGGTTCCTTATCTCACGTTACTCCTCTGCTTGCAGCCCTGGACTATTCTGGGTTGAGAGAGAGAGAGAGAGAGGGGGAGAGAGAGAGAGAGAGAGAAATGGAGGGAGAACTACAGGGGGAGTGATCGAGCAGGGTAGTGTCAATAGAGTGTCAGAAGGCTTAACTTGGGGTTCACCCTCGCTAGGGGATAAGCACGTGTCCTAGGTGCTCGTGTGTCAGGTCACTGATTTGTGATGAGACGGGGAGGAAATAGTACAGCAGCAGCAACTCAACTATGTCTCATGTTACGGAAAATAACTCTCTCAAGGTCTTCCCCTGTGGTAATTTCTTCCTCTGGTGAAATGAACCTGATGGCTTAAGGATGAGCTAGCCATTTACCATTTACATTTCAGGTCTAAAGGGTTACTTGCCATCAGCAGCATGGATATGAAGGATGTCTGTTTTGTAAGCCTAGCTGGTGAAGTGGAAAAACAAATGTTGGCATTGCAAAATATGATTTGGGAGTCTCCTCAATACAGTATGATTAAGGTGATTTGGCTCTTAATATTTTGTCTTGGTGGCCATGTGAGTGAGTGCAAATCTCGTTAAGAATCCTTTTCACTGTTCCAAAGATGTTTTTTTAATGGATACAGATTCAGAGTATTCAGAAATCGAAGGCATTTCTTTCTCCGATGTACTTTACCCCTCTCCCAACCATAAAAAGAAGTGGCTGATCATATAGATGAGTGTTCCCTTGTTTCTCAGCTCAGAAAAGATTCCTGTGATCATTTCAGAGAGTAATTATCCCTTGTTTTCTCATGAAAGGGGACAATCTTATCTGTGTTTGAATTTATGGTCCAAGGACTTTACCCCTTAATAAGGAAACAGTAGTACAACCAGATCAATCAAACGGGAGTTTTACGGTTGTTTTACAGTTATGTGGTTAATGTGAAATGGGGGGGGGGGGGGGGGGCTTAAAGACACATGTATTAAGTACACATAGTGTTAAGTTTAAATTTTGTTAAAAGATTTGAGAATATGTATGCATTGTTCATGCACCTGGACACCGTAAGATATTGCTGCCTTGCTACTGTTTGATGATTAGACCTTTTTTCAAGCAGTGTCCCTACCATCTAAGATGTCACTGTCATTCTGTAGCATAGCCATGGGTTTCCTAGCAGGAACAGATTCATTTCGCATCAGGAGATTTATTACAGTTATTATGATGTTAATAAATTCAGATTATTAGGACACTGACCACTAATCCTGAACTTCAATGACCAATAAGTGAAGTATATTACACAACATTAGAGGAGATTGATGCCAGTTTTCATTAGAATGGACCACTAAATCAATCGGCTTATGTGTCTGTATGATGAATCTCAATGAAGTAATGAAATGTTTCAACTTTTAATGTTGTTGATGAATCTGCAAGTCGAGAATAGAACCTGGTGATCACATCTTTCGACCGTAAGTATCTTAGGCATGAAATTAAATGCATAAATGCATCAACAGATTGACGACACGGACGTAATGCTAAGAAAAAGTCAGTTGTTCAAGGTTTGAATGCTATTTGCTATGTTTTCATCTTCAAATAACAATTGCAACAGTAGTTGTAGAAGATAGTTTTGAACTGGGTTCAAAATCTCAGTGTATTAATTAGTGTAGTTGTAACAGTCATGGGCTATTTTTCTGTGTATACTGTTGTTTTTTTGTTGTTTTTTAAATCACAGAGAATACTTTTTTTGTACGCTCAGTCGACATACAGACCTTAAGGCTATTTCAATGCTTCAAGGGATTTCTTTTTTCAGCTCTGTGACCGTAACTGTGTGGTATATAATTTCCTACTAAAGCTTTATGTAAACATAGAAATGATGTTTTGTCTATCTGAGCCAAACAGCTTCATGTCAAATCCCTTGAAGGTAGATAATTTAATGGTATGAAGTTGATACGGTTGCTCTCATTTGTGTGTAGACTGTTGATCAGGAGATTATCTAACAGTTACGCAACATATTGCATTTTCATTTTGCCTGGACCAGTCATAAATGCAAAAGCCAGGGAGCACGTTTAAGTCAGAGGTCGTTTGGTTCGGTGTCGAGATTTCTGCCCACAGGCGCTGTCTAATCCTTAATGTGTTGCATTGCTTTCGTCAATGTTTGTTAGGGCAGAAGAGACAAACACTCAATTAATGTAAGCGATCATAGGCTTACACAATATGCTTAGGTGGGTGAATTTGATGGGGCTGAATCCTTTATCATCATCATCATCATCATCATCTTCATAAAGACCACCATCACATTTTTCATCCTGTTTTAAAAATAATCAGCAACAACAAAAACTGGCCACTTGAGATAAATAGAGTGCGTCCCTGGCGTGGCGAACATGTGTAATTACGTGGTGGTAATACATCCATTATGTTTGCCTCCTCTCGGTGGCCCTTCGTGGCGGGGGATATTAACATGAAATGAAAAGGTATCTCCAGGGGTCAGGTGAGCTCTGATTATGCCAATGACAGCCGCAACAACAGCAGCTGCAGCAGCAACAACAACAAGAGAGAGTTGAGTAGTAATGTGGTTAGATTTTTATAAATACTCTGATTTCTAGATTCTCTAGAATATTGGCCACAAGTGATTTTATTTATTTATTTATTTATTTATTTATTTATAAAAAAACATGTGATGGGAGGAATGTTACCCCCTTGGGTGTTAATAAATTTTGTTTATTTTTATTTATTTTTATTCTGATAGACATCCTGTCCGAGGTCATGCTATTTTCTTTGAAGAAATGTGGAGTAGGTTGGGGTGATTGTTATGATGATACTGATCATGGTACCATTTGATGGTGTGATAATTTCATGGAGATGGGGATGAGTAGGCTGGCTCCTGTGGCAGGGTGGTTGGTGATGATTGGAGCAGCCTGTGCTGCTTGGCTGTGTGCCTGGGTGGTTGGGTAGCCTCCCCACAGGCTGAACAGCCACTCCGAACCCCAGGGGGGGATAGCCACTCCTCACTCCTCACTGTAGGGACCACTGAGGGTTTGTTCTGCTCTCTGTGTGGTGCTGATGGGTGTGAAAGCTATTTCCAGAAAATGAGTCTCTCTCTCTCTCTCTCTCTCTCTCTCTTTCTTTCAATTTTGTGTCTGCCTTTTTCCTCTGCCTTTCTTTCTTGTCTCTTTCTCTCATCCCTTTATCTTTTATTTTCCCTCAACTTGCCTCGGCTCCTTCTGGCATCTTTTCTGTCTTTGAACCTGACAGATTTTTTAAAGTCTTCATTGCCCCCCCCCCCCCCCCTCCCCCAGCGAGAGAGTCTGTAAGTCTTTTTGTCTCAGTGATCACTCTTGTTTCTTCTGAGAATAAAAGGTACTTCTCACAGCTTGCTCTGTGATCACTCACAGTTCTTGTGATGTGACGTCTTACGGACACTCTGAGCCACACAGAAGCTTTCATAGTGCATTTCAAATAGGTTTATATAGTGCGCTCGGCCTCGGACCGGTATGTTTTTACCACTCTACTCCGTACTGTTTTTATTCACTACATTACTCACCTGAATTTATCACAGAGAATGCTTGATTGGAGGTCTGCTTTATGCTTGTTTGAAAGGAATCAACCCTTTGTTTTCTGTGTGTGAAAATAAGATAAGGCTCTGAGTGACATTGCCTCCATGCTGCACTAAGCCTTGGAAGGTGTTGACTTTGTCCAACTCCAAGGTTTGAACAAGGCTTATCAAACAGCAAGCTCTGCTTCTCGAAACATGCCTTTGGCGTTAGGCAAGTGACATCATGGGAAAAGCTGGAAAGGACCAAGGAGCTTGTTATGGACCAAGTAGTCTGTGTACTGTGGACCCCCTCCCCAACACACACACACACACACACACACACACACACACACACATTTATTTTTGTGGCCACTCTGAGCCAAAAGAGGGAGTCACCATGTTTTGGATATGAGCTTGGTGTGGGCGTGGGCGATTTACCATAAAAACATGCCATGTCTTCACCTTACACGGAAGGTTGTTGGCGAAGCTAAAGAGAGGAGCTGCCATCTATCCCCGCTGCAAACCTGCCAACCCCACCCCCCATCTCCTGCTTTGGAGGCTTGGCATTGCTCTGGGCAGCAGGAATGACAAAGATTGAATGTCACCAACACCCACTACTGTTGTGAGCATGAGGAAGTGTCAAAGCCGCGTCTCCAACCCCAGGAGCTGTGAAGTGTGGGATTGGCACCAAACAGAGAGATTTGCACTGACTTTGTGTTTAGTTTTTTTTTCCTTCTCAGTTTGTGCAGCATGTAGTTCTGGAGGGATTTGGGTTCAATTGAAATTGGAGAGAGGAAAAAAGCCTTTTCTCTCTGCAGTGTCAGGCTTATCAGGCAGCCTTCAGTAGCCTTAGGCACTTTCCCTCACTTTCTGTCTGTCTTTGCCTGTGAATGAACACATCTCAAACCTGTACCTGTCTTCTTGTTCACTGACTTTGATCACATCAGGTATGAGAGCTCTGGCTGGTGTTTGCATTGAGGAGCAGAATGAGGTGATGGAATGCATGCAGTAATTAAATCTCAGAAAGCTGTAATTCATCCCGCCGCCCCCCCCCCCCCCCCCCCTTCCCCATTGTTCTCTTCAGAAAGAACTCCACATGTAGCGCATCAGTTCTGAGTAGTAAAGTGTTTATGTATATACTGTATTTACAATTTTTTATATGCATTATATATACTAGACAATTATATAAATAATGCCAGAGGGCGTGGTGTGACTTGCCTGCCTACCTGTAACCCAGCAACCCCTTAGTAATGTAGTTCTGAGTTCTAAGCCCCACACACATTTGAGTGCAGGTTACTGGGGCAATTTTTGAAGCCAGTTGCTGTGGTGGATTTTACTGAGAGCATTGATGTCTGGATTTGAGTGCCTTGATAAAGAGCTATAAAAATTGTTGTTGTGGTGATGGCATCCAGTGTCAGGCTGCCTTTTTATAGTAGACTTAAGAGGTCATTTGATAGTAACCCAGGTAATCTGTCCATTGACTGAGCCTGTTACGTGCTAGTGAAGATTCTGTAAATAGATGTTAACCCTGTCAGAATTATGCCTTTGAAGGGGTAAATAGGTAACCTAGGTATTTTGGGTTATGATGCTGAACCAGCAGACTTGCATATTTGTATGTTCATTTCTTTAGCAGGCACTTTCACCCAAAATAAGATAAGGTGTGCATTTCATTAGTGTTACAGCTCCCTGGGATTAGCCTCTTGCTCGACCGGTTGAGCAAATTTGACCCATGACCTTCAGCTCAGGGTTGTGTTCCTTATCCAATACTAACTGGACATGAGTTTCAGTCTCCGAAACTCTGCTCTGCGGTCTCCACTCCTGGCCATTTGGTAGGGTCTGCTTGTGAAGTACTCACGGGTCCGCACCGATGTGCCATTTGGACATTCTCCGCACTCAAACAAGCATTTGAACGGTCTGGGGGCAGCTCCTGTGACAAGACTGATATCCTCAGACTGTTCTTAGCACCTACCAATTAAGCTGCTTACCATAGGTCATCATTCAGCGATCCTGTTCCGGCTGCTTTCAGACGAAGTTACATAAGCGTGTTTGGGATCGTTCTTCAGAGAAGCTCTGCAGGAGCCACTACTGCACTAATCTTTCCTTGATAACTGAAGAGAGAGAAAAAGGGGGGGGGGGGGGTGTTGCTGATGGTAATAAGACAGGTACCTGCATGGGGGTAGTCAAAAGGTGTTCTGCTCCTGTATTCCGATGGGGCACCACACCATTGTCACGACAACGATTATCACTAAAAACAAAGCATCATATTTCAGGCATGGTGTAGAGGGGTTACCAAAACAGTGATCATCAGTGGCGACAGGGGAACTTTCTATTTAAAGCAGGTTTTATACCCTTGGTGTGTATGTGTATGTTGCTGTGCCATGTTGACGTGTTTTGTTTAGTGTTTTGGGAGGCTCATAATTAATCACATGGTTGGATGGTGGTAATAATAGTGCTCTGTGTTGATATATTGCCTAAGAACAGTGGCATGATATTTACATTTAACTTAATTTTCACCGCATTTGTTTACTTTTCCAATGATGGATCTCCCTCGTTTGTCATCCTGAATGGGTAATCAAAAAATAGCTCTCGAAAAGTCATTACTCGTGGGGGCGCCCACAGCTCAATGGCTTTGACGATTTATCAAAAATGCATGCCATCCAATCTGATATTAGGTGACGTCATTGAAACCCGATTGCGATTGATGATGAATGTTCAGAGAGCGACGGCCACACCTGTGTGTTCAGGAGAAGAGAAATGTTCTTCCTCCCAGAGGCCATTAATCATCGCTGGCCTTCATCTTTGGCCCGTATCGGAGCTGTTTGTGTGTAAACACAAGACGGCGTTTAGTCAGCACACGAGCCGTGCCGCTGGCTCCCAGTGCATGATGGGATTTTTACGACTCCCCATCTGTTTTTATTGAGCGAACACAGCGAGATATTTACTTGGTACTGGCAGGGGGCCAGGAGATGAGCTCATTGTTTTTAGGTGTAGTAGAATAAAGGTTTCTTTTCAAAGGTCAGTCGTCCGATGTGTGCCCTCTAGGCTGGTTTGGTTTTGAAACAGTTTGAAATTTGGTTACAAACTAAATGGAGAAAAATATGTTAATGAAGTCTGCCACAATGATGTCTGTGGCGCAATGATTCACTGTAGATTATGGAAAACTGGATAGTCAAAGGCAATGTATTTGTGACACTTTTTGTGGCTCCCAGTAGAATGTCACATTCCACTTCATGTATGCATGTTTATGTGTATGAATACCTTGGATTTATTTTATTCAAGGGTACATTCTGTAATGCAGATGCAAAACATGTTGTACTGGACTGTTTGTCTGTCTATCTGTTACTGACTGCGATAGTCATAGAAATTCACATTAAAGCTTTCTGCAGCTCTCAATGTGTTAGAGTCCTACAGTATGTGTTTCTGAGGGAAAACACACACACACACACACATGTAAGCTATCTTTTGAACTGTGCTCTTGGCCTACCCTAGTTTAAGCCAGAAGGAAGAACACCGCTGACCTGGAAAAACCTCTCTTTGGGCCACGCCGCAGCAAAGACATTAGCAAGAGCTGAAGTGCAATTAAGAGACAATGACTACCGTTCCACCACCAGTGCTGTTGTTGAAGAGCTCTTAAATCCTGGCAGCCCATTTGAGCAGCTTTGCACAGACTGAGAGCCTGACGATACTCTAGCCGCTTCCAACCAGATGGACGGTTATATAATAAAGCACAGCGTTGTGATATCTGCACCGATAAAATTAAATCGTTTTTTGTAGCGCCACTGATTTTTATTCAGTTTGTCTCTATCGGGTGGATTCTGGGGCCATCAATCAGAATGGAATGACCTGAAACCATTGATCTTTTTTATTACATTATTAATTATTTTCTTCTTCTAGATGTCTTTGTTTTGTATCCTCTCAATACATGTAAGTACAGAGTTTGTGTTTTGATAGAGTGAGTGCTCCCTTTTTTATACTTGGCTAACTTATTCTAGCTTTAAGTATACAACAGCCTTTTTTTCACCCCTTTAAAGCCTGATAGCAGGGCATTGCTCTATCTGTTGCTTGTCTGATATAATCGTTCCTATCTCCAGTCTGTACTAACGCTTAGGTCATATCAGCTCTACAATAACTGATATGTCAGCTGAATAAGTCTGGTGAGGTACCTCTTGCTTTAGACCTGACTTCCTTTGATGTAGCATGAGCTGCAAGCGTGGCATTTTTTATTCTGGGTGTTGCACCAGTGGAAAGTTGGCACCGCAGGCTGGATTATTTCCTCTGTTTCCCTGAGACGGACAGGAACACACCTTCGCCTCGTCTTCCCTTTTGTCCCGGGGCGAACTTTTACGGCTCGACGAGTTCCCAGTGAGCAGCCACATGTGGGGAGGATGAACGCCGCCTCCATTCGGGGCTCTATGGCTTTTTCATCTTTCATGGCACTGTGCGTGTCTTAACAATGCCGTCTCTGTTTTTTTACAGCCAGTCAGCAGTGAGTAAGTGGCTGGGTGGCTCATCACTGGGATGGTGCCCCTTTTTGAATGGGAGGAAATGTCTCATGACTGGTCCCTCCTGAGCCCCGCAGGGCAGACCAGCTTCGGCGGGAAAAGACAGTCTTTTGTAAAAACTGGGCTTTCCACTTCCCTCAGCCGTGCGGAAAACCCTTAAGGGAATGTGAAAAATCCCAGAGGCTCTATGGAGCCAATTGTCCTGACCAATGTGGTTCTGGGCATTCTGTACCCTGTGTGTTCTCTGTCCACGTGAACAATTGGCATAGCTGTAGAATGAAGTTGTGGATCAGAAGTTTAGTGAAACAGGAACATGGTCTGCAGAGGAACCCTTCTTTGCTGACGTTTATGTCATCCATTGGAATTTGTATGTCCTTGCCTGTGAGCCAGCACATCGTTTTTCTAAGCAGTAGTTCCTTTTTTGTAAGTGTGTGTGTGTGTGTGTGCGTGCGTGCGCGCTGACACATGTTCAATTCAATCTCTGTGGTAGCGTTTGCCTCCATTTGTGCGTGTTTATGTGTGTCTGCACTGCAAACAAGCGGGATGATGAATCAGTCTCTCTTGAGCGGGTGGGCATTTCCTCCGTCATGTCTTGTCATAAGCGCGCTCAGGGGCCAGCTCATGTTTGTGTTCACTGGGAGGACCGTTTCCTCTGCGCCGCTATTGTTCTGACCGTAGAGGTGTTTCGAGCTGGAACACCGTCCCTCCTGGTTGCCGCGCAGCGTCCCTGCTTACAAACTCGTCCGTATTGTGACATGGCACTCATTGTTGTGCTGGACAACAGCACAGTGAGGGCACATCAGCCCCCTTCCTAGTAACATGATCCAATACCACCTGGAGGCTTCCAGGAGCCTATGACATTGACCTTGATGTTATGTAACTCAGTCTTTCCTTCCATTTCCTATATTGGTTTTAGGAGTGGTGTGGCATGAAACCTGCCATAGACAAAAAAAAAACTTTTGTGGATATGTGATGGTAATACCCTGATCTTTTATTTTTCCTCAGAGTATCCATTGTATATCAATGGTGTGGCCTGCATTATCCATTCAAACAGTGCAGTTTGCAAAATGGGTGAAGTTGAATGCAGTTTAAGCACTGCCATTGTGTTAATTTTACTCCAGCACTTTGCTTATCATATAAGTCCTAATTATATAGGTCATATAGGTTTTGTCAATGTTTTTTTTGGTTGTTGTTTTTCTTTTCCATGTGTTTTTTCATTGATTTTTGGTTGGTGATTCCCAGGACGCTCAAACACCAGGGCACATGAAAGTTGGTGGGCACGCAGCCCCACTAGGCTGAATAGCGGAATAGCCTAGAAGCTTTTGCTCCCTGGGGACCACCCCCTGAAACACACACACACACACACACACACACACACACTCACACACACACACACACACACACACACACAATTTGTTTTCCTCTGATTATGTATGTAGCACTGTGTTGCGGTCATATTATATACTGTGGTACGACCAGCAGGATGCCCTGCTAGAGTTCATCTTGAGGTGTGCACTTTGTGGCGAGGTTTATCCCAAAGCCTTTTCTCCGATCAAATTAAGGTGCCCGTAGACACATAATAGGGGAATGGACGTTAAATGTGTTACAATATTTTATACTGATTTGACTCGTTAAGATTTTGTGCATGCTTTGCGTTTGATAACAATTGAAAAACCTATGCTGCAAGCCAAGAACATTTTGCACGTAGACATGCAGGGCTACTAAACGTTTTCATTTTGGGTGACGCCATTAATGCTCTTTTAAATACATGACTGTTATCTGCAGTGTAACATGCTATGTAATAAATCGGTCATAAAACTATGCTACTTAGTACTCACTTGCAATGAAATGGTTTGTACTTGTAATAGACAAGCAACTGCTTTATAATACACAATTATATTATGTAACTGCAGGGTGTCATGCTGTGTTAAGCTTTACTTTATGGTTTGATTAGACTTCAACAATAATGTCATATTGTAACATGACCATGTCGTTCTGCTTGAATTGATAAAGGTGGTGACTGTTTTGCCCAAAGTTCTCCCAAGCGAATATCCCACTCAAAAGCTCAGAAGCATAACAAATCAAATTGAAACTTTTTTAATGTTCCCTTTTCCCCCAATGCACTCAATTTGCCATTATAATGACAAATACATTTACGTGCCAAAGATTAAGAATCACTGATGTGCATGGAAAATGATTGTGTGTGTGTGTGTGTGTGTGTGTGTGTGTGTGTGTGTGTGTGTGTGTGTGTGTGTGTGTGTGTGTGTGTGTGTGTGTGTGTGTGTGTGTGTGTGTGTGTGTGTGTGTGTGAGTGAGAGATTTGGGGATGCTCAGATCTTCTCAGAAAGCCTTAATGAGAGATAATCAGTGCTTATGTAAGGAGTAAACATTTTGAAAGGTTATAAGGAAGTGCCGCCGCCATCCCCAGTTTGCTCTCACTTCTTCTCCAAATTGATTCTGCCAATACGTGCATGGCTTTCACTGTCAGCTAACTCACAACAACCTCTGTGTTTTAAATAATGAGATGGGTGAGAAAGGGAACATATAGAGAATCCTAGTTATAATTGCTAATGTGACAGCAATAAGACAGAAATGTATGTCCAGTTTGCAAGGGGGCTTGTGTAAAATGAGATTATGCTGCCAAGGGCTTATTTGGTTCACAACAAGTAGTCAGCACCAATACACAGCCAAATATGAAATAATGCATTTCATATGTATACACACATCTGCACACACATACAATATGTAATCACTTGTTATGAAATGTCAAGCATGTTCCTATAAGAATGTATTGTATACAGTAATAGCAAGTTGACATACAACTTCTGTTAAGCTGTATATCAATGTGAGTTCACTGTGTGTTGTCTGGAGCAACTGCATACGGTATTGCTGATAGCAGGAATCCTTCATTATGTCATGGTCATGTGGTTTCTGGTTAGGTGTGATATGATCAGAGGCCTGTTGAGTGGTGATCCCTGATGAACTCCTGTGTTTGTGTCCGCTCTTCCTCCCTCTTCTGCAGCTGGATAACATCCTGTACCCCCCTTCCATGCCCCTCCGGAAGTGCAGCAACCCGGAGGTGTCGCATGGCTCGGGCATGGCCCTCAAGTTCAAGCGGCAGCTGAGCGAGGACGGCAAACAGCTCCGCAGAGGGAGCCTTGGGGGAGCACTCACAGGTGGGTGACAGACAGACAGATAGATAGACAGACAGACGCTGCTCACACACAGACAAGCAGACGGACGCTGCTCAGAGACAGTGAGGCAAGCAGACAGACAGACAAATGCTGCTCACAGACAGTTAGGCAAGCAGACAGACAGACAGATGCTGCTCACAGACAGCGAGGCAAGCAGACAGACAGACAGATGCTGCTCACAGACAGCGAGGCAAGCAGACAGACAGGGTTTGTTAGATTTACAGAGAGAGTTATCAGCCATTCACAGTCAAACAGAGAGGTACAGCCAGAGAGGAAGAGAGAATGCGACAGACAGACAAGTTGCTTGCAGGGAGACAGACAAACAAACAAACAAACAGGTTACTTGTAGAGAAAGAGAGAATGATGGACAGATAGGCTGCTTAGAGAGAGAGAGAGGCTGACAGACTGCTCACAGACAGACGGATAGAAAAACACAGATGGACATGAATGGAACAGAATGTCAGACTGATGTTTTGCCATTTTCCAGCAGACACACACAGACATACATGCGTATACAGGTACTCAACCAAACTACTGATAAAGAAACTTGGAGACCGACAGAATGAAAGGAACACGCACGTACACACACGTACACACACGTACACACACACACACACACACACACACACACACATGCTGTGCATGCAAGATGTAGAGTTTGTCTCGCAGGATGTGCTCTCAAGTTCCTCAAATGTATTTTGGGATCCTAACACACTTGTGTACTTTTGTTTTTAAACTCTCATTTTAAATGGCACACGGTGCGTTTGCGTTGAATCTCAAACATTTCAGAAATTCGGTCCAATTCTCCTCAGAGGACAGTAATATTTTAATTTGCGTGGTGATAAGTAGGCACTTCCCGGCCATTGCAGAGGATGACTGGGAGGAAATCATCTCGCGAAGTGAGAGAATCACCATTTTCCAACCGCATATCCTGTTTTGCCTCTCACTGCACCGAGCCGCTCTTTGGTGGCTGGACTGTACAGGATGCAACTGCAGGCCCTCCTGTCACAGAGGGAGAGAGAATGAAAGACGCAGAAGGAAGGATGGAGAGAAAGAAAAAGCGAAATGGTTGGCGGGTAAAGGTGGTCCATCCTGCTGTATGTAGAGTTACTCCTTGCAAAGTGTTGGACTATGTGTCCTGTGGTCTACTACAGGAGGACGGCACGCCGTTCTTACAGGCAGGCTACACCAGACACGTAACTAAAACATTCTTTTTGCGGAGCGAATGCTGTTACAATTTGCTTCCACCAGAACCAATGTAACTGGCTACACCAAATGTGAAAGCAGTGCGTACATTCAACTAAAACTATTTTTATACAACAATTGGGTTCTATGGAACTATTTATTTGTTTCTGTTTGGCCGAGAGATGTTCCATGAGTTGGAATATCCCTGGACATTTCAACTCAGACTTTGCACAGCTAATAATAAATCACTGCACGATACAATGCGAAGATTCTATAATGCTTGACACAATGTAGCCATAACGTTAAATTAAAATTAAATTGAAGTTCTCATAATTTATAAAAGCGAGTAGCCGTCGGAGTATCCATTACCAATCCCACTCGTGCTATATTGCTTAATTACACTCCGCAAATGCGCACCTGGTCTAACCCTCACCTTAGACCCTAAAACACATCAGGTAGAGCAGGACACACCTGGTCTAACCCTCACCTTAGACCCTAATGCACGTCAGGTAGAGCAAGAGTAACAGCGGGAGCCAGACAGTGGAGTTCAGTGGAGACATGCCAGCAAAATGTTGGGTTTTAGCCTTCTTGCTAGCACGCCTGCCTCTCATACTAGCACTGCAGGTTTGAGTCCAGACCAAAATGTGCAGTAAGCAAAACTTACACACAACCATATGAAGTTTGATTCCCATGGACTGGAGCACGCACTGATAAAATATGTATCTTACCTGGACTATAAATTGCTTAGCATCACATAAATAAGTACAAAGAAATGCAAAGGGTGGTCTTGAAGCAGATAATATACTGAGACAGTGAGGGCTGTGTGAAAATCCCACATACTGTATGCACACGCACACTCTCCCTCCTCTGCCTTCCCTCCTCATCAAAGACTTCACAGGCACAGGAACGGAGATGAATTTCAAACATCTTTGTTGATGAAAGGCGGCGTGATGAATAAAAATGAATTTGCAAGCCGTCTCTCCCGGGGTGTACGGGGAGAGAATGGAGCGCTGCTGATAAAGTCAGGCTTTTGTTGTGTGTAGTGAGGCTCAGGATGTCCTCCCTGTATTGTCTGCCATTGAGATGTCTAGGGTCAAACTACAGAATACAGACAAACAGAATGCAATGCATGTTCTCTCCCCTGGTCCTCAAATGCTTTTCAAAAAATACACGTCTGTGTTACGGTCTTTGTTGGACGAGCGTGCTATTGGAGACTTGACACAAGTGGAGTGCTGCTGTGTGTTGTGATGACCTCGCGACTGTGGTGATTTTTACACATATAGAGAGCTGAACTTGGCAGCTCTCATGGGCCTCTCTGCAATCAGGCTGCAGAGTTTGCTACTGAGGAGGGCTGGTTGGAGTGGAGGGCTGAGGGGAGACATGGAACGTGACCCGTGGCTGAGAAATGGCGTGAGGAAGATGATGATGGAATATGCAGTTGATGGGGAGAAAGATGGCGAGGAATGACTATGAGGAGGATGATGCGCGGATGCTGATGAAAAGGAGGATGCAACTGATGAAGATTGAGATAAGAATGATGATGATGGTGATGTTGAAGAAGACGATATGCTGGAGCACACTAAGCAGACATAGGTACATCAGAACAGACTAGATCCTGCTGGAGCTGCATTATGCATTGTTCTAAGAAATGGATCGGATCACGCAAATTCAAATTTGAAAGTTTGAAAGATGTTGGTAGATATGGAGATATTGAGAGACGCCACTTGGGTTTTTAATATAAATAAATATCTGCCGTCTCTTCCTGAATGTAGGTTTCCTGCTGAATATAATGTTCCAAATTCAGCAGTAAAGCCAATCGAAAAATAATAGTGTTCTGTATTAGCATAATGAGGTGCGCTGTGTTACTGAGGTGAATATTAGATGGGCCTCAAACTGAACCAAAATAATAAGGAGCATGGTGCAGTAGCCTAACTCCCCATCTCCTTCCAATTTTGCAGAATCTAGCGCTGCGCTAAATTGTATCTTGTTAGTGCCAGTGCTGGGGTGTGATTTTTGGCCGGCCAAAGTTAATTTGCTCTGACTCCTCAATGCACCCAACTAAATCACATTCTGAACCCTGACCGCATCAATTATACAGGCTGATATTGTTTTCAATCTTCCCCCTCTCAGCCGCGCATAGAGAAGGCAACCTTTAGCTATTGCCATGATTGGGTCACCTCAGGAGAAATGGCCCACTCAAGCTGCCATAACCTAATCTGGTGTGACGCCCCGAGAAAGGACAGGCTGTACCCCCTTGAGGCTCCAACTGAAGGTCACGCTTGTAAGAATCATACACCTTGGAAGGGACAGGTGAAAGTTTGTTGCCAGGCGACAACCCCCTCTGGAGCCTCGCCAGAGAGCTGCTTGTCAGGCAGTTGACATCACAGTATACACGCTGCTGCACTAGGAAAGTGTGTCATGTCAGGGGCGGTCTCTTAGCAGTGATGGAGACCAAATGTGAAAGATTTCTCACCGATTCCACTGCCAGGCTTAGATCATTGTTTGAGCTCAATCCTTCCCACATCTTAACTCTCTATAGACATTGCAGTAGGACTGTTTCACTGACAAAAACACAAGCATGGTTCAGGGCTCGGGGCGGACAAAGGACTAGTATATGGCAGCTAGGACTCCGTGAGAAATGGTTTTGTGGTTTGAAGTTCATGTAGAGGGGGAAATAAATCTTTCTCTGTCCATAGTGTCCATTAGTTCCCTGTAGGGAAAAAAAGAAAAGAAAAACACTCCTCTTCTGGGAACTGAAATCCCAGCAGTTCTGCTAGCTATGAGGAGGGATTAATAGCAAGGAGTAGTAGGCCTGCAAATATCCACACTGTGCTGTACTCTCCACTGGCTCTGGGGGTGTTCAGGCTTTAGCTACACTTTTAATTAAACTATCCTTAGCTTATTTGGGTAACCAAAGTCTTGAGTCATATCCCCTTAAAATCAGGAAATGTTAATGAGGGAGGAGGAGGGTGGTATTTAAACACTTTAGGAGAAATGGCTATCCCTGGTTTAAGATTCAAATCAAGACAGACGCAACGTACTCCCAAGCCACGTGTGTCATTAATCCATGCTACTCCTAGTTAATCCACTATGTCTCCCCAGTGGATCTTATATAGGCTTCCCTCCAGTGAAAGTATTGTTTGTTTAGGTCTAAAGTCTGGCGGAAGGAGAGGGCCCGTTTTCGATAAAATTGGTTTGAGTTGTTGTTGACTTGCGGTCTTGGCTGTCTGCCTGCTGCCACCTAGCTTTAGCAGGCTGTAGCTCTCCCTTTTCAGAGCTGATCTGAACCATTTGTATGATTCACAGAAATAAAACAGTTTAATCTTTAATGACTTTCCAAAACCTATTAAATTTAATTGAAAATTCACCCTATTTTTTTTTTAATTTGATTATATGCTCTTATGAAAGCACTGAATTGCTTTTCACCCAAGGCCATCAGGCATGTTTATTTGTTGATGCAGATATTTTTTCTGGGAATACCAGTATGTTGCATATGTTTCTCAATGTCTTTTTGCCTTTGAGAAAAAGCAGAAGTCCAGATGAATAGTATGTATAGTGCAGTTTGCTTCTCTTTGTGACACCGGGCTATCGTTGGGCAATTGATGTTGATTTCAGCTCATGTTCAGAAGTGTGACTCTTGTGTAACCTGCTGCAGTGATGTAAGGGGCCTGTGTCCACGCCACGGTGACCCGATTAACTCTTTAAGTCTGTGTTGTCCCAACAGTCTTTCACATCGACTGATGGGGCTGACAGATAGGGCTGACAGTCGTTGTGATTTAGAGTAACTGCTAGAAAAACACTGTCTCAGAATCACTCATTAACTATTAATTTAAAGCTTTCTATTTAGCTTTTATCTTAGAGTAATGAAATTATGAGGCCGCCTCTTGGTGTATCTGCCTATCAACAAGAATTGATGAACAGTACATTTTAATCCCCCTAATGATATTTTAATTTAATGGGAAAATGGATGTTCATCATCAGAATGTTCTGAGAAAAAAGGCAGTACAAATGTCTGTATGTTTCTGAAAAAAGTTCACTTAGCAAATTAAAAACATTGAGTGCGTTCAGACATTCATCCACTGGTCCGCTGTTGCCACACTCTGGGTTTATGACTTTTAGATATTCAGACAGTGAGTGATGTCTTGGGTGGAGATTTCCCACACCTGTTGTGCAATCCTCCACATCGCTGCACCCTGTATCTTGATTGCAACTACACTTTCTTACTCATTTATGTGTCATCCTTTTTCTGGCACTCTCTCCTTCTCACTCTTTCCCTGTTTCCATTTTTATTTTTCTTTCTTTCTTTTTTCTTTCTTTCTCCCTCTCTCTCTCTCTCTCTGATGTTTTTAGTAAATTCCCACCTTTGAAGGTTTTAGAATATCTTACTAGCATAGATTTAAAAAAAACAAAACATATTTACGTTTCTATAACACACAATGCTCTGGCCATTAATTAGCCTTAGTTGCGGAAATGGCCTTAAATTAAACAAACAAACAAACTCTCTCTCTGTCACTCTGCTCCATAGGAAAGTATCTGCTGCCCTATGTGTCGAGCCAACCAGCATGGCAGCCTGCATCAGAGACCTCCAACCTGGTGCGCATGCGATCTCAGACTATGGGCAAGTCGGCCCCCTCCCTCACTGCAAACCTGGTAAGTCCACTCCTGTACCTTCGTTCATGCTCTCGGACTCAACTGTACCTACCTGCTACCTGCGATAGTCACGGTCATGCTGTAGTGTTGGTGAATTTAGTGGAAAAGTCCACTGGAAGCAGTTGTGTGGTCCACTGTCATTGTTGATTTGGTTGCGTTTAAGGTTGGTTTGAAAATTGGAATGCTGTTGGCTAAGACAGTGGTTTTCAAAGTGGGGCCGCGAGGAGATGCCAGGGGGGCCTCAGCAAGTCAGAAGGAAAAATAAAAGCAACAAATAAATAAATTTGAACATTTTAAAATATACCTATTACTATGAGGGTTGTTATACAATGCCATTATAATAATTTGTCGCATATCTGAACATTATATTTTTCATGATAATGACTGCAGTATAGCAGAAAGCCCCAAATGCAATTTTTACACACTGTATGCTCCATCGCGAAGTGCTTGTGGCCAAAATAATTATTAGGATTAGCTTGATGTATTTTTACATTTGCAGTTGTATTGTCGATGGGTTTAATAACACATCAAGGCGGTCCTTGGCCAGAACCTAGTGGTATTTGCGGGGCCTTGTCGTGGAAAAGTTTGGGAACCCCTGGGCTAAGACACAAAAAAGTGTTAGTTATCGGGTGACGATGGCTCTTCACATGGAGTCCCCACATTTCAGCATTCCTACAGACAGGTGTTGGGGATGTGTTGCTTTTTCTACTAAAGAACACTGCTTATGTACCGACGAGCAAAGCCAAGAGAGGACTGAATCCAAATCATTTGTGAGTTGCAGCTCATAAAGATTCTGGTCTGCTCTGCATTGTGCTTTGCATTGAGCTTGACTGCAGCCAATCAGTTTAGCCCACTGTGTGGGTGTGGATGATCTTTTCTGTTGGCACACCAGGGGAGAATATCATTTATTAACCAGCACTGAGAAACCCATCACAAGGTCACTACACAAATTTAAAAAATCTAAAAAAAAAGCACTTGATGGAATTTATATCTGGGTATAAAGAAGATAATGATTAAAATATGAAATTTTTTCATTAAGTGCCTCTAGCCTCTCAGTGTTCCTGTCAGCTGGTGATGAGATTTGAAATTTTCTCCTGACAGTGCATCTCCATCTTGTTTACTGAGAAGCCTGAGCGACTGCTGTCCTGTTTGCTTTTTTAATCAGATCAAGTCGCTCACGCATCAGCAAGAGTAAAGGGTAATTATAGGCTAAGTCCTCGCTCAATGTTCTGCCCTGCAAGCTGCGAGCAGGAGGGGGCTTAACTGTGTGTGCGTGTGTGTGTGTGTGTGTGTGTGCGTGTGTGTGTGTGTGTGTGTGTGTGTGTGTGTGTGTGTGTGTGTGTGTGTGTGTGTGTGTGTGTGTGTGTGTGTGTGTGTGTGTGTGTGTGTGTGTGTGTGTGTGTGTGTGTGTGTGTGTGTGTGTGTGTGTGTGTGTGTGTGTGTGTGTGTGTGTGTGTGTGTGTGTGTGTGTGTGTGTGTACATCTATATGTTTGGACTTTATGTTGGGTTGCAGTGCAAGTGTGCATTTGTGTGTGAGTTTTCAGCTTGCCCATGTTTCTTGCCTATGTGTGTGCGAGCGTACGTGTGTTTGCGCACGATTAATAAGTGTCTGTATCTTGGTGCATGTCAGTGGGCGTGTGAGTCCCCTTGGCCTGCGTCTTGGCCCCTACTGTGAAGCTGAGACAGAGTGATGAGGCTGTAAACAGATTGAGCTTGCTGCTGCTGCTGCTGCTGCTGGCACTGCCCCTGTGTTTAAAGCCTGTCACCAGGCCAGAGAGGCTGCCCTAATGAGTGTCCTGACATGCACATGAATCAAACCTGCCGTGGCCCGTAAACCGACACTCTCAAGCCACCCTCCCGCCCTGACCAACATAGCCCAGCCTAACCCGTCCGCCTAGAGTACACCAAGGCCATCTGGACGTGGCCATGGAGGACTCTGGAGTCAGAGACAAATAAGGACTAGCGAGGAAGACGTCTCTCCGAGCAGCTCCTCCGGCGCACGGTGTTCCCTGTGAGGGGCTGATGTCATGTCATGTTTGGTCTCCATGGCAATTACACAGAGGAATGTCCTGTCTGAGGAGCTTCAGTGGGAAATCACTCTAGAGGGAGAGCAGCTTGTTTTTGTTTGCTGTGATGTATGCTCAGTCTTTTACAGCAGGCTTTCAAAGATGAATTATAAACAAAGACAAAGCCAGCACATTTTTACGCCAGTTTGGGTGTGAAGACAGAAGGGAGTGCATTTGTCTTTTTAATAGCATTAAACAATTTATTTAGTCTAATTTGGTTTATCTAACCTCTTTCTTTGATACATTTAACCCAGCTGATAGGGTACATTATGAACTGTGAAGTGCACTTTTATGAACATGACATAAAACATGACAACTGCTCAAGATTTCTCTTGTCAAAAGTCTTTTTCAAACACAGTCCTTTTGTGTTTGATCTGAGAGGGTGTAGGTCTCAGTGTCTGTGAAACACCTTGAAATGATACTCCCTGCTTTATGTATAAAACTGTAGTCAAACATTATACAGTTATATGGATAGAACTCATGGGGTGTTTTCTACAGATGACCGCTAGGGGGCAGTGTTGCTTTTTTGTTGCTCATACATTGGTCAGTTGTTAAGGCATTTGGTGTGGCGTTCAGCCACTATAAACACAACCTGAGGAGAAATGTTCATGCATCAGGACATCTGTCTATCCTTGCCTTTGAGTTTAAGAGGAGCGATTTTAACCATTTATGAGAAGCAACATGGAATTATGTCTTACTGAATGTTTATGTTAGTTAAGGGATCTAAAGACCAAGGTTAGATTGGAGCTTTCCATCGGGTCTGGATCTGTCTGATACGTTCTCCATCACAAACAAATCAGTTTTTTTAATGTCTCCTGAAAACATAGTTAGCCAGCCAGAGCACATCCAAATGTGGACGAGATTTGTATCGCTCACATTTCCCATTAGCACTTTTATGCATCGGAAGATAAAGGCAGATAGTCTGTGGGCAGTCTGTGTGAAGCCCTCTGATTTTCTCATCTAAATGAGATGAGTGTGTGTAGATTTCCCTTTATGATTCTACATTTGATGCTGCTAGTCTGCTCTCCCATGAGTTCTCTGGCCATTATTTAAACAGATCTGTCACATTTGTGGGATAAATACCATCAGTCCCAGCAGAACCAGCATCTGTGTAGATGACCATTTATTGGAAAGCCTATATCACTAAAATTGCAACACTTTAGCTGAGCAACACTCAGAATAAAGGAGATTTGCATGCCATGTAAAATACCTTTATCTTTCAGTGACCGTCTATGAAACAGTCTTTGTGTTTTACCTAAAAGGTGCCTTCAGTGAACTTCAGTATGTTTCAGGTAAAATGCTTTGCATTTGACTCATTTAAATTGAGTTAATAAGGAAGCGATATGTGTCTGTGTGTGTCTGTGTGTGTGTGTGTCTGTGTGTGTGTGTGTCTCTGTGTGTGTCTGTGTGTCTGTGTATGTCTGTCTCTGTGTGTGTGTCTGTGTGTGTGTGTGTGTGTGTGTGTGTGTGTGTGTCTGTGTATGTCTGTCTCGGTGTGTGTGTCGGTGTGTGTGTCGGTGTGTGTGTCGGTGTGTGTGTCGGTGTGTGTGTCGGTGTGTGTGTCGGTGTGTGTGTCTCTGTGTCTCTGTGTCTCTGTGTCTCTATGTCTCTGTGTATGTCTGTCTGTGGTACCCGCTCTGCTCTTCCTTCCAGTGTAATGTGTTGAGCATGACATCATTGCTGTGCGTAATCCACAGAGCCTTCATTGTCTGCGGTATACACCAGAGCCCATTAGATAAACAGCACAGCCTTGTTGTGTGCTGCAGTGGGATCCGTTGAATTGTTGATGCAGTCACCTGCCTGATGTGGCACTTGTCTGCATGAAGTAGGAGCTTCCCAGAGCGGGCGCAAAAGTGACAGTTTCTTTTTTCCCCTCACTGAGGCATGTGTAGGGGGATTTTTTTCCCTTTTTTTTCTGTGCCTTTGCCTTGTGTTGTGTCGGTATATTGACTTGTCTTTGGTTTTGATGAACTGACATAAGGGTTCCCCGGGGAAACTGGAAATGGTGAGCCGTAATGAGCAGGAACGAAGGCAGCTCCTTCCAAACCTGTCGATCCATCACTTAGAAACGGGACCATCAGCGATATGACAGTTCTCTTTAGAAACAAGTCCCCCTCTCTGTGTTCTCAACCCCACTCTACACACACACACACACACACACACACACACACACACACACACACACCGGGCAATCCTGCTGTGCTACGGTGTATGAATTCTGATGGTATGATAACTGAGTATTGGGGGTCACGGTAATGGAGCTGATTTTAAAAAGCCTTCACAGATTTCACCATAATGTCACGCCCCCCCCCCCCCCCTCGTCACCCCTTACCCCCCTCCCTCCCAGCCCTTTGCCTGAGGAGAGCACAGCGAGGCAGTGAAGGGCTCCCCAGGCACCCTCCCCGTATCTCATTCAATTCACCTTAGACCCCGGGGTGGTGTGTGTGTGTGTGTGTGTGTGTGTGTGTGTGTGTGTGTGGGAAAGGGCCCGGAACCCCTGCCGTGAGAGACTGATTGAAATTAACGATTGCCGCGGCTCAGGGTCAATGCGGCACAAACAGAATGTCATTACGACAGGGCCCGATCAGTTTGGCCTGCCTGGCCCACCCTTCTTTGTCTGGGTGACTTGAGGAGCTTACTTTTTCAACTCATCCCTCCTACCTATCTGCCTTACCCCCCTTCTCTCTCTCACTCTCACTCTCTCTCTCTCTCTCTCTCACTCTCTCTCTCTCTCTCTCTCTCTCTCTCTCTCTCTCTCTCTCTCTCTCTCTCTCTCTCTCTCTCGCCTGTCCTGATCCCTGTCCTCCAGTGCTCTCCATCCTCGCTCACACAGACCTTCCTCATTCGCTTTCCTTTTGTGTCCTGGGGTCACGTCTGCATCTGGACTCCAGCGGAAGAAAAAAAAAAAAAAAGACGCCTATTGCATTTGTCGTTATCAGTCCGTTTACATGCCTCTGCGTCTAAGCGGGCCTCAATGGAAAATCAATGCCGACCAACAGAGGATACCCCCGCTTCGTGCACGCCCCACGTTGAATTTTTAATGCAGCAACTCCTTCATCCTGCCGCTATCTCCTACCTTTGAATGCAGCGCACTGATATCAGCAGGGGCTAGCGTGTCTGTGGACTGTCAATGCCACTTTTTGGGGAAGAGATGGTGTGTAAAAGCAAAATGGACACAAAACCGTACACACACATATGCATACAAACAAAGACAGAATGAACAGCCCATGGCACGGTAGTCCCATTGGGTTCCACTGCGTTGGTGTCTTCCTATGTTCTGTGGGTTGGTAAAGACTGGGGACTGCAGACCACTTTGTGATGCTTTATGAAAGCTTGGTGTAGATGAAAGGGGACTGTGAACCATCTGGCCCTGCCAGTACACACAAACAAACACACACAAACAAACACACACACACACAACAGGGCCTACGGTGAACAGGCCAACATGAACACAAGCCTACGATTTCCTCTTGGTCTTTATTTTTAAAAAATGAAGCATGCTTGCATTCAATAGGAAGAAAAGATTAAGAAATCTCATTTGAACTGTTGAGATGATTTAAAGTGGATGGCTGTTATCACTGCAAGATCGGAGATGAATTTAAATGCAGTGTGGGGGAAGATTGATTAGAACTGCCCGGTATTTGTCAGCCTACTGCGGAGATGAGAGAGCGCGCGGGGGGGGTTGGGGGCTTCTCGCCGGTTGTGCTGAGCACTAGCGCTCCGTCACCGCAGCACCTCACAACACGGGCCTCATTAACCAAATTGCTCTTTCCCTTGAACTGTTATCAGGACCAGAATTCACTTTTAATACAAGGCTTGTGCATCGCTGCTGAAGGCAAAGTCACAGCCGCAACCGCAGTGGCAGCCATAGCCGAAGCTCCCTGCTTGACTCCTCGGTGTTCACGCTGGGATTTAGATAGAATAGTGCCCACGCTTGTCCAGAAAGGAGCTTATGGACAGAGCCCATCGCGGGCCAGGTTATTACCCTTTCAGATGGGCCACGGTATCAGTGGCCCTCAGCGTATATGGGCAAGTTGCATTACAAACGGAAAGGAAATTCAATCTGCCATGTTGTGATACGGAGTCTGTGCATTTATACCAAGAAGTTTATGAGTGAGAGATAATCTCTCCATCACTGAACCCCCCCCCCCCCCCAATGCCACCCCAAACCCCCCACGCCACCCAAAACCACCCCAAACCCCCCACGCCACCCCAACCCCCCACCACACCCCCAATCCCCTCTCTAGCTTGGCCATGTAAGATCTTTCTCTTTGTTTCTCCATATCGACAGGTACCTCACTTCCCCTGGAAAAGCGTCCGTGCTGACCGGAATACAAATGAGCAATCTATCAGAATTATTTATTCATTATGACACGCTGCTGGTGCGTGATGGGTCATTTCAGTTGAAGTTCTGGCATAAAGAGCTCACTGCTGCCTTTTATTATTAGATGCCCCCCCCCCCCATCCCTACTCCCTCCAAAAACCGTCCCTTGTCCTAACGACTGCCCTCACACCCTCCTCACTGCCTTGGTGACTCATTGAGCTTTCATGTCCTTAATGGTGCCAATGAAGAGATTCTAATTCTTAGCGACTTTATGTCCTAAGCCAATTTCAAACCGGTATATTGCAATTAAGAAACCCCATAATTCCACATTATGGAACACTCTGGACCAAGTCTAATATTTCCAAAAATTGCACTAAAAAATACATTTTGAACACAAACTCTTTGGCTAGAACAGAGTTCGGAATTATCATGTAGTACATTCCAAATTCTTTGCATGCACTATACCATGTGCACCAAAATAAGCCATGGCATCTTGTTACTTTTGAGAGTGAACTTGGTGTCTATGGGTTCTTGCAAGCCGTGCATGTTTATAGCTATGCTCAGTGTTCTTATTGTTTGTACAGGCTTTGCACTTTGTGTTGGCAAGGCAACTAGGGGCTGGTAGAGCTGGCTCTGTTTTTGAAACCACCGGATATTTCTAAGAGTTCTGTTCTATAAACACATATGTAAGGGATAATGGACGACACGGTGGTCTGTTCACAGAAGTTAATGCACGGTCGAGGTTGTAAAAACCTCGTAAGTGCATTAACTTCTGTGAACAGACCACCGTGGAGTCCATTATCCTGCTTATTCCACTGTTGCCACTTGCGTTGTGTTCATTTCCTGTTACAATTTAAACATTTCTTTCTTCAGGCACATATCAACTAATTTCTCAACTTGCAGGACAAACTGCCGTTTCTAGTTCTAAATGGATGGTTGCTACGGCCAAAGGCCAGTCGTTAGTTCTATCTCTCCCGTTGTCAAGCGGGCGTATCCCAAGATTCTGATTAACTTTAGCTTTGAAACATCGCTATTTTACCTAGCCTGCTGTCATCCATCTAGCTAAAAGCCACCTCCGTCATATGCTACAATGTTACTATGTTCTGAACGTCTGCATTTTACAGCTCGGATGCAACGTGACGGTTAATTTAAACTTCACAACGAGTTCGGCGCATTAATATACAAGTGTGATACGGCCAAAAAAATGGATCTACTTCATAGGTGTGCAAATAACATACGGTTAATGGTCGTTCTAAATTACGTAGGACAATGGGAAATTCAACCAAGCAGTGGAATAAGTTTACATATCGTGTCCTTTAAGGGCTTGCAATGGCTTTTAGATAGCAAATGGACCAGAACATGCCATTTTTTTATTATAAGGTTCGCAGTGTTGACATTGACAGCTGTGCTTTGAGGGTGAATGCCTTTTGGATTTTTTTTTTGTCCTCAGAGACATGGAATGATAGTCAGCCAATAAGACCTACAAAACTGTTCTTATCAAAAGCAATTCCCCAAAACTAGGTTCACAGG